>NW_026871205.1:478849-778849 GCF_028564815.1 Eubalaena glacialis
TTTAAAGGCGAAGCCAATCTACCTCTTGAAAACTGTTTCCTGAAATTCTGCCTTGCTTTCAAATCCTTTGTTGCCTTCCTTCAATATATTTTTGGACGATAGTTATCATTTATAACTCTGCAGGTTTGTGAATTGCAGTGCCCCTGAGCTCCATTTGTCAACTCGCTTTTTTGGGAGCTGGCCGCAAAAGCGCAAGATTGCTTCAGGCCCTATTCTGGTTCCGTGGGACAGGCTGAGCCTGTGGTTAATTCTTCTTCCTGATGGGAAATTAGAGTGACCTTTGCCTGTCCCTAACACCTAGAGGTACTCTCTCATTGGTTCCCCCTCTTCCCGTTCTTCCTGAGGACAAATGGCAAAGTGTACGAAACAGGAGGTTAAAGGTGCTGAGTCTCCAATGGGGAGATTGGTAGTAAAGCAGCTGGAATGGCGAACCCGAGCACAATGAGAGGAGAAATGAGGTGCGTTTTAGTAACCTTTCCCGTTCACTCGGGTACCATCCTCAGGGTTTCCCATGCATGTTTTCGCTGTGGGAAGATGCCCTTGACCCTGGAGATTTGGGACCCATAGAATGGGTACCACACAGTATTACTTTAAAGGTTCTACATTTGCTCACCCAACCTCACCAATCCTCTCAGCCCCAGGAGTGTCCAGCCTTTTGTCTCATCCAGCTGTGGGTCTAAATGTGGTCAATGTAGGTTGCATCATGTCCCCTGAACGAATTTTGTAACATTTTCTTTCTGTGTCTTTTTTTTTTTTTAATTTATTTTTATCATTTGGTAAAGGTGATTTTCAATGCTGTCTTTCTTGCTGCTGCACATCCACTTGTTTCACTTACAGAGAGACATCCGTAAATTCTTTTAAGATTCTTACCCGTCGTATATATTCTTTTCTGGTGACTAGAGTGTGCTGAGTCCACTTCTTGAGCTATAGAGTAGATTTTGTCGATTACCTATTTCATCTTTGGAATGGTATCTGTGTTAATTTCAACCCTCTGGTTTATGTCTCACCCCACCCCACCTTTCCACTTTATCAGCCATAAGTGTGTTTTGTAAATATGTGACCCTGTTTCTGTTTTGTAATTTAGTTCATGTGTATCTATTTTATATTCCACCTATAAATAGTATCTTGTGCTAAGTGTCATTTTGTGTCTGACTTTTGTCACTTAGAATGATCTTATCTAAATCCACTCGAGTTGCTGCAACTGGCCTTATTTCATTGATTTCCTAGCTGAGTACTATTCCATTGTACATAAGTACCATATCATCTTTATCCATTTTTTCCTTCCAAGGACATTTATATTGTTTCCAAGTCGAGGATCCTGCAAAAGTGCTGCATTAATAGTTGAAGTTCCTGTGTCCTGTTGATTTATGGTTATCCCAAAATATATCCCCAGGAGTGGTAGTGCCGTATGCTCTGTAACTCTATTGTTTTTTAATTAATTAAGTAATTAATTTTGCCTGTGTTGGGTCTTCCTTATTTCGTGTGGGGTTTCTCTAGTTGCAGGAAGTTGGGGCTACTTTTCGTTGAAGTGTGTGGGCTTCTCATTGCCGTGACTTCTCTTCTTGTGGTGCACTGGCTTTAGGCGTCAGGATTCAGTAGTTGTGGCTCACGGGCTCTAGAGCACAGGCTCAGTAGTTGTGGTGCATTGGTTTAGTTGCTCCGTGGCATGTGTTATCTTTCTGGACTTGGGCTCGATCCCGTGTCCTCTGCCTTGGCAGTTGGAGTCTTAATGTCTGAACCACCAGGAAGTCCCTGTAGCTCTATTTTTTAGAATCTTTAGGAAACATCATACCCTTCTCCAGCGTGGCTGTTAGCAATTGACATTCCCACCAACAGCGTAGCAGGGTTCCATTTTCTCCACATCCTCTCCTCCATTTGTTGTTTTTACACTTTGTGAGGTTGGCCATTCTGACTGGGGCAAAGTGCTACATCTTTGTCGTGTTGATTTGTGTTTCCCGCATGTTTGCTTGGCCACAAAGGTCGTATGGGTTTCAACCTGTACACCCTTTTTGGCCAACTGAATCATAAGCAATATTGAGCAGCTTTCATGTGCTTTAACGGCAAGTCCAATCTACCTCTTGCAATCCGGTTCCTGCAATTCTGCCTTGTTTTCAAGTTCTTTTCAGTTACTTACCCCAAGACATTTTTCTACAATAGTTGTCACTTACAACTTTGCAGGCGTTGTGGATTGCAGTGCCCCTGAGCAAGTGTCTTCAACTTGTTTCTGAAACCGTCCACAAAGTGGCAGGATTGCTTCAAGCCCCATTCTGGTTACAGGGGCAGCCTGAGCCTTTAGGAAATTCCTCTTCCTGATTGGAAATTAGAGTGTCATGTGCTGTCCAAATACATAGAGCTTATTTCTCATTCCTTCCCCCCTTTTCCCTTTCATCCTCCCGACGAATTCCAAGCCTTGCATGACCAGCTGTTGGGTGTGCTGACTTCCCCAGGTGGGGAGACTCTAAGGAAAGAGGCTGGAGCAGGGAACCCTCCCCCAGGACATGTGGAGATAAGGTGACTTTTCCAAACTCTTCCCGCCCATATGGCCCCCCATCCTTTGGGGTTCTGTCCGGACACCCCATGGTTTTCAGCGGTGTGGGGCTCTGGCGCTGCCCTGCAGGGAGCAGCCCTGCTACCCGTGCCTGCAGCGCAGCCTGCTGGTCTCTCCATCCTGCCATTGGGCACAGTCTTCCACCTTCCCTGCTGCCTCGAATGATCTGTCTCCACACTGTCCGGCGATCAGCCCCTCCTCCCCACCGCCATCACCCCCCACTCCACACCCCTCCTCCAGCCTCAGGGATGACCCAGGACTGGGCTGCCCACCTGCCCACCCTTGGTCTGTGTCCTCAATCCACCTGTGCAGACAGGTGAGGGTTCCCTCCAGAGGCTCCCAAACACTTCAGCCCTACATCCTCCCCGGGGTCGGCCCACATTCTGTCGTGATGTTCCACCCTCACCAAGCCCCTGACTACATGGCAAGGGCAGGCATCGGGCTTGCTGCGTGCACTGCTGTGCGTCCTGCTGTATACACAGGCATGACCCTGCCCCAGGGTGCAGGAAAGGCAGCTCTACCTCGGGATGTGGGGAGATGGACTGACCACAGGGCGAACGTCAGCTCTCAGCTCACCAGGCAAGGGCAGCCGGGTTCTCACTCCTTGGACCCTTTCTCACCCAGCCTGACCATGACCCGGCTTTGTTCCCACACACGTTGTCCCTCCATTGGCCTCGTTCTTGGAAGCAGAGCAGGACAGTGTGGTCAGCGGTCACAGGCTGAGACACACAGACACTGGCTGACCCGCGTGCACCCATGCTGACCACACGGAACGGGCACTGCACCAGGGCCTGTGTGGTGTGGGTTCACCAGCCCACAGAGAGGCCGGGCCTCTGCTCCTGGCTCTAGGAGGTCACCTTGAGTCTTTTGGGAGTGTCCATGCTCCATGGGCCTCGCTCCAGGCTGGTCTGTGCTGACGGCGTGATACACGGTGGGGCTTCCTGAGTTGCCCCCAGAGGCTGGAGGCCAAGGTCAGGCACATGGTGGTCCCCACATTGACGTGACAGACCCCAATAAACCCTGCACTTCAGGACTCAGGTGGGCTTCCCTGGGCTGCCACAGCCGAGGAAGGTGGACCTTGCTCATCCCCCCATCCTTGCTGATTTTAACTTGCATCCTTCAGCATAATGAACCCTGAGTATAACATCTTCAGGGAATTCTGGGAGCCTCCAAGAAAAAAGAAGCCGGGGAGGGGGTCTCTGGGTCCCCGACTCTGCAGGTGGGGTCAGAAGTCGGTGGGGAGGATCTTGGGGCCCTGGAATCTGAAGGGCCCCTCTACCAGGGGAGGGTAGGAGACCCCGGATGGAAGTTAAACTGAGTCCAAGGCCCTCCTGGGTAGGAGGCATCCTAGCCCCGGGGATCCTGAAGAGGCTGGCTCCCTCCTCCCCTCCGCCTCCAGGCCTGGTCCTTGCTCTTGAGAAATTCCCTAGGGTGGAGTCCTGGTGCTGGAGGTGCCCCGATGCTGTGGCCTCCTGAGCCTCCAGTGAGGATAATGGGATTGGGGGAAGACTTGTTCACAGAAAGGGAGCTTCTGCCAGAACAAAGCCTGGGTCTCCTGTCCCCGACCCCAGGTGCACTGGGGAAGGAATGTGAGAGTGAGACTCCCTCCCCTCCCGAGACACACAGGACACATGGGCCCTGGTCACTGGACTCCCACACAATATTAAAATCTCCCACGTAGGCCTGATGGATGAGAGACACTATTTAAAGTCTATTAATGGGGTCAGGGGGGCCCAGGGAGTGAGGCTGATGTGGGGAGAGTTGGAAAATCACCCAAGGACATGTTCTTCCTGCAGCGACCCCCCAGGTGAGCCCAGGTGGAGGTGGACCCATCAAGTCAGAGCCCACATCCTGGGTCTTTGGGGGACAAATAGCCAAGCACCCCCAGTTCTTGCCTTCACCTGTTGCAGTTAGGGCCTGCCCTGTCTTCTTCATGGTCGAATTCTCACCCCTCCCAGAAGCCCTCTTGGGGGTTAATGCGATGGGGGTGTCCATGGCAGGACTGGAGGGTCTGTGGTGGGCTGGAGGCCACGTGGCAGGCAGGAGGGCTCCCACCCATCCTGCCGGTCCCCACCTCCTGGTCATAGGCCCGCACAGAGTCCACCAGGCTGTGGATGTGCTAGAAGGTGCAGAGGTCCAGGGACCGGTCCAGCCCATGCAGGTGTCTGATCACTGAGCGGTCAGTGTGGAGTGTTCACAGGGAGCCCTGGCCGTGCTCGCACTCTCCCGTGAAGGACACATCAGCGTGGTCCCTGGAATGACCGGGAGGTCAGCCAGAAGCGCTCCCCACCCAACCTCACTGTTACCACCAGAAACAAGAGGCAACTCCGTGCAGAAAGACAGAACATCACCAGCCTGATGCTGTCCTGAGGAAGATCGGCTGGCATCTGGGAACTGGGTGCTATAGTGGGTTGAATGGGGGTCCCCCAGAAGTTATGTCCACGTCATGCCCCCCAGAATCTGAGAATGGAACCTTATTTGGAAGTAGGGTCTTTTCAGGTATAATTAGTTACGGATCTGAAGATGAGGTCATCCTGGATCAGGGTGGCCCTAAATCAGTGCCAGTGTCCTTCTAAGAGACAAGCGGAGAGACACAGACACACAGGAGACACCATGTGAAGACGGAGGTAGAGACGGGAGGAATGCGGCCACAAGCCCAGGGATGCCTGGAGCCTCCAGAAGCTGGAAGAGGCAGGCAGGACCCTCCCCTGGAGCCTCTGGAGGGAGAGCGGCCCTGGGACACCTTGACCTCAGACGTCTGGTCTCCAGGACTGAGAGAGGACAGGTTTCTGTTGCTCTGAGCCTCCGTTTGTGGTCGTTTATTACAGCTGCCCCGGGAAGCTAATGCAGCTGGTGAGCAGCTCCCTTCCCTGATCTAAACCCTCCCTCCTCCCTTTAGGGGCAGCTCCCTGCGCCTGTGCTGTTTGCACAAACCATGTGGTTCATGCTGAGCCCCGGCTCCCCTTCTGGGCACTGGCATTTTGGAGGGTGAGGGCAGACAACACCACGTGACCAGCCCCCAGCCGGGTGCCAAGTCTCTAATGAGCCTCCCTGGGGGGACGGGGGTGGGGGTAACTGTCATGGTTCTGCCCTTCGTCGCTGGGGGAAGAGACATCCTAGAGACCCTCAAGGGAAGGAGTGGGCATGAAGGGTCATGAGGTGACCGGAGCAGGGGCCCTCCCTCCCGTGCATCCCTACTGCGTGCTGTGCCCCATCTCAGCTGTGAGCACACAAGCCACAAGCATGTGCTGGGTCCTGTGAGCCTCCCAACCAGTCCCTGAAGGTGAGGGCGGCCCTGCAAACCCCAGCTCTTTCCTCCACGTCTAGTAGGTGGAAGACCCACTTCTCCTTGCCATTCCAGAAGCGGTTCTGGGGCTGTCCTGGGAGGGCTTCTGGGGTTATGCGGGCTGAGCCCCTATTGCTAAGTCCCCACTTCCCCACAAGAACGTCCAGAGCAACCTGTTTGCCCTGTTGCCTGAATGCCCCCCCACCAGTTTTCTCAGGAAAGAATCAGGGGGTTCCGTAGCAGCGTCTGCAGGCAGCTCTGCATCTGGGCCTACGTTCACATCTTCTGTGTAAACACCGAGAACCTTCCCTGACACGTGCCCCAGCTGACCACCTCCGCATGCCGACCACAGGCCCCAGTGCGGGCGTCAGACTGACCGCCCGTCTCAGCCTCCTCCTCTTGTTGTCAGAGCTGCTCCAGGTCCTGCTCAGAACCCGTGGACCCACCTTTCACAGGGCTGTCCTCCACCCCCCAACTTCGGCAGGAGTTCACCTAAGTATTTAAGTTAAGGGGTCCAGAGATAAGAAAGGAAGCTACAAACAAACAGATGAAACCAGCTGGGACCAAGATGGCAACGAATGTGACCTCCAACAGACCCTGAGTCTCATCACATGTTGAATTTACTATATCAGCATATTAAGTGACACACCTATCAGTGGCCATGACTGGACTTGAAGGACCAAAGACGGGTGAAAGGAGGTGGTACCCCACTCGCTTGGGAAAATCCCTGCCCCTTCCCCGGAAGGCCTCTTCATCCCCATCATTAGCCTCATTCCTCCTCCCTTTGTCTTTACCCTTTAAAATTAAACCACTCTCTCCAGGAGGGCGAGAAGTTGGTCTGTGAACTTCGTTCCCATTTCTCCATTCTTTGGCCACTGAACAGAGCCTGTGCTGTGGTGGTCTCAGCTTTGGTTTTGTTATTTGCCTACTTGAACCCACATGGAAAAAGGAAACCTTCCCTGCTGAGGCAGAGCACTTCGCCAGGCGAGGGCCCGAGCAGGGTCCATGTGACTTCACTTGGTAACAGTCTGTAAGGGGACGGTGGTCTCTGCCTGTGGGGTGGGGGCATGGCACACGTACAGCCACAGCACTGGCTCCGTGGACGGCACGGCCCCTCGTGGGCCTGGACCGTGTGCTCTCGTCCCCCCACGCCTGACACCCCCTGACATTCATGACGCGGTGACACTGGCTGCTGGGCATCCAGTCAGGAGGGACCAGGGGCAGCATCTGGTACCAGATCAGACGCGCCTTTTCACAGGCAGGGGACATAGGAGATATTAGGACTTTGTGTCTGGAAAACAAACCAAGCGGCTAGAAGGTGATCTGAGCTGTGGACGTGAAACCCACGTGCGAGGTGAGAGCTCCCACTGGACACTGGCTCGGGAGCTTCCACACAGGGGATGACCACACCAGTGCTTCCTGCCCGACCCCTCCATGCCTCCCTGGTGGGCACGGCTGGACCTGCGCTCCTCAGGATCCCCAACCCCGAGCCTGAAGGTCCGATGCTGGCAGGGCCTGGGGACGCGTGTGGTCACCCCACCAACGCTGCTTGGCTCCTCCTCCCCAGTGACCAGGGGAAGGCAGCCCCGTGGAGTATGAGGCCCTGCACAGGCAAAGCTCGCACACCCCCTCCTCAGGACTCCCGGCCCCGCCCTGCTTCCTCAGGCCCACCGTCTGCCCCTCCCAGTGCCCACATCCCACTGCCCCACATTCCTGGTGTGGACGTCCACATACACAAGCTGCTCCGTGTCCTCTTCCCACATGGGACACCCCCATCCCTGCTTCTTCCTAATGACGGCCTGGACCTCACCTGTTCTGGGCAGGAAGAGGGCTGAGGAGGAGGCCGGCCTGTCCTGTCTGCCTCCCAGGGGCCCAGACACAGGGTTCGGGGGCTGCTGGGCCTTGAGGTCTGGATGCTTCCAGGTGTGGGATGAACCTGCCACTGTCCACTGGAGCTGCCCCTTCCGAGATTCAGGAAACTGGGGGACCCACCAAACGGAGCCCATCCCCAGGCTCTGCTGCAAGTCTGCTCGGATTTGCTCTCCTGATCTTGAAGACAGACCTGCGGGAAACAGGGCCTGCGATTCCCATACTGACGGTGTTCTGTGGAATGTCCATTTTCCATTTCCCTTTCTACCCTGTTCTGAGGAAATTACTAGTCAATCCATGCTACCATCACCCGATAGTGACTGGGAAGCTGAGGCTCTGAGAAGCCAAGTAATCCAGCCAGAAGCACAGGTGTGGGACCACGGAGTGGGGTCTGCACCCGCCACCTGCCCAGGGGGACTGCCCACTCCCCGCAGCTTCCACACCTGTTCCCTTCACCCACACCCCCAGGACCAGCTCACAGAGCCTCCTCTTGGGGGGATTCACTTACCTTCTTCTAACAGGATCCGTCTCACTATCGTGTTCTGGGATCATCCGGAAGGCTTGTCACTCTGACGCAGGTTCAGCCGCACATCACCAGGGCAGCTTTCTTGGATCACACTCACCACCTGCACGTCCACTCCCAGCTCAGACCCAGAAGAACCCCCTCGGCCCCGAGCCCCATGGCTCTGCCTGGGCTCCCACCTCCCCCTGCCTGGTCCGTCCCTCTCATGTCCCCTGCAGTGTCACCAGGAGCTCCCACCTGCCCCAAGCAGGCTGTCTGCTCTGTCCTGGGGAGACCTCCCTGGTGTCAGGAGGAAGACACAAGAGGTACCCGTGGGGCCTCCCTCACGCAGCACAGTGGCCAGCACCCACCTACTGACCTCATCACTCTGGATGGACAGGGGTTCATAGGGCCCGCAGCATCTCCTGGTTCTCATTTCATCCCAGCACCGCCCACAGGGAAGTTGCTAAGCAACTCTGTGCCGGCTGCACAGAGAGGACGCTCATACACACGCCCCCCTTCCAGCACCCGGGGCTCTCGTGGTCAGGCCCCTCCCAGGATATGGAGCTCACCTGAGCAGGTACCCAGCAGCCCATGGGGCTCTCATGGTCAGGCCCCTCCCAGGATATGGAGCTCACCTGAGCAGGTACCCAGCAGCCCACAGGGTTCTCGTGGGCAGGCCCCTCCCTGGATATGGAGCTCCCCTGGGCAGGTACCCCGGCAGGGCTGGGCACACAGGAACCGTGCACATAGCCCTCATTGCAGAGCACCCCCAGCTCACCTGTTGCTCAGAGCTGACACAGAGCACCTCAGAGCAGGGCTTGAACTAACAAACAGCAGCTCCGACAGGTCTGTGACCCTGGGCTTCACTCTGTGTGGCCTCTCTCCGCCTGGTCTTCCAGGGGTTTCCACTGCAGCCGGGGCACCAGGCTTCTGTCTCCACCCACCACCCCTCCTCTCCCTGACTCCTGGGTTCCTCTCATTAGGAGAGGGTCTTCTTGAAGTTGTCTCCCACTCATGGACCAGATAAAATGATTAGAAAACAAGCCAGGGCTGCCGCCTCTTGTCTATCCTGACTCTCAGGACCCTACACCTGTTCCTTGGACCTGGCCGGTGCAGCAAGGCCCATTTTCTGCAACTCTGAGCCCCTGAGGGGCGAGGATTGGCTGACCTGGGCAGCCTGACTCGGCCGGCCAGCCCTCCACAGGTGTGCCTGGGTTGAGGTCAATATAAATACCCCTCCAGGCAGCAAAAGCCCCTGCAGCTGTGCCTGACGCCATATTCTCTGCCCCGTCAGCAGTCTCGGGGCTGGGCTGGTGGGAGGGAGTAGGGCCCACGGCTCTATGGGTGGCCTGGTGTGAGTGGGGCTCTGCTGGACTTTCTGCAGGAGTTGCCGGGCTGCCACCTGCTAAAGAAGAGGTTGTGTCACCCATACCTGCTGCTGGAATTTCTACCCGGGCAGAGGTGAGGAAGGAAAAAAGCAGTGGGGGCTGGGACAGGAGGGGTACCTCAGGCAGGGAAATGGAAAGCTTCCAGAAGAGTGCCCGGGGCCAGGACCATCCTGGCTGGCCTGCAGGCACCAAGTCGGCCTGCGTGTTGTCGCTGGTGTGACTCCAAGCCCCTTCCTCTAGGCTTTGAAGTCCTTGCATACATTCAGGTGTTTTACCTGGGAAGGGTGGGAAAAGTTCAGCAGCAGTTGGCCTGGGGCTCAGCTCACGTTTACTCAGAGACGCCTCCTCACGGTCCCCCAGCTTTGCAATGAGGACGCTCCTTGTGTGGGGGCTGCTGGCTGCATGGGAGACGATTCCCCACCTGTGACCAACTTCAGAATTGTTTACCACTGGAGCAAGTGTCCTGATAGGGTTTTCATCTGTGTGACTAGTGGGTTCTTAATTAGCAACGTGAACGGTGATAACAGAGGTCCTGAATCAGGATGGAAATACTTATTTTATGCATGTACAGGCGTAAAAACCTGGGGAGACCGTGTGCAGCCGGCACCCTTAGGGTTGGGCTTCTGACTGACTCCTCAACGTTCTGGTGTCCAGCCATTGCTTTAGGATTTCTGGGGCCCAATGCTGACTCTAAGGGCTCTACAATCCAGCCTCTGTTGGCCTTTAATGAGACCCACACTTCCAGGATCCTACAGAGCAGGGTCTGTGTGACCGTTCTGTGGCTTCTGTAACAAATGACCACAAGATGGGTGGTTTAAAACAACAGGAATTCATCCTCCCCCAGTCCTGGAGACCAGACATCTGAGATCAAGGTGTTGGAGGACGGAAGTCTCTCCAAAGGCTCCAGGATAGGGTTCTTCCTGCCTTTTCCAGCTTCTGGGGGCTCCAGGCGTCCCCAGGCCTGTGGCTGCATCCCTCCCGTCTCTGCCTCTGTCTTCACGTGGCTTCTCTAAGTCTGTGTTTCTCTTCTTTTGTTTCTCATAAGGACTCTCTCAGTTGGATTGAGGGCCACCCTAACCCAAGATGACCTCACCCTGAGATCCTTAACTACATATACAAAGACCCTTTTCCCAGATATGGTCCTGTTCACGTGTTCTGGGGGGGCACATCTTTTGGGGTCAGCATTCAACCCATTACCTGTGTATAAAATAACCCTCATTTTAGGAGATTGCCAAGGTCCCGTATAGACTGGCACAGACAGCAGCCATGTGGGTGGGGGTCTGGGGAGAATGAGGACCCTGGAATCACCTGGAAGGGATGAAGTCCTGGCAGCATTAGGTGAGCTCTTCCACCACGGGCCCCGTGGAAACAGCCACTCCACTCTGTCCGTGGAAAGGGACCCAGTGCCGAGTCCAGAAGTGGTTACCTTGCAAAGCTGGCTCTTCTGGGATTTCATCATCAATAGCATCATGTAACCAGGAACTACGGGCTTGGAGGAGTCACTCTCTGGCACATGATGACAGCACTGTCACTTTAGGCTCATCAAGCCTAGAATAGGGATGTTTGAAGGAGAAGAGTTTGGGAGATTGTGAAGCTTGGTTGTCAAGGAAACTGAGCAGGTTTGTCAAGGTTGTCAAGGAAACTTCTCCCTTAAACTGACGGCAGGGCTGGGAGAGCTGAACTCCAGGGATCTTTTAAAGGGGCTGCTCTGAAGCACCATCACCTGAGAGGTGGTCTCACCATGAGCTGGGGTTTGAGAAAAGTGTGATGAGATTAAGCCTGACTTTCTGTGACAGCTGGGGAGGGGTTTGTAAAGCACCTTGGCTTTTAAGGCAGAAGTTTGTTGCTGGAACAAAGTGTCTCCCAAAACTGGGCTGAAGCTCAAGCTGTCTCTGTCCCCTTCTTGTGAGAGTCCAGGGCAGGTGGGTGTCAGGTCCCAGGCTCTGTCCCCCTTGTTTCTCCTCCCTGCTTCCAGGTGAGGGCTCCAACCAGCAGGGTGGGGTGACCAGGTGGGCATCATGCCCTCCGTCCAAGGATGCAGGCTGGCCAAGGCCCTCACCACCTCCACCCCTTCCCCTTGGTAACACGAGACACTACGCCCTAGCTGTAAGGGGTGGGAAAGCTGGGAGGTGCAGGGTAGCTGTGAACAGGAAAAAGGGAAATGGGTTCTGATGGGCAGCTGCGCGGCCCTGCTGTGAGGGTCGCCCAGACGCTAGCGCACAGACTCTGGATCCTGTGAAGCTTCGATGCTTTGTGGTTCTGGAAATCCTATAGGAGACGGTCCACAGCAGGTGAAGCTAATGCTCTCAGTGGAGGTGGTGAAGCTAAAGATCTGCAGTTCAGACCGAAGGTGCCGATGTACATACAGGACAAAACCATCTCGTGTGAATGGACTTCAGGCACGTTTAACATGAATGCAGTCATGTTAATGCCTAGCATCTTCTATCTTGTGTCTCTCCTCAGGGTCCCCCTCCTCAGATCCTGAGGATCCTGTAACTCACGTACAGGGGGATGGAGAGTGGGCTCTGTCCAGTCTGAGCCCTGAGTTACCCTGCATGTGAGTCTGCTCAGGACCTCCATAACAAATACCACAGACTGGGCAGCTTGAATAACAGGCCTATCTCCCAGTCCTGGATGCTGTCTGAGATCAAGGTGTGTGCAGACTGGCTTCTCCTGAGGCCTCTCTACTTGGTGCTTAGACAACCATCTTCTCCCCAGGTCGTCATGATCTCCCCCTGTGCCTCTCTGTGTCCTAATCTCTCCTTGTAGGACACTAATCCTATTGGATTAGGATCCACCCTAGTGACCTCATTTTTACCTTGATCACCTCTTTAAAAATCCCATCTCCAAATACAGCCACATCCTGAGGTCCTGGGTGTTAGGGATTCAGCATGTGAATTTGTGGGGACATGGCTGAGCCTATCCCATCCTCCTTAGGAGCCAAGTGTGCCTCGGTCCTTCCTTCCCTCAAGTCACACGAGGTGATGTAGTGGCTCAGGGAGAGGCCACTCGTGCAGAGTCTGTGTCCCAGCTGGGGAGCCCTTCTCTGCTCTCTCTGATCAGGCAGTGGCCGTGCCAGTCCCCTCCTGAGGTGAGCAGTTCTGGGGTTTCCTGCCATGTCGCCTGGCCAGCTGAGGTGCTCACTGTCAGGGAACCCAGGAGCCAGCAGCCTCGTGGGGATGCCAGGGACTCTCAGGGCCTTGGCAGATGTCTCTCCCAGCAGATACCCTAGTGGAAGTGGGGAAACATTTGGGGGATTACAGGTGGGAGAGAGTCACAGTCTCGTTTATGCTTCAGAAAGACCACGTTGGGGTGGGATGTGAGGTGCACCGTGTGGGCAGGGAGTTTTACCAGGGCCTGATGGAGGAACCAGGCACAAGATCGGGCTTGGGCCAGGGCTGTGGGTGTAGAGGTGAATTAGTGTGGGAACTGGCCACAGACTGTTGTCGAAATCTCGGCTTCCCTGTGCACCGAGGCCAAACAGAAATACGGAGACAGGGATTTTGGAGGAAGAGAGAGATGGCTTTATTCTTCTGCCAGACAACAGGGAAGACACAGCCAGCTAGCGCCTCAAGAACTGGGCACCCCTCCTTGAGAATCAGGGAAGATTTTATACGTGGCGCTCTCGCAGTCTGGGGTATAGGATGAGGATCAAAGTAGTGAAGGTCTTGCATTCCTCCTTTCCTTTGCATTATTTCAAAACAGTCATAGCTGGCATCAGGCTGCCCGGTAATTGGGGCCCGGCAGTCTGGTAATTGCGTCCGTTTGCCTCTGGTTTATCGACCAGTGACCTTGTTTCTGAAATGCAAAAACTATAGGGGGTGACTTGTTATGAAGGGCATATAGAATGTAAGTGCTGGACATAATAAGGTTAGGGAGTGAGAGGCAGGGGATGTAACTCACACAGAGTTAGGGGTGATGGGTGCCGAATGTAAATGACATAGCGTCAGGGAGTGAGGTTAGCTTTGTAAAGTACACATCTAGTTACTACAAATTAGTGACAAAGTAAAACAAGGAGTGATTAATTCTTTCAGGCCAGATTATGTTTCTTCTCTAGCCTATTCGCTGTTCCCTTTGTTTTCCTTGTTCTCAGGGGAGGGAAAACTTCATTTCTATTTTTGCTGCAACAAGACTCTGGAGGAGCAGATGACAGTCAGTGGGGCACAAGGAGAGTGGGAGCCTGGGAGACCCCAGTGTTACCAAACGAAACTTGGGTCCGCTTGCCCGAGTGCAGTAAAGCCAGTCTACTGACACCGGGTGTGGTGAAGGGAAGTGCAGCTTTAATTGTAAAAGTGCCAATACAAGGAGGCCAGGCGGCCTGTGCTCTAAAACCCCAAACTCCCTGAAGGATTTCAGCAAAGGAATTTTAAAGGCCAAGTGATGGAGGGGGGTCGCAGGGTATGTGATCAGCTGGTGCACAATTCTCTGGTTGATGGTGAGGTAACAGGCAGTTAACACTCTAAATTCTTAGGCACCAGAAGTTCCGGGGCTACCTGTTCATGATCATCAGGTAGTTAATTTCTTCCTTTTGGTGGTGGTTTCAGCATCTGTAAAACAACTCAGGAAGCGTGCATCAGATGCTGTTATCCAGGTACTTCAGAGAGGAGCTCCAGCAGAGGATGTGGGGGAGGGGTCTGTCCTGGGAAGGCCCCGTAGGGTCCTGCTCGGTTACACCCGGTGCCTGGGCTCAGCAACCTGGGAAGGTGGGGCTGCTCCTGGGTGTGGAGACCTGCAGGATCCTGGTCCCCTGAGTGCCCTGTTAGCCCCCAAGGTGAGATGGGGGTGCAGTGACTGGACAGAGGCGTCTGGCCTGGGAGAGGGGTCCAGGCTGGAAATGTCACGGGACTCATCGCAGGGAGGGAGAGGAAAGGCCAATGGGGGCAGGTAGGTCACAGCAGACTATGTGCAGGTGATTGCGGTCCTGTTGGAAGCAACTCAGAGCCAGAAAGGAGTGGCCGTCAGGGGCTCAGCTCCATTCTCTTGTTCCTTTGTAAAACCGCTGTGTCAGAGTTTGAGACACCGCCAGGAGACGTCTGGGCCCAGTGTTGCCATGGCTTCATCAAAGGGGCCCAGGGGGAACACAGAACCACTGCAGGCCCTGCCCATGTCCGCACTGGGAATGAATCCCATCGGGGCTCCTGGGCTCACAGACTTGAGGGAACCTCTGTCCTCGGAACTGGTCTTCCTCCTTCCTCTCACCTGCTGGTCAGGAGCCCAGGCACCCCCATCCTGGCTCCACCCCCAGGGCCTGGATTCTGGGACAGCTTAGGGGTAAGCAAGACCCTCATGTTCCTTTATCTGCCTGGGGGTGAGAATGTCTTAAACGCTGCAATTGACTGATGATGGAGGGCTGAGTGTTTCCAGCAGGTATGGGTGGAAAGATGGGGTGTGAAGTTCCTGTGTCTGCAGGGTCTTCCCAGCGTGAAGATCTGTGTGTTTCCCCCGGCCAGTCAGCGTCCTCCCAGGAAGCCCAGATCCAGGTTTATGAGGGCAGAGGCTCTCCCCTTGCTTATCTGTAACTTCCCGTTCCCACAATGAGGAGCCTGGCTCCCACCATCTGCCATTTATGTATGCATTGCTCCTTTCCAGGTTACATGTGCAGAGGTTTCAGAGTTGTTAGCTACTACACCCTGGAAAGAACTTCGTAAAATAAAGCCCACTCTTTATATACGGTCCATTTTGCCTTTAGTCTACAGATTCCATTCATTTCCAAAGGTAACTTAGGTCAGCACCTTTTATCCCATCCCCTACAGTGAGTTGTTTCCATATATTTCTAACACAGTTAGACTCTGTCACATTATGTATTCCATCCTGACACATGCCTACATTCTAAATAACTAAATTTGAATAGATTATGATTGGCCCCTTGGGCTATACACATCTGTGGGCTTAGACAAATGCATAGTGACAGGTATCCATCCTAGAATGTCACATGGAATACTTCAAACCCCCCACCCCATGATCTGCTTATCATCTATGTAGCTTTGCCTTTCCCAGAATGTCACCAATGGGGTCATACTGTGTGCAGCCTCCTCAGCCTGGATGCTTTCACTTAGCAGTATATGCTGAGGATTTATCCATGTCTTTCCATAGGCTGATGGTGCATTCCTTTCTGCTGAGTAGTATTCCACTGCATGTGTATGGGCGGAAAAACAATTTTCCCTCTACTTTTTCAGGTTCTTGGTTGAGGCCACCCTGCCCCTGTAATAAAAGACAGATTACCAGGAGAAAAGCAGAAGTTTAATTACATGTCTACCTTCTGAATACAGGGGGGATAGCAAGGAAAACTGAGTCACTCCCTGAAATGACCAAAACCATCCCCTTAAATAGCTCTTCAGCTAAAAACAGAAGAAATATGCTGGGGAAGGGAGGAAGACCACTTATGGCAGGTTATCATGCAAAGCACAGTAAACAAGGGTATGATTGTTTGCACATTTAAGTCAGGACTTCTCCATTGAAAAGAGTTACTTAAGATTTAATTATCCTTCTATTTTTGGTGCAAAGAGGGACATACCCTTATAAATGGCGACTTCTGTATTGTAAATGTCTTTCATAAAACAGCAATCTCAGTTTTCTGAGATTTTTTATTGAATATATTATTTTATTTTTGGCTGCATTGGGTCTTCATTGCTGCGTGCAGGCTTTTCTCTGGTTGTGGCGAGCAGGGGCTACTTTTCTTTGCAGTGCGTGGGTTTCTCATTGTGGCTTTTGTTGTCGCGGAGCACAGGCTCTAGGTGTGCAGGCTTCAGTAGTTGTGGCACACGGGGTCAGTAGTTGTGGCTCGTGGGCTCTAGAGCGCAGGCTCAGTAGTTGTGGAGCATGGGCTTTGTTGCTCTGCGGCGTGTGGGATCTTCCCGGACCAGGGCTCGAACCCGTGTCCCCTGCATTGGCAGGCAGACTCTTAACCACTGAGCCACCAGGGAAGCCCCCCTTTTTTTTAAAGCAGACCAATAATCCTTATGCCAGAGAGACATATTTTGGGGTGGCATATTCTACTCACCTTGACATGGATCTACCCCAATTTGCTTATACATTCATCTTTTGAAGGATATCCTGATTTCTTCAAGTTTTTAGCCATTATGAAAGTGCTGCTGTGCATAATTGCATCCTTGTTTGCATTTGGACATAGATTTTCAAAGCAGTTGCCTGAATACTGGAAGCATGATTGTTGGATCCCAACGTGAGACTTGTTTAGCTTTGGAAAAAACTGCCAAATTGTTTTACAAAGTGGCTGCACATGCATCCCCCCAGCTATGAGGGAGAGCTCCTTTTGTTCCTCACCCTCTAGCAATTGGTATTTTCATATTTTTGGAGTTTAGCAGTGCTAATAGGTGTGCTGTGATATCTCATGATTTTAATTTGTAACTCCCTAATGGTATATGATGTTGAGCTTGTTTCTGTATGATGTTTACCATCTGTATATCTTTTTTTGGCGGGATGTCTGTTCAGATCATGCTGTTCACGTTCATGCTGAGAGGAGCCCTGTCTCCTCAGGACCCACTGGGGCTTTGGCTTCTGGGACACGCGGGTTGCGTCCACGCTGACGGCCAGGTTTCAGGACAAGCTGGGGTCGAGTCCACACTAACAGAGGCCGAGTCTCCTCAGGATCCCCTGAGGCTTCAGCTTGGGGACACTGTGGGGTCCAGTTCATGCTGAGAGGAGCCTGGTCTCCTCAGGACCTGCTGGGAGGTGACGCCACTGAGGGAAAAGGTGAGGAAATGTGGGGAGAATGTTCCTGTGCATGGCTGACCGCTGAGGGTGTCTGTCTTCAGAGGACCCAGGAGAGGAAGGGCTTGATGTGGAAAACTGGGTTTTTGGCCGCTTTTGTGTGTGGTGTAGACAGAGTGCAGTGTTGTTCTTTGGCGTGTGGAGCCTGGTTTTCCCAGCACCATTTCTTGAGGGGACTGTCCTTTCCCTGGTGTATGTTCTTGGCTCCTTTCTTGTGAATTAACTGATCACATACCTGTAGGTTGATTCCTGGGCTCTCTGCTCTGTTCCTCTGGTCTGTGCGCCTGTTTTTGTGCCAATTCCACACTTTTTTGGGACTGTAGCTTCGTAATGAAGTGTGAAGTCAGGGAGCGAGATGCCTCCAGCCCGTTCTCCTTCCTCAGGGTGGCTTTGGCTCTTCTGGGTCCTTTGTGGTTCCACACACATCTTAAGATTGTTTGCTCTGTTTCTATGGAAAATGTCGTTGGACTTTTGGTAGGGATTGTGTTGAATGTGTACATTAATTTGGCTAGAATGCATATTTTTTAAAATTAAGAAAAAAATTTTGGGCCACACCATGTGGCATGCATGATGCGGGATCTTAGTTCCCCAACCAGGGATCGAACCTGCGCCCCCTGCAGTGGGAGCACAGAGTCCCAACCCCTGGACGGCCAGGAAAGTCCCACCTTAGAATGCATATTTTCAAAATATTCTTTTTACCCATGAGCACGGGGTATCTTTCCATTTATTTTTGTCTGTTCAGTTTCCTTTATCAGTGTCTTCCAGTTTTCAGTGTGCAGGTCCTTCACGTCCTTGGTTAAATTTACTCCTAGTTATCTTTTTGGATGCAATTGTAAGTGGGATTTTTAAAAAAAATTCCTTTTCTGATGGTTCATTATCAGTGTATAGAATCACAAATGATTTTTGTGCATTGATTTTTCTTTTTTTTTTTGTATCCTGCAGCTTTACTGAATTCATCTTTTAGTTGTAACAGTTTTTTGGTGGTTGAATATGGAAAACTAGAATTCAGAAATCCCACTGTTTCAACTACATCTAGGTCATCCACAGCACCCAAGACATAGTGGCTCCCAATGTAATCTTCCAATGGTGCCTCTTGTAGTATGTGGACTCCTACAAGGGTGATTGGCATCACCACTGTGGGTGAGCTGGATCTGGGTAGAGCTTGGCCTCTATAACAAAGTTTGATGTCTGTATTTCTGGCGTGGTATGGCATGGTTGTTTTGATAAGTACTTTATTTTCTAGTAAATTTCAAGTGTATAAAAAACTTCAAATAGCAGTATCAAGTTTTCCACATTCACAAAATACTCCAGTTTGTTTTACCCTGTGAGAGTGGGAGGGCCACTCTCCCAGGGAACCAGCACATAACCCCAAAATGAGGAATAATTATGGTTTCCACATTATAATCCTATCCCCAGACCTGCTTCAACTTTCACCAGCTGCCCCAGCTTTGTGGAAATATATTTTCCATTCGAATCCAGTTTTCTTTTCTTGGAACCATCACTGGGGCTTTTCCTCACTTTAAAAACCTTGCTGGACTTAGAGTGTACAAGATGAGCATGATCTGGGTGGTTTTTCTGTGTGGCTTCTTTCACTTAGGATGTTTGCAGTGTTTATCCACATTGTAACATTGATGATTATTTCATTCATTTTTTCCATCGTGATTAAAAATACATAACATTTACCATTTAAACCACTTTTTTAAAGCTTTTTTAAAAATGTTATTTTATTTTTTATTTTTTGGCTGTGTCGTGTCTTTGTTGCTGTGTGCAGGCTTTCTCTAGTTGCGGCGAGCGGGGGCTACTCTTCATTGCTGTGTGCAGGCTTCTCGTTGCGGTGGCTTCTCTTGTTGTGGAGCACGGGCTCTAGGCACACGGGCTTCAGTAGTTGTGGCTCGCAGGCTCTAGAACGCAGGCTCAGTAGTTGTGGCACACGGGCTTAGCTGCTCCACGGCATGCGGGATCTTCCAGGACCAGCGCTTGAACCCATGTCCCCTGCATTGGCAGGCAGATTCTTAACCACTGTGCCGTGAGGGAAGCCCCATTTAAACCATTTTTAAGTATACAGTTCTATGGCATTAACTACATTCACATTGTTGTAAAAATATCCTCACCATCCATCTCCAGATATTTTCCCCATATGAAACCGTAGGCATTAAACACTAACTCACCTCAACCCCTGGCAACCTTATTCTACTTTGTCTTTGAATTTGACTTATCTGGATACCTCATACTCGTGGAATCATAGACCGTTTGTCCTTTTTGTGTCTGGCTTGTTTCACTTAGCATAATGACTTCAAGGTTCATCCACATTGTAGCATGTGTGAGAATTACCTTAGTTTTAAAGGTTGAATCATATTCCATTGTGTATATACTACACTGTACTTATCCATTCATCTGTTGAAGGATGTGTTGTGTTGCTTCCACCTTTTGGCTGGAAATTGTGAATAATGTTGCTATGAATATGGGGTACAGATATCTGTTCCAGTCCTTGCTTTCTAATATTTTGGGTGTACACCCTGGAGCAGAATCAAGGGATCATACATTTTCCATGTTTTTGAGGAGCCACCATACAGTATTCCACAGTGGCTGTATAATTTTACTTTATTCTTTTATATGACAGAATAATGCAGCTTATGGATCTACCTTATTTTGCTTATCTGTTTACCTGCTGATGGACATTTAAATCTTTTCTACCTTGGGCTATTGTGAACAGTGCTGCTATGAATAATTGGTGAACAAGTTTTTGTTTGAACACCTGTTTTCCATATTTTGGGTATATATCTAGGAGTGGAGTTGTTGAACCACATGGTAATTATATTTTTGAGTAAATGCTAAAGTTTTGTACACATAGACTACACCATTGTACATCTCCACAAGTAACTTTTAAGGGTTCTAATTTCTCTACATTGTTGCCAACATTTGTTATTTTTATTTATATATTTAAAAATTTATTTAAAAATTTATTTAAAAATTTATTTTTATTCTAGTGTGTGTGAAGGGGCATCACACTGTGGCTTTAATTTGCATTTTCATCATGACTACTGATGTTTGACATCTTTTCATGTCCTTGTTGACCATTTGTATGTCTTGCCTGGAGAGCAGTCCATGCAAGTCATTTGTCTGTTTCAAAAATTTTATTGTTTGTCTTTTTGTTGATGAGTTGTAAAAGTCCTGGGTATATTCTCGGTAAAGAGTCTTATCAGATATATAATGTGCCAATATTATCTTCCATTCTGTGGGCTGTCTTTTTACTTTCTGGAGAGCCTCTTTTGTTGCACAAAGGTTTGTAATCTTGAGGAAATCCAAGTTATCTATTTTTTTCTTTCATTTCTTATGCTTTACTGTCAAATCTAAGAAACCATTGCTAAATTCATGGTCAGGAAGATTTAGTTCCTTGGTTTCTTTGAGAGTTCATACAGTCATCCCTTGGTACCCACTAGGCCGGGCTTTAGGCCTGGGATTGAGTCAGTGTGAGGGTTCAGGGGTCACGGTTTAGGGTTATGGGTCATTGTTGGAGAGTCATGGTAGAGGGTTGTGGTTAAAGGGTCAGGGCCGGGGATTAGAGTTTAGGGGTCAGGGGCGAGGGTCTAGGGGTCTGGGGCTAGGGTTGTTAGGGGGTTAAGGTTAGAGGTTAGGGTTCTTAGGGTAAAGGTTAGAGTTAGGTTTAAGCACAATTGGCCCTCATTGCCCTCCCCTCTCTTTCTCTCTCAAGCCTCCAGAATGGATAGGACTTGCCCAGGGTCAAACAAGAGTCAGGGAGCTGAGGTCAATAACTGTTTTTCTGGCCTCCCTTCCCTCAGTCCTGGGCTCTGAAAGAAGAATGAAATGTCTGTTCTTGTCTCGGACTGTTTCTTATCCAACTCAAACTCTGTCAAGGATTGGAGAGGGTGTCAGAAGTCATGCATGGTTTCCTTCTGCCCTCCTACCTGGGAAGGGTGATGCTGGCCCTACCCTGCCTGGGCAGCCTCAGATTCCAGCACAGCCCAGACAGGAGGGCACTCAGTGGACATGTGTGGATTTATACAGGACTGGGTGCAGTGACCTGCCAGCCCCCAGCTGCTGCCTTCTTAAGGGCTGGTGGGGCCCTCTTGGCACTGGAGGCATCCTTTGTCCCATCTGAGTGGGCATGAGTAGATGATCAAGCCTCAGGCAGGACAGCCCTTGACCTCTGACTATCCAGGCAGGCATCTGTGGTCCTCTAGCTCAGTCCAGCCTGGGCATTGTCAGGCCCTCATGTATAGTTACGGGCAATTCAACAGCTACCTGGGCAGTGTAGACATTCCTTTGAGAAGTTTCAACTACCAACATCCATGTGGTTGAGAAAAAGTCCTCCCCCTCACAGCCTCATAGGCTGCCAAGAGAAGTAATAATCCTCTAAACATTGGAGTGTGTCCCTGACACAACAACCATACAGGAGACCATGGCCCTGCAATCCTTTGTCTTTTCAGTCGTTAGAAACTTTTGACATTCATATTCATTAAGAATCAAAGATATGGGAGCACCTGGACCTCCCAATGGGAGGTTCACACTGAGGCTGCATTGTCTTGGAGAGCCATATGCATCCATGTGGCCTCTGGAAAGCCTGCCAATTATGGGTTCCATGGCATGGAATAATTCTTGAGCCTCCCATTACTTCATTGCACAAGAGTTTCCTTACCACCCTAGCATTTGGTTTCTTCACTTAGTAAATGAGAGAGAAGATACTAGAAAATGAGCAGTATTGTTTTTCAGGGATGGGCAATTAATATGGCCAGGGAGATGGCATAACTCAAGGGCTCCCACCTCTCAGGGGCAGGAATGAGGTCTGTGTGTCTTCTGAGGGCACATGGGCTGTTTTGGGCCAGCCTCTGAGATGTGAGGACCTGATGCCCAAGGAAAGAGACTTGAGTTTACCACCACCAACGATCCTGACTTGTCAGTAAGTGAAAGAACTTCTTGCAGTCTTGGGAGGACAGTAAGTAAATACTAATTTATTTTACTTCAGTAAGTGTGTCCAGTCGCTGGGAAAAGAAAAATTTGTAGTTGATATATCTGAATCAATAATCCCTGATCCTTCCTCAGGTGTCCTCACTGGGTAGGCATGGCTGGGGGAGATGAAGATTCTGGGTGGGACCAGATATTAGTGGAGCTGCCAAACAGCTCTGTCCCTGTTCCTTCCCTGTCCCGGGAGAGGGAAACCCTGGAACAGTGATAGGATAACCAGTATGGGGAAGAGATTCCTCAGTAATTAATTGGTCTTTTTGTATTTTCCTTAATTTAGTGTTCATTTTGGTAATGAGTTTTTACAAAGAAATCACCTGTTTCTTCTGGATTTCCAGTTTGTTACAGTAGGTTTCTCTTATTTGACGTTTAATTTTTCCTGTCTAATTTTCCACAGAATCATGACAAATAATGAACAAATATTGATACTCTATTATTAACCGAAGTCCCTATTCATGTTCCCTTTGTTATACCTTTCCTTGTTCCAGGATCTCAAAGGCCATGGGGTCATCATGTCTGTTTAGTCTCTTCTGGGCTTTGACAGTTGCTCAGACTCTCCTTGTTTCCATGACCTTGACAGTGTGGAGGAGGACTGGTCAGGTATTTTATAGACTGCCAGGCACTGGGATTTGCTTGGTGTTTTTGTCGTGGTTAGACTTGGCTTTGAAAAAGCAGATCACAGAGGTGAAGTGCTTCCTCTTCACTGTATATCAAGAGGACAGGCTCTCAAGGGAACTTCTCACTTATATTCTCAACTTTGGTCACCTAGCTGAGGTAGTGTTTGTCAAGTGTTCCCACAGTGAAGTTAATATTTTCCCATGTCCATCCTGTGTGTCTTATTTAGGAGGAAGTCATAATGCAGAACCCACACTTGAGGAGAGAGGAGTTAGCTTCACACCCTTGATGGACAGCTGAGTGGCTATATAAATTGTTTAGAAGCTTTCTGCATAGGAGATTTCTATTTAACACCATTCATCAAAAACTATGTAATTTATTTTTACCAGTTTGGACACGTGAATAATTATTATAAACTTTTGGTTATAATCCAGCACTACATTATTAGACTGCTTAGTTAATTCTTGCTTTGGCTGTTGAGAGATTTTTGCATTTGCTCCTGTTTTCATTTTACATAATTTTTCTTTTGTGGGTTTTTAAAATTTTTGGTACTTCTTTACTTTCTGATATTTTAAGATTATCCTGCTTCATATATTTACTGTCTCAGTCCTAGCATCAGCCCTTTCTTCAAAGAGCCCTTGTTCCGTTTATTAGAGAATGGTATTAAAAACTTACATGTGGGAGCTAAATATGCTCAGCTGACAGTGCGTGGAAATATATGCATGTATCCCAGCCTATGCATATACACATAATTATAAAGATTTCCATGTGGAACTATGTGTAGGCTAAAGATAGTTTATACTGCTATCTCCAACCGGATCTGTTATGACATGGATATTGTAACCTTCTCCCTTTGTTTGACTGTAACATCCCACTCCAGTGGTAGGAAACCTGGCTTCCACCATTTGTCATTTATTAAATTCAGTGCTTGTTCCATTCAATTACTGATATAGTAGTTTCAGTATTATTAGCTACTACCCCTCATGGAAAGAACATAGAGTCCACTGTGTATGTATGGTACATTTTGTCTTTGGCCTACAGGTTCTGTATATTTCCAAAGTTAACTTAGGTCAGCCCATTTGTCCCACTACCAACAGTGAGTTTTTTCATACATTTCTGAATCAGTTAGATTCTTTGTTACATTCTGTATTCCAGTCTTTGACACTCCCATATCCTAAGTAGCTAAGTTTGAATAGATTGTAATTTACTTGTTGGGTTGTAAAAATCTGTGGGTGTAGACAAATGCATAGTGACAGGTATTCACCACTAAAGTATCATGTGGACTATTTCAACCACATATTCCATACGCTGTTTACCATGTCAGTTTTGCCTTTTCTAGAATGTCATATAAATGAGGCCATACAGTGTGTAGCACTTCAAACTGGATTCTTTCACTTAGCAATGTAAGTGTTAGATGTATCTTTTTTTTTTTTTTGCACGGGTTGATGGTCCATTCCTTTATATCTCTGAATACTATTGCATTGCATGTATATTAGAGGAAAAATAATTTTCCCTCTACCCTTCTATGTTCTTTATTGAGATCTCCCTCGTAATGAAAAAGAGATAAACTAGAGAAAACAATCAGAAGTTTAATATATACCATGCATACCTCCTGTATACTTGAAAGATACCCAGGAAAACTGAGTCACTCCCTGAAATGGCCCAAGCCGTTACCTTAAATGCTATCTTCCACTGAGAACAAAAGAAAGATATTAGGGAATGGAGGAAGCCATTTAAGGTTGGTTATTAGGCAAAGCACAGTAAACAAGGGTATGGTTGTTACACAGATTTACATCCAGGCCTATTTCGTTGACAAGGTTTTTTTTTTTAAAAAAAAACATTTATTTATTTGGCTGCGCTGGGTCTCAGTTGCGGCCTGTGGAATCTTTAGTTGCGGCATGTGGGCTCTTAATTGCAGCTTGCGGGATCTAGTTCCCTGACCAGGGCTTGAACCCTGGTCCCCTGCATTGGGAGCATGGAGTGTTAACCACTGGACCAGCAGGGAAGTCCCAACAAGCTTTTCTTGATACTTAGTCATCATTCAATTCCTGGTCCAGAGAGGGACATACCCTTACAAATGGAGATATCCTTCATAAATATAAATTTACCTCCTAATAGGGCATTTTCTACTTGGTTTTGAAAGATTCTCTTGAGTCTGCTGTTTCTT
Source organism: Eubalaena glacialis (assembly GCF_028564815.1). Classification (NCBI taxonomy): domain Eukaryota; kingdom Metazoa; phylum Chordata; class Mammalia; order Artiodactyla; family Balaenidae; genus Eubalaena; species Eubalaena glacialis. The sequence goes on from NW_026871205.1 coordinate 503,936, forward strand.
AATCAGTGCAAAATAATCCTTTTGTCAAATGGGCATATTTTGGGGTGGTGTATTCTTCTCCCCTTGACATGTATGTGCCCTAATTTGCTTATGAATTCATCTACAGAAGGACATATTGATATCTTTAAGTTTTTAGCCATTATGAATAGAGCTGCTGTGCATTACTTGATGCTAGTTTTGGTTTGAACACAGTTTTTCAAAGCAGTTGTCTAAATACAAGAGGTACACTTCTTGGATCCTAAGGTGAGACTTTTTAGATTTGGAAAAAACTGCCAAACTGTCTTCCGAAGTTGGTTGTGCATGCATTCCACCAGCGTCTTGAGTATATTCTTGTATGCTTATTTACTGCCTGTTTATCTTCTTGGGCCAGGTGTGTGTTTCAATCTTTACCAAATTTTAATGGCGTTGTTGGCATAATTTGAGTACAAATCCTTTATCAGATATGTGTTTTGGAAATAGTTTCTTGCAGTTTGTGGTTTGTCTTCCGGTTTTCTGAATAAGGTCACCAGATCCAAAATCATGTAGATTATCTTTTTTTTTCCTAGGATTTTTATAGTTTGGTAATTTAAATTTGTCTATGGGCAATTTTGAGTGAATTTTGGTTTAAGTTGTAAAGTTTGTGTTTACATTCATTTCATTACATATGGTTTGTAATGAATTGCTCCTTAACCATCTTTTGAGAAGATACAGTGAGATACTTGGCTCCATTTCAGTTTGGATTTCCAAACTTTAGTATATACAGCAGAACTGCCTTCCGGATGAGGCCCCTGGGTTTGTGAGTGCGGCGCTCCCGGCACTTCTCTGACGTCCCACAGGGGGCGCCGAACCCACCTGTCTGACCCTGGGGGCACAGGTGCACCCTGCCCACAGACTTTGCTCTGTGACAAGCAGACAGGAGCTTTGTCTCCTGTCAGGGCTTAGGTTTCTGGACCATGAGGCATTGTCCACACTGACAGCAGCTGGGTTTTCTCAGGAACCACTGGTGAGGAGACTCCACAAGAGGAAAAAATGAGCAAGTGTGGAGAATCTTCCTGTGCAGCTGACTGCTGGGTGGGTGGGGTGCATCTTCAGGGGCCTCAGGAGAGAAAGGGTTTAATGTGGAATACTGTGCGCTTTTAGTTAGTTTTACGTGCAGTGTAGATGGTGACCAGTGTCGTTCTTTGGAGTCTGGTGTCTAGTTTTCCTGGCACTGTTTGTTGATGGCTTTGGGTAGAATAAACATTTTAATAATAGTAATTTTTCTGATGCATGAGCATGGAATATTGTTTTCTATTGTGTCTTCAGTTTCTTTATCAATGCTTTATAGTTTTCTGAGTATACGTCTTTCATGTCCTTGGTTAAATTTATTGCTAAATAGTTTGTTCTTTTTGATGGAATTGTAAATGGGATTGTTTTCTTAATTTTTCTTGCTGGTGGTTCATTATTAGTGTATAGAAACAAAACTGATTTGTGTATATTGATTCCATATTTTGCAACTTTACTGAATTTATTTTTTAACATATTTTTTGAAGTAATGTGAAAAATTGCAATACTAAAATCTCAGTTTCTACTGCACCCCAGGTAATCCACAGGACCCAAGACATGGTAGCTACTAATATACTCTTCCCACAGTGCCTCTTAATACCATGCGGACTCCTACAAGGGAAATAAGTATCACAACTTTGGTTGAACTTGGTCTGGGTGAGTCTTGGCCCCTATAACAAAATTTGATGTCTGTCTTATCTGATTTTCTGGCATGATACTGACATGGTTGTCTAGAAAAGTAATTTACTTTCCAGTAATTTAAAATGTACAGAAAAGTTGCAATAATGGCAAAAAGTACTCCCATTTGCCACTTCACACAAAATGCTCAGTGTGTTTTGCCTAAGGAACCAGCACATAACCCCTAAATGAGGAAATCCTGGTGTCTACATTATAATTTAATACTCAGCCCCACTTCAACTTTCACCTGCTGTCCCAACTGTATGAAAATGTCTTTTTCCATCCTGATCCAGTTTTCTTTTTCTGGAACCATTACTGAGTTTCCCCCTCATTTGGACAACCTTGATGGATTTGAAGCAGACAAGATGAATATGGGATCTAGGTGGCCTTTTCTGTATGGCTTTTTCACTAAGAATGTTTTTAATGTTCATTTCTGTAACAAATATCAGCGCTACACTTTTTTTTCTTTGTCATTAAAAATACAAAACATGACTTTAGCGTTTAATTCACTTTACGTATACAGTTTTGTGGTATTAACTACCTTCATATAGTTGCACAAACAATTTAACTAACGTGTACTTCCTGTGTGCATGGCAGATACCCAGGAAATTGAGTAACACCCTGAAACGGCCCAAGACATCACCTTAAATACCCTCTTTATCTAAAAGGAAAAAAAAGGAAGGCTATAGTTGTGTCTGTCTGCATTCATTTGATTGTATATGGTTTCCAATTGATGTTGTATAACTAGTTGTGGAGAAGTCATGGGATAGGTGGCTTCATTTCAGTTTGAATTTCCAAATTTAGTGGAATCTGCAGGCTTGATACAAGGTATACAAACTTCATATTGGATCAGGACATCCCATGGTGTAACTGGTATTCATGGTTTGTTCAACAATTAAAGTTCTGTGTGATATGAGTTCATCCCGGAGTAATCCAGGTTAGTTTCTGTTATACATTTGTCCCAGGATGAAAGGACAAGAGAAATAAGGCCTAATTTATAAAAGTGCCTTCAAACTAATTGATACTGAAGTATAGTTGACCTACAATGTTGTGTTAATTTCTACTGTACAGCAAAGTGATTCATATATACATACATACATATATACATATTTTTCGTATTCTTTTCCATTATGGTTTATTACAGGGTATTGAATATAGTTCCCTGTGCTGTACAGTAAGACCTTGTTTATCCATCCTATATATAATAATTTGCATCTACTAATCCCAAACTCCCAATCCATCTCTCTCGCCTGTCTTCCCCTTGACAACCACAAGTCTGTTTTCTATATTTGAGAGTCTGTTTTTGTTCTGTAGATAGGTTCATTTGGGTCTCATTTTATAATCCACATATAAGTGATATCATATGGTATTTGTCGTTCTCTGTCTGACTTACTTCACTTTGTATGATAATCTCTAGGTCCATCCATGTAGCTGCAGATGGCATTATTTCATTCTGTTTTATGGCTGAGTAATATTCCATTGTATATATGTATCATATCTTCTATATCCATTCATCTGTTGAGGGACATTCAGGTTGCTTCCATGTCTTGGCTATTGTGAATAGTGCTGCTGTGAATGCTGGGGTGCATGTATCTTTTCAAATTATAGTTTTGTCTGGATATGTGCCCAGGAGTGGGATTGCTGGTTCATATGGTAATTCTATTTTTAGTTTTTGAGGAACCTCCGTACTGTTTTCCATAGTGGCTGCATCAATTTACATTCCCACCAGTAGTGTAGGAGGGTTCCCTTTTCTCCACACCCCCTCCAGCATTTATTTCTAGACATTTTAATGATGGCCATTCTGACCACTATGAAGTGATAACTCACTGTAGTTTTGATTTGCGTTCTCTAATAATTAGTGATGTGGAGCATCTTTTCATGTGCCTATTGGCCATCTGTATGTCTTTGCAGAAATGTCTATTTAGACCTTCTGCCTATTTTTTGATTCTTTTTTCTTTTTTGAGTTGTATGAGCTGTTTGTATATTTTAGAATTAGGCCCTTGTTGGTCGCATCATTTGCACGTATTTTCTCCCAAACAGTTAGCACAGGTTCTGGAACGACTGGATACCCACATGCAGAAGAATAAACTTGGACCCTTACCTCCCCTCACGCCATATACAAAAATCAACGCAAAATGGACCAAAGGCCTAGATGCAAGAACCAAAATGATAAAACTCGTAGAAGAAAACATGAGAGTAAATCTTCATGACCTTGGATTTGGTCATGATTTCTTAGATCTGCTACCAAAAGCACAAGCAACAAAAGATAAGATAGATGAATTGGACTTCCTCAAAATGAAAAACAGTTGTGTATAAAAGGAGCAAGGAATAAGATAATCCACCATCCAAAATGGCACAAGATGTTTGCAAACCATGTATCTGATAAAGGACTGTAGCCCACCAGCCAAGCCCCTGGTGGTCCAGTGGAGTGTCTGTGCGGCCCCTCCCGTCCTCGGTGATCAGGGGATCTCAGGCCCCACAGCACCCGAGGGGTGGACACTGGTCATCCTCTGCACCCTCAAGGAGTGAGTGCTGGATGGTTTTGAGCCCAGATGCACTCCCATTACTGCCCTCAAAGGCTGAAGCCTTCAGCATGCCTCCAGAAGGACACAGTATTTGCAAGTCTTTGAGAACCAAGAGAACCGTCTTCACTTTTCTGAAAAGGGCATCTTATTATTTCACAGCATGACCATTTTCAACCTGGCTCCCAGGGGTGCCCTCCCACTTTCTTTATTTCTCTGAAAGTGGCCATGGTGGTTTGGCTGTCCCCAATCCCCATACCAGGTGACAAGGCCAGTGGGACCAGCTCCTGGTGGTCCTTAGGTTCGTTGGAGATTAACCCAGACTCTCAGCCTGAGATTGAACGTGGATGCCCCTGTTTCTCCCCATCACCAATTCTCATCTCCTCCTCTATCTCTTTTCCTCTTTCTTTTCAGTCTCAGATTTACCAGATGGTCACCACTCACAGTTCCCACAGAGCCCAGAGATTTCTCCTTGAAGGAAAGGTTCTGGAAAATCAGAGGGATAAATAAAGAATGCTGCTGATTCCCGCCTTGTGCTGACGTCCAAGAAGATGAGGAGAGTGAGTGTTTTCTCATTAGAATTTTAAATCCTCCCAGTAATAGATCATTGGGGGGGGCATCCTGTGTCTTCCTGCTCATTCTAATAATGTCATTCCTGAATTTTAATGTGGTAAATAATTTAAATCATAAATATGCTGATGGGAGATCCATTTAAAAAATGTTAGAGGTAACTCCAAGGGGTTTACAACAAACAAGGACACAGAACCCTGTGTCCAGACGCTGGCTGAGCGATTCCTACCCTGAGCCGCAGTCCCCTGGAGGGCGGAGTGGCCATGACTCTCCTCCCGCAGGTGAGCCTACACAGGCACATCCCACGTGGGACCACTGCATCGCAGAATCTTAGAGTGGCCAATGGCAGGCAGCTGGCTAGAGATGAGGACAAGAGAAAACTGCCCAGCAGCCTGGGACAACCCCGGGGTGAGGCCTTAGTAAGGGCCAGTGTCAGATCCTCAGAGATAACTTGAAGAGACGGTTCAGGCTGTTAGGGACATCATCAGAGATGTACTTAGGGACATATTCAGAACCTTAGTTATGGACAGGATCAGGGCATTATTTAATGACAGCTTAGACTATAAGGGACAGCGTCAGGGCCTAAGTTAGAGATAACGTGAGAGCCTTAGTTAGACACAATTCAGGCTGTTACTTAGGGATATCTTCAGGGCCTTAGAGCCAGCATCATGGCCATAATTAGAACCAGTGTCAGGGCTTTAGTTAGGGCCAAAACTAGGGTGTTAATTAGGGAAAGAGTCAGGTCATTAGTTACAGGCAGTGTCAGGGTTTTAGGTAGGGACAGCGGCAAGTCCTTAGTTAAGAAGAGTGTCAGGGCCTCACTTAGGGGCAGCGTCAGGATGTTAGTTAGGGAGAGTCAGGACATTAGAATGTCAGGTTCTGAGGTAGAGACAGCATCAGGGCCTTAGTTAGGGACAGCGTCAGAGATGTACCTAGGGACATATTCAGGGCCTTAGTTATGGACAGGATCAGGGTGATACTGAGGAACACCTAAAGGTATTAGGGACATCTTCAGGGCCTCAATTAGGGATAGCATCAGGGTGTTAGTTAGGGAAAGAGTCAGGCCATTATTATAGATAGTGTCAGTGCCTTAGGTATAGAGAGTATCAGGGCCTTAGTTAAGGACAGCATCAGAGACTTACTTAAGGACATATTCAGGGCCTTAGTTATGGACAGGATTAGGGCATTACTGAGAGATACACGAGGCTATTAGGGGCAGCATCAGGGTGTTAGGGAAAGAGTCGGCCATTGTTATAGACAGTGTCAGTGCCTCAGGTAGAGACATCATCACAGCTTTAGGAAGAGGGTCAGGGCCTTGGTTAGGGACAGGGTCAGGCCAACAGTGAGGGACATCTAAGGCTATTAGGGACATCGTCAAGGTCTTAGATTGGGCCAGCATCAGGGCTGTAGTGTCGACCATTGTCAGGGCATTAATGAGGGACAAAATTAGGGTGTTAGTTAGGGAAAGAGTCAGGCCATTAGTCACAGACAGTTTTAGGGCCTCAGGTAGAATCGGCATCAAGGCCTTAGTTAGGAAGAGCATCAGGGCCTCAGTAAGGTTCAGCATCAGGACGTTAGTTAGGGCCAGCAACAGGCCCTTTGTTAGGGACAGTGTTGTCAGGCCCTCAGAGATAACTTGAAGGCCTTAGTAAGAGACAGTTTAGGCCGTTAGTTAGGGACACTTCAGAGACTTTCTTAGGGATATATTCAGGGCCTTAGTAATAGAATCAGGGTGTTATTTTGTGACCACTTAAACACTAAGGGACAACATCAAAGCCTAAGTTAGGCAGGGTGTCAGCATCTTGGGGATAGTGTTAGGGACTTTGTAAGTTATAGCTTAGGCCATTAGCTAGGGACACGGTCAGGGGCTTATTAAGGGCAGTGTCAGAGACTTAATGAGGGACAACTTCAGGGCCTTAGTTATGGACAGGATCAGGTCCATACTTGGGACCAGTGTCAGGCCGTTATTTAGGGGCAGTGTCAGGGCATACTGTAGAGACAGTGTCAAGGCCCTTACTTAGGAACAGGGTCAGGGCCTTAGGACAGGGTCAGAGACTTACGTAGGCACATATTCAGGGCATTAGTAATGGACAGGATCAGGACAACAGTGAGGGACATCTAAGTCTATTACGGACATCGTCAGGGCCTTAGATAGGGTCAGCATCAGGGCCATAGTTAGGACCAGTTTCAGGGCGTTATTTAGGGACAAAATTAGGAGGTTAGTTAAGGAAAAAGTCAGGAAATTAGTTACAGACAGTGTCAGCTTTTCAGATAGAGACTTCAAGGTCTTAGTGAGAGCATCAGCATCTCAGGTAGGAACTGCATCAGGACATTATTTAAAGACAGTGTCAAGGATTTAAATAGGGAGAGTGTCAGGGTTAGGGTTAGGGTTAGGGTTGGGTTTAGGGTTCGGGTTAGGGATAGGGTACGGCTTATATTATGGGTTAGGGTACGGGTTAAGGTATCAGTTACGGTTAGGATTAGGGTTAGTTTTAGGGTTTGGGTTAGGTTTACGGTGCGGGTTAGGATTAGGGTATGGGTTAGGGTTAGGGTACGCGTTAGGGTTAGGGTATTTATTAAACCTATACCACTCTCTAGATACCACTTAGCACGTAAAGGAATATTATTTGGGGTCCAGCCATGGAGAAGATTTTAGACACTAGGATAAGATAAAGAACACACACATTACAAAGAAATCACATTAGGATTTTCTTTTTAACTTGTCCCGTAAAACACTAGTGCATAGAAAATTTATTGGAGGCAGAAGCAGTCAAGGGTAGTTGAGGGTAAGGGTTAGGGTTAGGGTTAGGGTTAGGGTACGGCTTAGGGTACGGGTTAGGGTACGGCGTAGGGTATGAGTTAGGGTTAGGGTTAGTTTTAGACTTAGGGCTAGGTTTAGGGAACGGGTTAGGATTAGGGTACGTGTGAAGGTTAGGGTATGTGTTAGGTTAGGGTACGCGTTAGTGTTAGGGTATTTATTAAACCTATCCCACTCTCTAGATACCACTTAGCACGTAAAGGAATATTATTTGGGGTGCAGCCATGGAGAAGATTTTAGACACTAGGATAAGATAAAGAACACACACATTATAAAGAAATCACATTAGGATTCTCTTTTTAACCTGTTCCTTAAAACACTAGTGCTGAGGAAATCTATTGGAGGCAGAAGCAGTCAAGGGTACTTTATGGTTATGGTTATGGGTAGGGTTAGGGTTAGGGTTAGGGTACGGCTTAGGGTACGTGTTAGGGTATGAATGAGGGTACGGCGTAGGGTATGGGTTAGGGTTAGGTTTAGGGTTAGGGTTAGGGTACAGGTGAGGGTACGGTGTAGGGTATGGGTTAGGATTAGGGTTACTTTTAGTGTTAGGGTAGGTTTATGGTACGGGTTCGGATTACGGTACGTTTTAGGGTTAGGGTATGGGTTAGGGTTAGGATACGCATTAGGGTTGGGTTATTTATTAAACCGATTCCACTCTCTACATACCACTGAGCACGTAAAGGAATATTATTTGGGGTCCAGCCATGGAGAACATTTTAGACACTAAGATAAGATAAAGAACACGCACATTATAAAGAAATCACATTAGGATTTTCTTTTTAACCTGTTCCTTAAAACAATAGTGCTTAGGAAATCTATTGGAGGCAGAAGCAGTCAAGGGTAGTTTAGGGTTATGGTTAGGGTTAGGGTTAGGGTTAGGGTACGTGTTAAGGTACAGGAGAGGGTACGGTGTAGGGTACGGGTTAGGGTACGGGTGAGGATACGGCGTAATGTATAGGTTAGGGTTAGGGTTAGGGTACGGCTTAGGGTACGGGTTAGGTTACGGGTGAGGGTACGGCGTAGGGTATGGGTTAGGGTTAGGTTTAGGGTTAGTGTTAGTGTTAGGGTTAGGGTACGGCTTAGCGTATGGGATAGGGTACGGGTGAGGGTACGGCATACGGTAGGGGTTAGGGTTAGAAGTAGGGTTAGGGTTGGGGTTAGGGTACGGCTTAGGGTACGGGTGAGGGTACGGGTGAGGGTACTGCGTAGGGTATTGGTTAGGGTTAGGATACGGCTTAGGATACGGGTTAGGGTACGGGTTAGGGTATGGCGTAGGGTATGGGTTAGGGTTAGGGTTAGGGTTAGGGTTAGGGTTAGGGTTAGGGTTAGGGTACGGCTTAGGATACGGGTTAGGGTACGTGTGAGGGTACGGCGTAGCGTATGGGTTAGGGTTAGGGTTAGGGTACGGCTTAGGGTACGGGTGAGGGTACGGGTGAGGGTACTGCGTAGGGTATTGGTTAGGGTTAAGGTACGGCTTAGGATACGTGTTAGGGTACGGGTTAGGGTACAGCGTAGAGTGTGGGTTAGGGTTAGGGTTAGTGTTAGGGTTAGGGTTACGGTACATCTTAGGGTACGTGTTAGGGTACGGGTGAGGGTACGGCGTAGGTTATGGGTTAGGGTTAGGGTTAGGGTTAGGGTTAGGGTACGGCTTAGGATACGGGTTAGGGTACGGGTGAGGGTACGGCGTAGGTTATGGGTTAGGGTTAGGGTTAGTGTTAGGGTTATGGTACGGCTTAGGTTATGGGATAGGGTACAGGTGAGGGTATGGCATAGGGTAGGGGTTAGGGTTAGGGTTAGGGTTAGGGTTAGGGTTAGGGTACGGCTTAGGGTACGGGTGAGGGTATGGGTGAGGATACTGCGTAGGGTATTGGTTAGGGTTACGGTACGTCTTAGGATACGGGTTAGGGTACGGGTGAGGGCACGGCGTAGGTTATGGGTTAGGGTTAGGGTTAGTGTTAGGGATATGGTTAGGGTTAGGTTATGGGATAGGGTACAGGTGAGGGTATGGCATAGGGTAGGGGTTACGGTTAGGGTTAGGGTTAGGGTACGGCTTAGGGTACGGGTGAGGGTATGGGTGAGGATACTGCATAGGGTATTGGTTAGGTTTAGAGTACGGCTTAGGATACGGGTTAGGGTACATGTTAGGGTATGGCGTACGGTATGGGTTAGGGTTAGGGTTAGGGTTAGGGTTAGGGTACGGCTTAGGGTACGGGTTAGGGTACGGGTGAGGGTACGGCGTAGCGTATGGGTTAGGGTTAGGGTTAGGGTTAGGGTACGGCTTAGGGTACGGGTTAGGGTACGGGTGAGGGTACGGCGTAGGTTATGGGTTAGGGTTAGGGTTAGGGTTAGGGTTAGTTTTAGGGTTAGGGATTGGTTTAGGGTACGGGTTAGGATTAGCATACTTGTTCGGGTTAGGGTTTTGGTTAGGGTTAGGGTACGCGTTAGGGTTAGGGTGTGGGTTAGGTTTAGGGTACACTTTAGGATTAGGGTATTTATTAAACCTATCCCACTCTCTAGATACCACTTAGCACGTAAAGGAATATTATTTGGGGTTCAGCCATGGAGAAGATTTTAGTCACTAGGATAAGATAAAGAATAAACACATTATAAAAAAATCACATAAGGTTTTCTTTTTAACCTGTTCCTTAAAACACTAGTGTTTAGGAAATCTAATGGAGGCAAAAGCAGTAAAGGGTAGTTTAGGGTTAGGGTTAGGGTTAGGGTTAGGGTAGGGCTTAGGATACGGGTGAGGGTACTGGTGAGGGTACTGCGTAGGTTATTGGTTAGGGTTAGGATACGGCTTAGGATACGGGTTAGGATATGGGTTAGGTTACGGCATTGGGTATGGGTGAGGGTTAGGGTTAGGGTTAGGGTAAGGCTTTGGGTACGGGTTAGGGTACGGGTGAGGGTACGGCGTAGGGTAGAGGTTAGGGTTAGGTTTAGGGTTAGGGTACGGCTTAGGATACGGGTTAGGGTATGGGTGAGGGTACGGCGTAGCGTATGGGTTAGGGTTAGGGTTAGGATTAGGGTTAGTTTTAGGGTTAGGGATTGGTTTAGGGTACGGGTTAGGATTAGCGTACGTGTTAGGGTTAGGGTTTGGGTTAGGGTTAGGGTACGCATTAGGGTTAGGGTGTGGGTTAGGGTTAGGGTACACGTTAGGATTAGGGTATTTATTAAACCTATCCCACTCTCTAGATACCACTTAGCACGTAAAGGAATATTATTTAGGGTCCAGCCATGGAGAAGATTTTCGTCACTAGGATAAGATAAAGAATAAACACATTATAAAAAAATCACATTAGGATTTTCTTTTTAACCTGTTCCTTAAAACACTAGTGCTTAGGAAATCTAATGGAGGCAAAAGCCATCAAGGGTAGTTTAGGGTTAGGGATAGGGTTAGGGTTAGTGTTAGGGTTAGGGTTAGGGTATGGCTTAGGGTACGGGTGAGGGTACTGTGTAGGTCATTGGTTAGGGTTAGGTTAAGGCTTAGGATACAGGTTATTGTATGGGTTAGGGTACGGCGCAGGGTATGGGTAAGGGTTAGGGTTAGGGTTAGGGTTAGAGTTAGGGTACGGCTTAGGGTACGGGTTAGGGTACGGGTGAGGGTACGGCGTAGTGTATAGGTTAGGGTTAGGGTTAGGGTACGGCTTAGGGTACGGGTTAGGTTACGGGTGAGGGTACGGCGTAGGGTATGGGTTAGGGTTAGGGTTAGGGTTAGTGTTAGTGTTAGGGTTAGGGTACGGATTAGCGTATGGGAAAGGGTACGGGTGAGGGTACGGCGTAGGGTAGGGGTAAGGGTTAGAGTTAGGGTTAGGGTTGGGGTTAGGGTACGGCTTACGGTACGGGTGAGGGTACGGGTGAGGGTACTGCGTAGGGTATTGGTTAGGGTTAGGATACGGCTTAGGATACGGGTTAGTGTACGGGTTAGGGTATGGCGTAGGGTATGGGTTAGGATTAGGGTTAGGGTTAGGGTTAGGGTTAGGGTTAGGGTACGGCTTAGGATACGGGTTAGGGTACGGGTGAGGGTACGGCGTAGCGTATGGGTTAGGGTTAGGGTTAGGGTACGTCTTAGGGTACGGGTTAGGGTACGGGTGCGGGTACGGCGTAGGGTAAGGGTTAGGGTTAGTTTTAGGGTTAGGGATTGGTTTAGGGTACAGGTTAGGATTAGCGTACGTGTTAGGGTTAGGTTTTGGGTTAGGGTTAGGGTACGCGTTAGGGTTAGGGTATGGGTTAGGGTTAGGGTACACGTTAGGATTAGGGTATTTATTAAACCTATCCCACTCTCTAGATACCACTTAGCACGTAAAGGAATATTATTAGGGATCCAGCCATGGAGAAGATTTTAGTCACTAGGATAAGATAAAGAATAAACACATTATAAAAAAATCACATTAGGATTTTCTTTTTAACCTGTTCCTTAAAACACTAGTGCTTAGGAAATTTAATAGAGGCAAAAGCAATCAAGGGTAGTTTAGGGTTAGGGTTAGGGTTAGGGTTAGTGATAGGGTTAGGGTACGGCTTAGGGTATGGGATAGGGTATGGGTGAGGGTACGGTGTAGGTTATGGGTTAGGGTTAGGGTTAGGGTTAGTTTTATGGTTAGGGATTGGTTTAGGGTACGGGTTAGGATTAGCATACGTGTTCGGGTTAGGGTTTTGGTTAGGGTTAGGGTACGCGTTAGGGTTAGGGTATGGGTTAGGTTTAGGGTACACTTTAGGATTAGGGTATTTATTAAACCTATCCCACTCTCTAGATACCACTTAGCACGTGAAGGAATATTATTTGGGGTTCAGCCATGGAGAAGATTTTAGTCACTAGGATAAGATAAAGAATAAACACATTATAAAAAAATCACATAAGGTTTTCTTTTTAACCTGTTCCTTAAAACACTAGTGTTTAGGAAATCTAATGGAGGCAAAAGCAGTAAAGGGTAGTTTAGGGTTAGGGTTAGGGTTAGGGTTAGAGTAGGGCTTAGGATACCGGTGAGGGTACTGGTGAGGGTACTGCGTAGGTTATTGGTTAGGGTTAGGGTACGGCTTAGGATACGGGTTAGGATATGGGTTAGGTTACGGCGTTGGGTATGGGTGAGGGTTAGGGTTAGGGTTAGGGTAAGGCTTTGGGTACGGGTTAGGGTACGGGTGAGGGTACGGCGTAGGGTAGAGGTTAGGGTTAGGTTTAGGGTTAGGGTACGGCTTATGATACGGGTTAGGGTATGGGTGAGGGTACGGCGTAGCGTATGGGTTAGGGATAGGGTAAGGGTTAGGGTTAGTTTTAGGGTTAGGGATTGGTTTAGGGTACGGGTTAGGATTAGCGTACGTGTTAGGGTTAGGGTTTGGGTTAGGGTTAGAGTACGCATTAGGGTTAAGGTGTGGGTTAGGGTTAGGGTACACGTTAGGATTAGGGTATTTATTAAACCTATCCCACTCTCTAGATACCACTTAGCACGTAAAGGAATATTATTTAGGATCCAGCCATGGAGAAGATTTTCGTCACTAGGATAAGATAAAGAATAAACACATTATAAAAAAATCACATTAGGATTTTCTTTTTAACCTGTTCCTTAAAACACTCGTGCTTAGGAATTCTAATGGAGGCAAAAGCAGTCAAGGGAAGTTTAGGGTTAAGGTTAGGGTTAGGGTTAGTGTTAGGGTTAGGGTACGGCTTAGGGTATGGGATAGGGTACGGGTGAGGGTACGGCGTAGGGTAGGGGTTAGGGTTAGGGTTAGGGTTAGGGTACGGCTTAGGGTACGGGTGAGGGTACGGGTGAGGGTACTGCGTAGGGTATTGGTTAGGGTTAGGGTACGGCTTAGGATACGGGTTAGGGTACGTGTTAGGGTATGGCGTACGATGTGGGTTAGGGTTAGGGTTAGGGTTATGTTTAGGGTTAGGGTTAGGGTACGGCTTAGGGTACGGGTTAGGGTACGGGTGAGGTTACGGCGTAGGGTATAGTTTAGGGTTAGGGTTAGGGTTAGGGTTAGGGTTAGGGTATGGCTTAGGGTACGGGTGAGGGTACTGTGTAGGTCATTGGTTAGGGTTAGGTTAAGGCTTAGGATACAGGTTATTGTATGGGTTAGGGTACGGCGCAGGGTATGGGTAAGGGTTAGGGTTAGGGTTAGGGTTAGAGTTAGGGTACGGCTTAGGGTATGGGATAGGGTATGGGTGAGGGTACGGTGTAGGTTATGGGTTAGGCTTAGGGTTAGGGTTAGTTTTATGGTTAGGGATTGGTTTAGGGTACGGGTTAGGATTAGCATACGTGTTCGGGTTAGGGTTTTGGTTAGGGTTAGGGTACGCGTTAGGGTTAGGGTATGGGTTAGGTTTAGGGTACACTTTAGGATTTGGGTATTTATTAAACCTATCCCACTCTCTAGATACCACTTAGCACGTAAAGGAATATTATTTGGGGTTCAGCCATGGAGAAGATTTTAGTCATTGGATAAGATAAAGAATAAACACATTATAAAAAAATCACATAAGGTTTTCTTTTTAACCTGTTCCTTAAAACACTAGTGTTTAGGAAATCTAATGGAGGCAAAAGCAGTAAAGGGTAGTTTAGGGTTAGGGTTAGGGTTAGGGTTAGGGTAGGGCTTAGGATATGGGTGAGTGTACTGGTGAGGGTACTGCGTAGGTTATTGGTTAGGGTTAGGGTACGGCTTAGGATACGGGTTAGGATATGGGTTAGGTTACGGCGTTGGGTATGGGTGAGGGTTAGGGTTAGGGTTAGGGTAAGGCTTTGGGTACGGGTTAGGGTACGGGTGAGGGTACGGCGTAGGGTAGAGGTTAGGGTTAGGTTTAGGGTTAGGGTACGGCTTAGGATACGGGTTAGGGTATGGGTGAGGGTACGGCGTAGCGTATGGGTTAGGGTTAGGGTTAGGGTTAGGGTTAGTTTTAGGGTTAGGGATTGGTTTAGGGTACGGGTTAGTATTAGCGTACGTGTTAGGGTTAGGGTTTGGGTTAGGGTTAGGGTACGCATTAGGGTTAGGGTATGGGTTAGGGTTAGGGTACACGTTAGGATTAGGGTATTTATTAAACCTATCCCACTCTCTAGATACCACTTAGCACGTAATGGAATATTATTTAGGGTCCAGCCATGGAGAAGATTTTCGTCACTAGGATAAGATAAAGAATAAACACATTATAAAAAAATCATATTAGGATTTTCTTTTTAACCTGTTCCTTAAAACACTAGTGCTTAGGAAATCTAATGGAGGCAAAAGCAGTCAAGGGTAGTTTAGGGTTAGGGTTAGTGTTAGGGTTAGGGTACGGCTTAGGGTATGGGATAGGGTATGGGTGAGGGTACGGCATAGGGTAGGGTTTAGGGTTAGGGTTAGTGTTAGGGTTAGGGTTAGGGTATGGCTTAGGGTACGGGTGAGGGTACTGTGTAGGTCATTGGTTAGGGTTAGGTTAAGGCTTAGGATACGGGTTATTGTATGGGTTAGGGTACGGCGCAGGGTATGGGTAAGGGTTAGGGTTAGGGTTAGAGTTAGGGTACGGCTTAGGGTACGGGTGAGGGTACGGCGTAGTGTATAGGTTAGTGTTAGGGTTAGGGTACGGCTTAGGGTACGGGTTAGGGTAAGGGTGAGGGTACGGCGTAGCGTATAGGTTAGGGTTAGGGTTAGGGTACGGCTTAGGGTACGGGTTAGGTTACGGGTGAGGGTACGGCGTAGGGTAAGGGTTAGGGTTAGGGTTAGGGTTAGTGTTAGTGTTAGGGTTAGGGTACGGCTTAGTGTATGGGATAGGGTACGGGTGAGGGTACGGCATAGGGTAGGGGTTAGGGTTAGGGTTAGAGTTAGGGTATGCCTTAAGGTACGGGTGAGGGTACGGGTGAGGGTACTGCGTAGGGTATTGGTTAGGGTTAGGGTATGGCTTAGGATACGTGTTAGGGTACGGGTTAGGGTACGGCGTAGAGTGTGGGTTAGGGTTAGGGTTAGTGTTAGGGTGAGGGTTATGGTACGTCTTAGGGTACGTGTTAGAGTACGGGTGAGGGTACGGCGTAGGTTATGGTTTAGGGTTAGGGTTAGTGTTAGGGTTAGGTTTAGGGTACGGCTTAGGATACGGGTTAGGGTACGGGTGAGGTTACGGCGTAGGTTATGGGTTAGGGTTAGGGTTAGTGTTAGGGTTATGGTACGGCTTAGGTTATGGGATAGGGTACAGGTGAGGGTATGGCATAGGGTAGGGGTTAAGGTTAGGGTTAGGGTTAGGGTTAGGGTACGGCTTAGGGTACGGGTTAGGGTACGGGTGAGGGTACGGCGTAGCGTATGGTTTAGGGTTAGGGTTAGTGTTAGGGTACGGCTCAGGGTAAGGGTTAGGGTACGGGTGAGGGTATGGCGTAGTGTATAGGTTAGGGTTAGGGTTAGGGTTAGGGTATGGCTTAGGGTACGGGTGAGGGTACGGGTGAGGGTACTCTGTAGGCTATTGGTTATGGTTAGGGTACGGCTTAGAATACGGGTTAGGGTACGGGTTAGGTTACGGCGTAGGGTATGGGTTAGGGTTAAGGTTAGGGTTAGGGTTAGGGTACGGCTTAGGGTACGGCTTAGGGTACGGGTGAGGGTACGGAGTAGTGTATAGGTTAGGGTTAGGGTTAGGGTTAGGGTACGGCTTAGGGTACGGGTTAGGGTACGGGTGAGGGTATGGCGTAGTGTATATGTTAGGGTTAGGGTTAGGGTTAGGGTACGGCTTAGGGTATGGGATAGGGTACGGGTGAGGGTACGGCATAGGGTAGGGGTTACGTTTAGGGTTAGGGTTAGTGTTAGGGTTAGGGTATGGCTTAGGGTATGGGATAGGTTACGGGTGAGGGTACGGCGTAGGGTAGGGGTTAGGGTTAGGTTTAGGGTTAGTGTTAGGTTTAGGGTACCGCTTAGGGTATGGGATAGGGTACAGCGTAGGGTAGCGGTTAGGGTTAGGGTTAGGGTTAGGGTTAGGGTACGGCTTAGGATACGGTTTAGGGTACGGGTGAGGGTACGGCGTAGCGTATGGGTTAGGGTTAGGGTTAGGGTTAGGGTACGGCTTAGGGTACGGGTTAGGGTATGGGTGAGGGTACGGCGTAGGTTATGGGTTAGGGTTAGGGTTAGGGTTAGCGTTAGTTTTAGGGTTAGGGATTGGTTTAGGGTACGGGTTAGGATTAGCATACTTGTTCGGGTTAGGGTTTTGGTTAGGGTTAGGGTACACGTTAGGGTTAGGGTATGGGTTAGGTTTAGGGTACACTTTAGGATTAGGGTATTTATTAAACCTATCCCACTCTCTAGATACCACTTAGCACGTAAAGGATTATTATTTGGGGTTCAGCCATGGAGAAGATTTTAGTCACTAGGATAAGATAAAGAATAAACACATTATAAAAAAATTACATAAGGTTTTCTTTTTAACCTGTTCCTTAAAACACTAGTGTTTAGGAAATCTAATGGAGGCAAAAGCAGTAAAGGGTAGTTTAGGGTTAGGGTTAGGGTTAGGGTTAGGGTAGGGCTTAGGATACGGGTGAGGGTACTGGTGAGGGTATTGCGTAGGTTATTGGTTAGGGTTAGGGTACGGCTTAGGATACGGGTTAGGATATGGGTTAGGTTACGGCGTTGGGTATGGGTGAGGGTTAGGGTGAGGGTTAGGGTTAGGGTTAGGGTACGGGTTAGGGTACGGGTGAGGGTACGGCGTAGGGTAGAGGTTAGGGTTAGGTTTAGGGTTAGGGTACGGCTTAGGATACGGGTTAGGGTACGGGTGAGGGTACGGCGTAGCGTATGGGTTAGGGTTAGGGTTAGGGTACGTCTTAGTGTACGGGTTAGGGTACGGGTGAGTGTACGGCATAGGGTAAGGTTTAGGGTTAGGGTTAGGGTTAGGGTTAGTTTTAGGGTTAGGGATTGGTTTAGGGTACGGGTTAGGATTAGCGTACGTGTTAGGGTTAGATTTTGGGTTAGGGTTAGGGTATGCGTTAGGGTTAGGGTATGGGTTAGGGTTAGGGTACACGTTAGGACTAGGGTATTTATTAAACCTATCCCACTCTCTAGATACCACTTAGCACGTAAAGGAATATTATTAGGGATCCAGCCATGGAGAAGATTTTAGTCACTAGGATAAGATAAAGAATAAACACATTATAAAAAAATCACATTAGGATTTTCTTTTTAACCTGTTCCTTAAAACACTAGTGCTTAGGAAATCTAATAAAGGCAAAAGCAATCAAGGGTAGTTTAGGGTTAGGGTTAGGGTTAGTGTTAGGGTTAGGGTACGGCTTAGGGTATGGGATAGGATACGGGTGAGGGTACGGCGTAGGTTAGGGGTTAGGGTTAGGGTTAGGGTTAGGGTTAGGGTATGGCTTAGGGTACGGGTGAGGGTACGGGTGAGGGTACTGCGTAGGGTTTTGCTTAGGGTTAGGGTACGGCTTAGGATACGTGTTAGGGTACGGGTTAGGGTACGGCGTAGAGTGTGGGTTAGGGTTAGGGTTAGTGTTAGGGTTAGGGTTACAGTACGTCTTAGGGTACGTGTTAGGGTACGGGTGAGGGTACGGCGTAGGTTATGGGTTAGGGTTAGGGTTAGGGTTAGGGTTAGGGTACGGCTTAGGATACGGGTTAGGGTACGGGTGAGGGTACGGCATAGGTTATGGTTTAGGGTTAGGTTTAGTGTTAGGGTTATGGTACGGCTTAGGTTATGGGATAGGGTACAGGTGAGGGTATGGCATATGGTAGGGGTTAGGGTTAGGGTTAGGGTTAGGTTTAGGGTTAGGGTACGGCTTAGGCTACGGGTGAGGGTATGGGTGAGGATACTGCGTAGGGTATTGGTTAGGGTTAGGGTACGGCTAAGGATACGGGTTAGGGTACGTGTTAGCGTATGGCGTACGGTATGGGTTAGGGTTAGGGTTAGGGTTAGGGTTAGGGTTAGGGTTAGGGTACGGCTTAGGGTACGGGTTAGGGTACGGGTGAGGGTACGGTGTAGGTTATGGGTTAGGGTTAGGGTTAGGGTTAGGGTACGGCTTAGGGTACGGGTTAGGGTACGGGTGAGGGTACGGTGTAGGTTATGGGTTAGGGTTAGGGTTAGGGTTAGGGTACGGCTTAGGGTACGGGTTAGGGTACGGGTGAGGGTACGGCGTAGCGTATGGTTTAGGGTTAGGGTTAGGGTTAGGGTTAGTTTTAGGGTTAGGGATTGGTTTAGGGTACGGGTTAGGATTAGCATACGTGTTCGGGTTCGGGTTTTGGTTAGGGTTAGGGTACGCGTTAGGGTTAGGGTATGGGTTAGGTTTAGGGTACACTTTAGGATTAGGGTATATATTAAACCTATCCCACTCTCTAGATACCACTTAGCACGTAAAGGAATATTATTTGGGGTTCAGCCATGGAGAAGATTTTAGTCACTAGGATAAGATAAAGAATAAACACATTATAAAAAAATCACATAAGGTTTTCTTTTTAACCTGTTCCTTAAAACACTAGTGTTTAGGAAATCTAATGGAGGCAAAAGCTGTAAAGGGTAGTTTAGGGTTAGGGTTAGGGTTAGGGTAGGGCTTAGGATACGGGTGAGGGTACTGGTGAGGGTACTGCATAGGTTATTGGTTAGGGTTAGGGTACGGCTTAGGATACGGGTTAGGATATGGGTTAGGTTACGGCGTTGGGTATGGGTGAGGGTTAGGGTTAAGGTTAGGGTAAGGCTTTGGGTACGGGTTAGGGTACGGTTGAGGGTACGGCGTAGGGTAGAGGTTAGGGTTAGGTTTAGGATTAGGGTACGGCTTAGGATACGGGTTAGGGTACGTGTTAGGGTATGGAGTACGGTATGGGTTAGGGTTAGGGTTAGGGTTAGGGTTAGGGTTAGGGTACGGCTTAGGGTACGGGTTAGGGTACGGGTGAGGTTACGGCGTAGGGTATAGTTTAGAGTTAGGGTTAGGGTTAGGGTACGGCTTAGGATACGGGTTAGGGTACGGGTGAGGGTACGGCGTAGCATATGGTTTAGGGTTAGGGTTAGGGTACGGCTTAGGGTACGGGTTAGGGTACGGGTGAGGGTATGGCATAGTGTATAGGTTAGGGTTAGGTTTAGGGTTAGGGTATGGCTTAGGGTACGGGTGAGGGTACGTGTGAGGGTACTGTGTAGGGTATTGGTTATGGTTAGGGTACGGCTTAGAATACGGGTTAGGGTATGGGTTAGGGTACGGCGTAGGGTATGGGTTAGGGTTAGGGTTAGTGTTAGGGTTAGGGTACCGCTTATGGTATGGGATAGGGTACGGCGTAGGGTAGCAGTTAGGGTTAGGGTTAGGGTTAGGGTACGGCTTAGGATACGGGTTAGGGTACGGGTGAGGGTACGGCGTAGCGTATGGGTTAGGGTTAGGGTTAGGGTTAGGGTACGGCTTAAGGTACGGGTTAGGGTACGGTGAGGGTACGGCGTAGGGTATGGGTTAGGGTTACGGTTAGTGTTAGTGTTAGGGTTAGGGTACGGCTTAGCGTATGGGATAGGGTACGGGTGAGGGTACGGCGTAGGGTAGGGGTTAGGGTTAGAGTTAGGGTTAGGGTTGGGGTTAGGGTAAGGCTTAGGGTACGGGTGAGGGTACGGGTGAGGGTACTGCGTTAGGGTTAGGGATTGGTTTAGGGTACAGGTTAGGATTAGCGTACGTGTTAGGGTTAGGTTTTGGGTTAGGGTTAGGGTACGCGTTAGGGTTAGGGTATGGGTTAGGGTTAGGGTACACGTTAGGATTAGGGTATTTATTAAACCTATCCCACTCTCTAGATACCACTTAGCACGTAAAGGAATATTATTAGGGATCCAGCCATGGAGAAGATTTTAGTCAGTAGGATAAGATAAAGAATAAACACATTATAAAAAAATCACATTAGGATTTTCTTTTTAACCTGTTCCTTAAAACACTAGTGCTTAGGAAATCTAATAGAGGCAAAAGCAATCAAGGGTAGTTTAGGGTTAGGGTTAGGGTTAGGGTTAGTGTTAGGGTTAGGGTACGGCTTAGGGTATGGGATAGGGTACGGGTGAGGGTACGGCATAGGGTAGGGGTTAGGTTTAGGGTTAGGGTTGGGGTTAGGGTATGGCTTAGGGTACGGGTGAGGGTACTGCATAGGGTATTGGTTAGGGTTAGGGTACGGCTTAGGATACGTGTTAGGGTAAGGGTTAGGGTACGGCGTAGAGTGTGGGTTAGGGTTAGGGTTAGTGTTAGGGTTAGGGTTACGGTACGTCTTAGGGTACGTGTTAGGGTACGTGTGAGGGTACGGCGTAGGTTATGGGTT
This sequence comes from Eubalaena glacialis, assembly GCF_028564815.1. Lineage (NCBI taxonomy): Eukaryota > Metazoa > Chordata > Mammalia > Artiodactyla > Balaenidae > Eubalaena > Eubalaena glacialis. Next base: position 524,747 of record NW_026871205.1, read on the forward strand.
AGGGTTAGGGTTAGGGTTAGGGTTAGTTTTAGGGTTAGGGATTGGTTTAGGGTACGGGTTAGGATTAGCGTACGTGTTAGAGTTAGGCTTTGGGTTAGGGTTAGGGTACGCATTAGGGTTAGGGTGTGGGTTAGGGTTAGGGTACACGTTAGGATTAGGGTATTTATTAAACCTATCCCACTCTCTAGATACCACTTAGCACGTAAAGGAATATTATTTGGGGTTCAGCCATGGAGAAGATTTTAGTCACTAGGATAAGATAAAGAATAAACACATTATAAAAAAATCACATAAGGTTTTCTTTTTAACCTGTTCCTTAAAACACTAGTGTTTAGGAAATCTAATGGAGGCAAAAGCAGTAAAGGGTAGTTTAGGGTTAGGGTTAGGGTTAGGGTTAGGGTAGGGCTTAGGATACGGGTGAGGGTAATGGTGAGGGTACTTCGTAGGTTATTGGTTAGGGTTAGGGTACGGCTTAGGATACGGGTTAGGATATGGGTTAGGTTACGGCGTTGGGTATGGGTGAGGGTTAGGGTTAGGGTTAGGGTAAGGCTTTGGGTACGGGTTAGGGTACGGGTGAGGGTACGGCGTAGGGTAGAGGTTAGAGTTAGGTTTAGGGGTAGGGTACGGCTTAGGATACGGGTTAGGGTACGGGTGAGGGTACGGCGTAGCGTATGGGTTAGGGTTAGGTTTAGGGTACGTCTTAGGGTACGGGTTAGGGTACGGGTGAGGGTACGGCGTAGGGTAAGGGTTAGGGTTAGGGTTAGGGTTAGGGTTAGTTTTAGGTTTAGGGATTGGTTTAGAGTACGGGTTAGGATTAGCGTACGTGTTAGGGTTAGGTTTTGGGTTAGGGTTAGGGTACGCGTTAGGGTTAGGGTATGGGTTAGGGTTAGGGTACACGTTAGGATTAGGGTATTTATTAAACCTATCCCACTCTCTAGATACCACTTAGCACGTAAAGGAATATTATTAGGGATCCAGCCATGGAGAAGATTTTAGTCACTAGGATAAGATAAAGAATAAACACATTATAAAAAAATCACATTAGGATTTTCTTTTTAACCTGTTCCTTAAGACACTAGTGCTTAGGAAATCTAATAAAGGCAAAAGCAATCAAGTGTAGTTTAGGGTTAGGGTTAGGGTTAGGGTTAGTGTTAGGGTTAGGGTACGGCTTAGGGTATGGGATAGGATACGGGTGAGGGTACGGCGTAGGGTAGGGGTTAGAGTTAGGGTTAGGGTTAGGGTTAGGGTATGGCTTAGGGTACGGGTGAGGGTACGGGTGAGGGTACTGCGTAGGGTATTGCTTAGGGTTAGGGTACGGCTTAGGATACGTGTTAGGGTACGGGTTAGGGTACGGCGTAGAGTGTGGGTTAGGGTTAGGGTTAGTGTTAGGGTTAGGGTTACGGTACGTCTTAGGGTACGTGTTAGGGTACGGATGAGGGTACGGCGTAGGTTATGGGTTAGGGTTAGGGTTACGGTTAGGGTTAGGGTACGGCTTAGGATACGGGTTAGGTTACGGGTGAGGGTACGGCGTAGTTTATGGTTTAGGGTTAGGGTTAGTGTTAGGGTTATGGTACGGCTTAAGTTATGGGATAGGGTACAGGTGAGGGTATGGCATAGGGTAGGGGTTAGGGTTAGGGGTAGGGTTAGGGTTAGGGTTAGGGTACGGCTTAGGGTACGGGTGAGGGTATGGGTGAGGATACTGCGTAGGGTATTGGTTAGGGTTAGGGTACGGCTTAGGATACGGGTTAGGGTACGTGTTAGGGTATGGCGTACGGTATGGGTTAGGGTTAGGGTTAGGGTTAGGGTTAGGGTTAGGGTTAGGGTACGGCTTAGGGTACGGGTTAGGGTACGGGTGAGGTTACGGCGTAGGGTATAGTTTAGGGTTAGGGTTAGGGTTAGGGTAAGGCTTAGGATAAGGGTTAGGGTACGGGTGAGGGTACGGCGTAGCGTATGGTTTAGGGTTAGGGTTAGGGTTAGGGTACGGCTTAGGGTACGGGTTAGGGTACGGGTGAGGGTACGGTGTAGGTTATGGGTTAGGGTTAGGGTTAGGGTTAGTTTTAGGGTTAGGGATTGGTTTAGGGTACGGGTTAGGATTAGCATACGTGTTCGGGTTAGGTTTTTGGTTAGGGTTAGGGTACGCGTTAGGGTTAGGGTATGGGTTAGGTTTAGGGTACACTTTAGGATTAGGGTATTTATTAAACCTATCCCACTCTCTAGATACCACTTAGCACGTAAAGGAATATTATTTGGGGTTCAGCCATGGAGAAGATTTTAGTCACTAGGATAAGATAAAGAATAAACACATTATAAAAAAATCACATAAGGTTTTCTTTTTAACCTGTTCCTTAAAACACTAGTGTTTAGGAAATCTAATGGAGGCAAAAGCAGTAAAGGGTAGTTTAGGGTTAGGGTTAGGGTTAGTGTTAGGGTAGGGCTTAGGATACAGGTGAGGGTACTGGTGAGGGTACTGCATAGGTTATTGGTTAGGCTTAGGGTACGGCTTAGGATACGGGTTAGGATATGGGTTAGGTTACGGCGTTGGGTATGGGTGAGGGTTAGGGTTAGGGTTAGGGTAAGGCTTTGGGTACGGGTTAGGGTACGGGTGAGGGTACGGCGTAGGGTAGAGCTTAGGGTTAGGTTTAGGGTTAGGGTACGGCTTAGGATACGGGTTAGGGTATGGGTGAGGGTACGGCGTAGCGTATGGGTTAGGGTTAGGGTTAGGGTTAGGGTTAGTTTTAGGGTTAGGGATTGGTTTAGGGTACGGATTAGGATTAGCGTACGTGTTAGGGATAGGGTTTGGGTTAGGGTTAGGGTACGCATTAGGGTTAGGGTATGGGTTAGGGTTAGGGTACACGTTAGGATTAGGGTATTTATTAAACCTATCCCACTCTCTAGATACCACTTAGCACGTAAAGGAATATTATTTAGGGTCCAGCCATGGAGAAGATTTTCGTCACTAGGATAAGATAAAGAATAAACACATTATAAAAAAATCACATAAGGTTTTCTTTTTAACCTGTTCCTTAAAACACTAGTGCTTAGGAAATCTAATGGAGGCAAAAGCAGTCAAGGGTAGTTTAGGGTTAGGGTTAGGGTTAGTGTTAGGGTTAGGGTACGGCTTAGGGTACGGGATAGGGTACGGGTGAGGATACGGCATAGGGTAGGGTTTAGGGTTAAGGTTAGTGTTAGGGTTAGGGTTAGGGTATGGCTTAGGGTACGGGTGAGGGTACTGTGTAGGTCATTGGTTAGGGTTAGGTTAAGGCTTAGGATACAGGTTATTGTATGGGTTAGGGTACGGCGCAGGGTATGGGTAAGGGTTAGGGATAGGGTTAGGGTTAGAGTTAGGGTACAGCTTAGGGTACGGGTTAGGGTACGGTTGAGGGTACGGCGTAGTGTATAGGTTAGGGTTAGGGTTAGGGTATGGCTTAGGGTACGGGTTAGGTTACGGGTGAGGGTACGGGTGAGGGTACTGCGTAGGGTATTGGTTAGGGTTAGGGTACGGCTTACGATACGTGTTAGGGTACGGGTTAGGGTACGGCGTAGAGTGTGGGTTAGGGTTAGGGTTAGTGTTAGGGTTAGGGTTACGGTATGTCTTAGGGTACGTGTTAGGGTACAGGTGAGGGTACGGCGTAGGTTATGGGTTAGGGTTAGGGTTAGGGTTAGGGTTAGGGTACGGCTTAGGATACGGGTTAGGGTACGGGTGAGGGTACGGCGTAGGTTATGGGTTAGGGATAAGGTTAGTGTTAGGGTTATGGTACGGCTTAGGTTATGGGATAGGGTACAGGTGAGGTTATGGCATAGGGTAGGGGTTAGGGTTAGGGTTAGTGTTAGGGTTAGGGTTAGGGTACGGCTTAGGGTACGGGTGAGGGTATGGGTGAGGATACTGCGTAGGGTATTGGTTAGGGTTAGGGTACGGCTTAGGATACGGGTTAGGGTACGTGTTAGGGTATGGCGTACGGTTTGGGTTAGGGTTAGGGTTAGGGTTAGGGTTAGGGTACGGCTTAGGGTACGGGTTAGGGTACGGGTGAGGTTACGGCGTAGGGTATAGTTTAGATTTAGGGTTAGGGTTAGGGTACGGCTTAGGATACGGGTTAGGGTACGGGTGAGGGTACGGCATAGCGTATGGTTTAGGGTTAGGGTTAGGGTTAGGGTACGGCTTAGGGTACGGGTTAGGGTACGGGTGAGGGTATGGCGTAGTGTATAGGTTAGGGTTAGGTTTAGGGTTACGGTATGGCTTAGGGTACGGGTGAGGGTACGGGTGAGGGTACTGTGTAGGGTATTTGTTATGGTTAGGGTACGGCTTAGAATACGGGTTAGGGTTAGGGTTAGGGTTAGGGTTAGGGTACCGCTTAGGGTATGGGATAGGGTACGGTGTAGGGTAGCGGTTAGGGTTAGGGTTAGGGTTAGGGTTAGTGTACGGCTTAGGATACGGGTTAGGGTACGGGTGAGGGTACGGCGTAGCGTATGGGTTAGGGTTAGGGTTAGGGTACGGCTTAGGGTACGGGTTAGGGTACGGGTGAGGGTACGGCGTAGGTTATGGGTTAGGGTTAGGGTTAGGGTTAGGGTTAGTTTTAGGTTAGTGATTGTTTTAGGGTACGGGTTAGGATTAGCATACTTGTTCGGGTTAGGGTTTTGGTTAGAGTTAGGGTACGCGTTAGGGTTAGGGTATGGGTTAGGTTTAGGGTACACTTTAGGATTAGGGTATTTATTAAACCTATCCCACTCTCTAGATACCACTTAGCACGTAAAGGAATATTATTTGGGGTTCAGCCATGGAGAAGATTTTAGTCACTAGGATAAGATAAAGAATAAACACATTATAAAAAAATCACATAAGCTTTTCTTTTTAACCTGTTCCTTAAAACACTAGTGTTTAGGAAATCTAATGGAGGCAAAAGCAGTAAAGGGTAGTTTAGGGTTAGGGTTAGGGTTAGGGTTAGGGTAGGGCTTAGGATACGGGTGAGGGTACTGGTGAGGGTACTGCGTAGGTTATTGGTTAGGGTTAGGGTACGGCTTAGGATACGGGTTAGGATATGGGTTAGGTTACGGTGTTGGGTATGGGTGAGGGTTAGGGTTAGGGTTAGGGTAAGGCTTTGGGTACGGGTGAGGGTACTGGTGAGGGTACGGCGTAGGGTAGAGGTTAGGGTTAGGTTTAGGGTTAGGGTACGGCTTAGGATACGGGTTAGGCTATGGGTGAGGGTACGGCGTAGCGTATGGGTTAGGGTTAGGGTTAGGGTTAGGGTTAGTTTTAGGGTTAGGGATTGGTTTAGGGTACGGGTTAGGATTAGCGTACGTGTTAGGGTTAGGGTTTGGGTTAGGGTTAGGGTACGCATTAGGGTTAAGGTGTGGGTTAGGTTTAGGGTACACTTTAGGATTAGGGTATTTATTAAACCTATCCCACTCTCTAGATACCACTTAGCACGTAAAGGAATATTATTTAGGGTACAGCCATGGAGAAGATTTTAGTCACTAGGATAAGATAAAGAATAAACACATTATAAAAAAATCACATTAGGATTTTCTTTTTAACCTGTTCCTTAAAACACTAGTGCTTAGGAAATCTAATGGAGGCAAAAGCAGTCAACGGTAGTTTAGGGTTAGAGTTAGGGTTAGGGTTAGTGTTAGGGTTAGGGTACGGCTTAGGGTATGGGATAGGGTATGGTGAGGGTACGGCATAGGGTAGGGTTTAGGGTTAGGGTTAGTGTTAGGGTTAGGATTAGGGTATGGCTTAGGGTACGGGTGAGGGTACTGTGTAGGTCATTGGTTAGGGTTAGGTTAAGGCTTAGGATACAGGTTATTGTATGGTTTAGGGTACGGCGCAGGGTATGGGTAAGGGTTAGGGTTAGGGTTAGGGTTAGAGTTAGGGTACGGCTTAGGGTACGGGTTAGGGTACGGGTGAGGGTACGGCGTAGTGTATAGGTTAGGGTTAGGGTTAGGGTACGACTTAGGGTACGGGTTAGGTTACAGGTGAGGGTACGGCGTAGGGTATGGGTTAGGGTTAGGGTTAGGGTTAGTGTTAGTGTTAGGGTTAGGGTACGTGTTAGCGTATGGGATAGGGTACGGGTGAGGGTACAGCGTAGGGTAGGGGTTAGGGTTAGAGTTAGGGTTAGGGTTGGGGTTAGGGTACGGCTTAGGGTACGGGTGAGGGTACGGGTGAGGGTACTGCGTAGGGTATTGGTTAGGGTTAGGATATGGCTTAGGATACGGGTTAGGGTACGGGTTAGGGTATGGCGTAGGGTATGGGTTAGGGTTAGGGTTAGGGTTAGGGTTAGGGTTAGGGTACGGCTTAGGATACGGGTTAGGGTACGGGTGAGGGTACGGGTAGCGTATGGGTTAGGGTTAGGGTTAGGGTACGTCTTAGGGTACGGGTTAGGGTACGGGTGAGGGTACGGCGTAGGGTAAGGTTTAGGGTTAGGGTTAGGGTTAGGGTTAGTTTTAGGGTTAGGGATTGGTTTAGGGTACGGGTTAGGATTAGCGTACGTGTTAGGGTTAGGTTTTGGGTTAGGGTTAGGGTACGCGTTAGGGTTAGGGTATGGGTTAGGGTTAGGGTGCACGTTAGGATTAGGGTATTTATTAAACCTATCCCACTCTCTAGATACCACTTAGCACGTAAAGGAATATTATTAGGGATCCAGCCATGGAGAAGATTTTAGTCACTAGGATAAGATAAAGAATAAACACATTATAAAAAAATCACATTAGGATTTTCTTTTTAACCTGTTCCTTAAAACACTAGTGCTTAGGAAATCTAATAGAGGCAAAAGCAATCAAGGGTAGTTTAGGGTTAGGGTTACGGTTAGGGTTAGTGTTAGGGTTAGGGTACGGCTTAGGGTATGGGATAGGGTACGGGTGAGGGTACGGCGTAGGGTAGCGGTTAGGGTTAGGGTTAGGGTATGGCTTAGAGTACGGGTGAGGGTACGGGTGACGGTACTGAGTAGCGTATTGGTTAGGGTTAGGGTACGGCTTAGGATACGTGTTAGGGTACGGGTTAGGGTACGGCGTAGAGTGTGGGTTAGGGTTAGTGTTAGGGTTAGGGTTACGGTACGTCTTAGGGTACGTGTTAGGGTACGGGTGACGGTACGGCGTAGGTTATGGGTTAGGGTTAGGGTTAGTGTTAGGGTTATGGTACGGCTTAGGTTATGGGATAGGGTACAGGTGAGGGTATGGCATAGGGTAGGGGTTAGGGTTAGGGTTAGAGTTAGGGTTAGGGTTAGGGTACGGCTTAGGGTACGGGTGAGTGTATGGGTGTGGATACTGCGTAGGGTATTGATTAGGGTTAGGGTACGGCTTAGGATACGGGTTAGGGTACGTGTTAGGGTATGGCGTACGGTATGGGTTAGGGTTAGGGTTAGGGTTAGGGTCAGGGTTAGGGTTAGGGTACGGCTTAGGGTACGGGTTAGGGTACGGGTGAGGTTACGGCATAGGGTATAATTTAGGGTTAGGGTTAGGGTACGGCTTAGGATACGGGTTAGGGTATGGGTGAGGGTACGGCGTAGCGTATGGTTTAGGGTTAGGGTTAGGGTTAGGGTACGGCTTAGAGTACGGGTCAGGGTACGGGTGAGGGTACGGGTTAGGGTACGGGTGAGGGTACGGCGTAGCGTATGGGTTAGGGTTAGGGTTAGGGTTAGGGTACGGCTTAGGGTACGGGTTAGGGTACGGGTGAGGGTACGGCGTAGGTTATGGGTTAGGGTTAGGGTTAGGGTTAGGGTTAGTTTTAGGGTTAGGGATTGGTTTAGGGTACGGGTTAGGATTAGCATACTTGTTCGGGTTAGGGTTTTGGTTAGGGTTAGGGTACGCGTTAGGGTTAGGGTGTGGGTTAGGTTTAGGGTACACTTTAGGATTAGGGTATTTATTAAACCTATCCCACTCTCTAGATACCACTTAGCACGTAAAGGAATATTATTTGGGGTTCAGCCATGGAGAAGATTTTAGTCACTAGGATAAGATAAAGAATAAACACATTATAAAAAAATCACATAAGGTTTTCTTTTTAACCTGTTCCTTAAAACACTAGTGTTTAGGAAATCTAATGGAGGCAAAAGCAGTAAAGGGTAGTTTAGGGTTAGGGTTAGGGTTAGGGTTAGGGTAGGGCTTAGGATACGGGTGAGGGTACTGGTGAGGGTACTGCGTAGGTTATTGGTTAGGGTTAGGATACGGCTTAGGATACGGGTTAGGATATGGGTTAGGTTACGGCATTGGGTATGGGTGAGGGTTAGGGTTAGGGTTAGGGTAAGGCTTTGGGTACGGGTTAGGGTACGGGTGAGGGTACGGCGTAGGGTAGAGGTTAGGGTTAGGTTTAGGGTTAGGGTACGGCTTAGGATACGGGTTAGGGTATGGGTGAGGGTACGGCGTAGCGTATGGGTTAGGGTTAGGGTTAGGATTAGGGTTAGTTTTAGGGTTAGGGATTGGTTTAGGGTACGGGTTAGGATTAGCGTACGTGTTAGGGTTAGGGTTTGGGTTAGGGTTAGGGTACGCATTAGGGTTAGGGTGTGGGTTAGGGTTAGGGTACACGTTAGGATTAGGGTATTTATTAAACCTATCCCACTCTCTAGATACCACTTAGCACGTAAAGGAATATTATTTAGGGTCCAGCCATGGAGAAGATTTTCGTCACTAGGATAAGATAAAGAATAAACACATTATAAAAAAATCACATTAGGATTTTCTTTTTAACCTGTTCCTTAAAACACTAGTGCTTAGGAAATCTAATGGAGGCAAAAGCCATCAAGGGTAGTTTAGGGTTAGGGATAGGGTTAGGGTTAGTGTTAGGGTTAGGGTTAGGGTATGGCTTAGGGTACGGGTGAGGGTACTGTGTAGGTCATTGGTTAGGGTTAGGTTAAGGCTTAGGATACAGGTTATTGTATGGGTTAGGGTACGGCGCAGGGTATGGGTAAGGGTTAGGGTTAGGGTTAGGGTTAGAGTTAGGGTACGGCTTAGGGTACGGGTTAGGGTACGGGTGAGGGTACGGCGTAGTGTATAGGTTAGGGTTAGGGTTAGGGTACGGCTTAGGGTACGGGTTAGGTTACGGGTGAGGGTACGGCGTAGGGTATGGGTTAGGGTTAGGGTTAGGGTTAGTGTTAGTGTTAGGGTTAGGGTACGGATTAGCGTATGGGAAAGGGTACGGGTGAGGGTACGGCGTAGGGTAGGGGTAAGGGTTAGAGTTAGGGTTAGGGTTGGGGTTAGGGTACGGCTTACGGTACGGGTGAGGGTACGGGTGAGGGTACTGCGTAGGGTATTGGTTAGGGTTAGGATACGGCTTAGGATACGGGTTAGTGTACGGGTTAGGGTATGGCGTAGGGTATGGGTTAGGATTAGGGTTAGGGTTAGGGTTAGGGTTAGGGTTAGGGTACGGCTTAGGATACGGGTTAGGGTACGGGTGAGGGTACGGCGTAGCGTATGGGTTAGGGTTAGGGTTAGGGTACGTCTTAGGGTACGGGTTAGGGTACGGGTGCGGGTACGGCGTAGGGTAAGGGTTAGGGTTAGTTTTAGGGTTAGGGATTGGTTTAGGGTACAGGTTAGGATTAGCGTACGTGTTAGGGTTAGGTTTTGGGTTAGGGTTAGGGTACGCGTTAGGGTTAGGGTATGGGTTAGGGTTAGGGTACACGTTAGGATTAGGGTATTTATTAAACCTATCCCACTCTCTAGATACCACTTAGCACGTAAAGGAATATTATTAGGGATCCAGCCATGGAGAAGATTTTAGTCACTAGGATAAGATAAAGAATAAACACATTATAAAAAAATCACATTAGGATTTTCTTTTTAACCTGTTCCTTAAAACACTAGTGCTTAGGAAATTTAATAGAGGCAAAAGCAATCAAGGGTAGTTTAGGGTTAGGGTTAGGGTTAGGGTTAGTGATAGGGTTAGGGTACGGCTTAGGGTATGGGATAGGGTATGGGTGAGGGTACGGTGTAGGTTATGGGTTAGGGTTAGGGTTAGGGTTAGTTTTATGGTTAGGGATTGGTTTAGGGTACGGGTTAGGATTAGCATACGTGTTCGGGTTAGGGTTTTGGTTAGGGTTAGGGTACGCGTTAGGGTTAGGGTATGGGTTAGGTTTAGGGTACACTTTAGGATTAGGGTATTTATTAAACCTATCCCACTCTCTAGATACCACTTAGCACGTAAAGGAATATTATTTGGGGTTCAGCCATGGAGAAGATTTTAGTCACTAGGATAAGATAAAGAATAAACACATTATAAAAAAATCACATAAGGTTTTCTTTTTAACCTGTTCCTTAAAACACTAGTGTTTAGGAAATCTAATGGAGGCAAAAGCAGTAAAGGGTAGTTTAGGGTTAGGGTTAGGGTTAGGGTTAGAGTAGGGCTTAGGATACCGGTGAGGGTACTGGTGAGGGTACTGCGTAGGTTATTGGTTAGGGTTAGGGTACGGCTTAGGATACGGGTTAGGATATGGGTTAGGTTACGGCGTTGGGTATGGGTGAGGGTTAGGGTTAGGGTTAGGGTAAGGCTTTGGGTACGGGTTAGGGTACGGGTGAGGGTACGGCGTAGGGTAGAGGTTAGGGTTAGGTTTAGGGTTAGGGTACGGCTTATGATACGGGTTAGGGTATGGGTGAGGGTACGGCGTAGCGTATGGGTTAGGGATAGGGTAAGGGTTAGGGTTAGTTTTAGGGTTAGGGATTGGTTTAGGGTACGGGTTAGGATTAGCGTACGTGTTAGGGTTAGGGTTTGGGTTAGGGTTAGAGTACGCATTAGGGTTAAGGTGTGGGTTAGGGTTAGGGTACACGTTAGGATTAGGGTATTTATTAAACCTATCCCACTCTCTAGATACCACTTAGCACGTAAAGGAATATTATTTAGGATCCAGCCATGGAGAAGATTTTCGTCACTAGGATAAGATAAAGAATAAACACATTATAAAAAAATCACATTAGGATTTTCTTTTTAACCTGTTCCTTAAAACACTCGTGCTTAGGAATTCTAATGGAGGCAAAAGCAGTCAAGGGAAGTTTAGGGTTAAGGTTAGGGTTAGGGTTAGTGTTAGGGTTAGGGTACGGCTTAGGGTATGGGATAGGGTACGGGTGAGGGTACGGCGTAGGGTAGGGGTTAGGGTTAGGGTTAGGGTTAGGGTACGGCTTAGGGTACGGGTGAGGGTACGGGTGAGGGTACTGCGTAGGGTATTGGTTAGGGTTAGGTTACGGCTTAGGATACGGGTTAGGGTACGTGTTAGGGTATGGCGTACGATGTGGGTTAGGGTTAGGGTTAGGGTTAGGTTTAGGGTTAGGGTTAGGGTACGGCTTAGGGTACGGGTTAGGGTACGGGTGAGGTTACGGCGTAGGGTATAGTTTAGGGTTAGGGTTAGGGTTAGGGTTAGGGTTAGGGTATGGCTTAGGGTACGGGTGAGGGTACTGTGTAGGTCATTGGTTAGGGTTAGGTTAAGGCTTAGGATACAGGTTATTGTATGGGTTAGGGTACGGCGCAGGGTATGGGTAAGGGTTAGGGTTAGGGTTAGGGTTAGAGTTAGGGTACGGCTTAGGGTATGGGATAGGGTATGGGTGAGGGTACGGTGTAGGTTATGGGTTAGGGTTAGGGTTAGGGTTAGTTTTATGGTTAGGGATTGGTTTAGGGTACGGGTTAGGATTAGCATACGTGTTCGGGTTAGGGTTTTGGTTAGGGTTAGGGTACGCGTTAGGGTTAGGGTATGGGTTAGGTTTAGGGTACACTTTAGGATTAGGGTATTTATTAAACCTATCCCACTCTCTAGATACCACTTAGCACGTAAAGGAATATTATTTGGGGTTCAGCCATGGAGAAGATTTTAGTCATTGGATAAGATAAAGAATAAACACATTATAAAAAAATCACATAAGGTTTTCTTTTTAACCTGTTCCTTAAAACACTAGTGTTTAGGAAATCTAATGGAGGCAAAAGCAGTAAAGGGTAGTTTAGGGTTAGGGTTAGGGTTAGGGTTAGGGTAGGGCTTAGGATATGGGTGAGTGTACTGGTGAGGGTACTGCGTAGGTTATTGGTTAGGGTTAGGGTACGGCTTAGGATACGGGTTAGGATATGGGTTAGGTTACGGCGTTGGGTATGGGTGAGGGTTAGGGTTAGGGTTAGGGTAAGGCTTTGGGTACGGGTTAGGGTACGGGTGAGGGTACGGCGTAGGGTAGAGGTTAGGGTTAGGTTTAGGGTTAGGGTACGGCTTAGGATACGGGTTAGGGTATGGGTGAGGGTACGGCGTAGCGTATGGGTTAGGGTTAGGGTTAGGGTTAGGGTTAGTTTTAGGGTTAGGGATTGGTTTAGGGTACGGGTTAGTATTAGCGTACGTGTTAGGGTTAGGGTTTGGGTTAGGGTTAGGGTACGCATTAGGGTTAGGGTATGGGTTAGGGTTAGGGTACACGTTAGGATTAGGGTATTTATTAAACCTATCCCACTCTCTAGATACCACTTAGCACGTAATGGAATATTATTTAGGGTCCAGCCATGGAGAAGATTTTCGTCACTAGGATAAGATAAAGAATAAACACATTATAAAAAAATCATATTAGGATTTTCTTTTTAACCTGTTCCTTAAAACACTAGTGCTTAGGAAATCTAATGGAGGCAAAAGCAGTCAAGGGTAGTTTAGGGTTAGGGTTAGTGTTAGGGTTAGGGTACGGCTTAGGGTATGGGATAGGGTATGGGTGAGGGTACGGCATAGGGTAGGGTTTAGGGTTAGGGTTAGTGTTAGGGTTAGGGTTAGGGTATGGCTTAGGGTACGGGTGAGGGTACTGTGTAGGTCATTGGTTAGGGTTAGGTTAAGGCTTAGGATACGGGTTATTGTATGGGTTAGGGTACGGCGCAGGGTATGGGTAAGGGTTAGGGTTAGGGTTAGAGTTAGGGTACGGCTTAGGGTACGGGTGAGGGTACGGCGTAGTGTATAGGTTAGTGTTAGGGTTAGGGTACGGCTTAGGGTACGGGTTAGGGTAAGGGTGAGGGTACGGCGTAGCGTATAGGTTAGGGTTAGGGTTAGGGTACGGCTTAGGGTACGGGTTAGGTTACGGGTGAGGGTACGGCGTAGGGTAAGGGTTAGGGTTAGGGTTAGGGTTAGTGTTAGTGTTAGGGTTAGGGTACGGCTTAGTGTATGGGATAGGGTACGGGTGAGGGTACGGCATAGGGTAGGGGTTAGGGTTAGGGTTAGAGTTAGGGTATGCCTTAAGGTACGGGTGAGGGTACGGGTGAGGGTACTGCGTAGGGTATTGGTTAGGGTTAGGGTATGGCTTAGGATACGTGTTAGGGTACGGGTTAGGGTACGGCGTAGAGTGTGGGTTAGGGTTAGGGTTAGTGTTAGGGTGAGGGTTATGGTACGTCTTAGGGTACGTGTTAGAGTACGGGTGAGGGTACGGCGTAGGTTATGGTTTAGGGTTAGGGTTAGTGTTAGGGTTAGGTTTAGGGTACGGCTTAGGATACGGGTTAGGGTACGGGTGAGGTTACGGCGTAGGTTATGGGTTAGGGTTAGGGTTAGTGTTAGGGTTATGGTACGGCTTAGGTTATGGGATAGGGTACAGGTGAGGGTATGGCATAGGGTAGGGGTTAAGGTTAGGGTTAGGGTTAGGGTTAGGGTACGGCTTAGGGTACGGGTTAGGGTACGGGTGAGGGTACGGCGTAGCGTATGGTTTAGGGTTAGGGTTAGGGTTAGGGTACGGCTTAGGGTAAGGGTTAGGGTACGGGTGAGGTTATGGCGTAGTGTATAGGTTAGGGTTAGGGTTAGGGTTAGGGTATGGCTTAGGGTACGGGTGAGGGTACGGGTGAGGGTACTCTGTAGGCTATTGGTTATGGTTAGGGTACGGCTTAGAATACGGGTTAGGGTACGGGTTAGGTTACGGCGTAGGGTATGGGTTAGGGTTAAGGTTAGGGTTAGGGTTAGGGTACGGCTTAGGGTACGGCTTAGGGTACGGGTGAGGGTACGGAGTAGTGTATAGGTTAGGGTTAGGGTTAGGGTTAGGGTACGGCTTAGGGTACGGGTTAGGGTACGGGTGAGGGTATGGCGTAGTGTATATGTTAGGGTTAGGGTTAGGGTTAGGGTACGGCTTAGGGTATGGGATAGGGTACGGGTGAGGGTACGGCATAGGGTAGGGGTTACGTTTAGGGTTAGGGTTAGTGTTAGGGTTAGGGTATGGCTTAGGGTATGGGATAGGTTACGGGTGAGGGTACGGCGTAGGGTAGGGGTTAGGGTTAGGTTTAGGGTTAGTGTTAGGTTTAGGGTACCGCTTAGGGTATGGGATAGGGTACAGCGTAGGGTAGCGGTTAGGGTTAGGGTTAGGGTTAGGGTTAGGGTACGGCTTAGGATACGGTTTAGGGTACGGGTGAGGGTACGGCGTAGCGTATGGGTTAGGGTTAGGGTTAGGGTTAGGGTACGGCTTAGGGTACGGGTTAGGGTATGGGTGAGGGTACGGCGTAGGTTATGGGTTAGGGTTAGGGTTAGGGTTAGCGTTAGTTTTAGGGTTAGGGATTGGTTTAGGGTACGGGTTAGGATTAGCATACTTGTTCGGGTTAGGGTTTTGGTTAGGGTTAGGGTACACGTTAGGGTTAGGGTATGGGTTAGGTTTAGGGTACACTTTAGGATTATGGTATTTATTAAACCTATCCCACTCTCTAGATACCACTTAGCACGTAAAGGATTATTATTTGGGGTTCAGCCATGGAGAAGATTTTAGTCACTAGGATAAGATAAAGAATAAACACATTATAAAAAAATCACATAAGGTTTTCTTTTTAACCTGTTCCTTAAAACACTAGTGTTTAGGAAATCTAATGGAGGCAAAAGCAGTAAAGGGTAGTTTAGAGTTAGGGTTAGGGTTAGGGTTAGAGTAGGGCTTAGGATACCGGTGAGGGTACTGGTGAGGGTACTGCGTAGGTTATTGGTTAGGGTTAGGGTACGGCTTAGGATACGGGTTAGGATATGGGTTAGGTTACGGCGTTGGGTATGGGTGAGGGTTAGGGTTAGGGTTAGGGTAAGGCTTTGGGTACGGGTTAGGGTACGGGTGAGGGTACGGCGTAGGGTAGAGGTTAGGGTTAGGTTTAGGGTTAGGGTACGGCTTATGATACGGGTTAGGGTATGGGTGAGGGTACGGCGTAGCGTATGGGTTAGGGATAGGGTAAGGGTTAGGGTTAGTTTTAGGGTTAGGGATTGGTTTAGGGTACGGGTTAGGATTAGCGTACGTGTTAGGGTTAGGGTTTGGGTTAGGGTTAGAGTACGCATTAGGGTTAAGGTGTGGGTTAGGGTTAGGGTACACGTTAGGATTAGGGTATTTATTAAACCTATCCCACTCTCTAGATACCACTTAGCACGTAAAGGAATATTATTTAGGATCCAGCCATGGAGAAGATTTTCGTCACTAGGATAAGATAAAGAATAAACACATTATAAAAAAATCACATTAGGATTTTCTTTTTAACCTGTTCCTTAAAACACTCGTGCTTAGGAATTCTAATGGAGGCAAAAGCAGTCAAGGGAAGTTTAGGGTTAAGGTTAGGGTTAGGGTTAGTGTTAGGGTTAGGGTACGGCTTAGGGTATGGGATAGGGTACGGGTGAGGGTACGGCGTAGGGTAGGGGTTAGGGTTAGGGTTAGGGTTAGGGTACGGCTTAGGGTACGGGTGAGGGTACGGGTGAGGGTACTGCGTAGGGTATTGGTTAGGGTTAGGGTACGGCTTAGGATACGGGTTAGGGTACGTGTTAGGGTATGGCGTACGATGTGGGTTAGGGTTAGGGTTAGGGTTAGGTTTAGGGTTAGGGTTAGGGTACGGCTTAGGGTACGGGTTAGGGTACGGGTGAGGTTACGGCGTAGGGTATAGTTTAGGGTTAGGGTTAGGGTTAGGGTTAGGGTTAGGGTATGGCTTAGGGTACGGGTGAGGGTACTGTGTAGGTCATTGGTTAGGGTTAGGTTAAGGCTTAGGATACAGGTTATTGTATGGGTTAGGGTACGGCGCAGGGTATGGGTAAGGGTTAGGGTTAGGGTTAGGGTTAGAGTTAGGGTACGGCTTAGGGTATGGGATAGGGTATGGGTGAGGGTACGGTGTAGGTTATGGGTTAGGGTTAGGGTTAGGGTTAGTTTTATGGTTAGGGATTGGTTTAGGGTACGGGTTAGGATTAGCATACGTGTTCGGGTTAGGGTTTTGGTTAGGGTTAGGGTACGCGTTAGGGTTAGGGTATGGGTTAGGTTTAGGGTACACTTTAGGATTTGGGTATTTATTAAACCTATCCCACTCTCTAGATACCACTTAGCACGTAAAGGAATATTATTTGGGGTTCAGCCATGGAGAAGATTTTAGTCATTGGATAAGATAAAGAATAAACACATTATAAAAAAATCACATAAGGTTTTCTTTTTAACCTGTTCCTTAAAACACTAGTGTTTAGGAAATCTAATGGAGGCAAAAGCAGTAAATGGTAGTTTAGGGTTAGGGTTAGGGTTAGGGTTAGGGTAGGGCTTAGGATATGGGTGAGTGTACTGGTGAGGGTACTGCGTAGGTTATTGGTTAGGGTTAGGGTACGGCTTAGGATACGGGTTAGGATATGGGTTAGGTTACGGCGTTGGGTATGGGTGAGGGTTAGGGTTAGGGTTAGGGTAAGGCTTTGGGTACGGGTTAGGGTACGGGTGAGGGTACGGCGTAGGGTAGAGGTTAGGGTTAGGTTTAGGGTTAGGGTACGGCTTAGGATACGGGTTAGGGTATGGGTGAGGGTACGGCGTAGCGTATGGGTTAGGGTTAGGGTTAGGGTTAGGGTTAGTTTTAGGGTTAGGGATTGGTTTAGGGTACGGGTTAGTATTAGCGTACGTGTTAGGGTTAGGGTTTGGGTTAGGGTTAGGGTACGCATTAGGGTTAGGGTATGGGTTAGGGTTAGGGTACACGTTAGGATTAGGGTATTTATTAAACCTATCCCACTCTCTAGATACCACTTAGCACGTAATGGAATATTATTTAGGGTCCAGCCATGGAGAAGATTTTCGTCACTAGGATAAGATAAAGAATAAACACATTATAAAAAAATCATATTAGGATTTTCTTTTTAACCTGTTCCTTAAAACACTAGTGCTTAGGAAATCTAATGGAGGCAAAAGCAGTCAAGGGTAGTTTAGGGTTAGGGTTAGTGTTAGGGTTAGGGTACGGCTTAGGGTATGGGATAGGGTATGGGTGAGGGTACGGCATAGGGTAGGGTTTAGGGTTAGGGTTAGTGTTAGGGTTAGGGTTAGGGTATGGCTTAGGGTACGGGTGAGGGTACTGTGTAGGTCATTGGTTAGGGTTAGGTTAAGGCTTAGGATACGGGTTATTGTATGGGTTAGGGTACGGCGCAGGGTATGGGTAAGGGTTAGGGTTAGGGTTAGAGTTAGGGTACGGCTTAGGGTACGGGTGAGGGTACGGCGTAGTGTATAGGTTAGTGTTAGGGTTAGGGTACGGCTTAGGGTACGGGTTAGGGTAAGGGTGAGGGTACGGCGTAGCGTATAGGTTAGGGTTAGGGTTAGGGTACGGCTTAGGGTACGGGTTAGGTTACGGGTGAGGGTACGGTGTAGGGTAAGGGTTAGGGTTAGGGTTAGGGTTAGTGTTAGTGTTAGGGTTAGGGTACGGCTTAGTGTATGGGATAGGGTACGGGTGAGGGTACGGCATAGGGTAGGGGTTAGGGTTAGGGTTAGAGTTAGGGTATGCCTTAAGGTACGGGTGAGGGTACGGGTGAGGGTACTGCGTAGGGTATTGGTTAGGGTTAGGGTATGGCTTAGGATACGTGTTAGGGTACGGGTTAGGGTACGGCGTAGAGTGTGGGTTAGGGTTAGGGTTAGTGTTAGGGTGAGGGTTAATGTACGTCTTAGGGTACGTGTTAGAGTACGGGTGAGGGTACGGCGTAGGTTATGGTTTAGGGTTAGGGTTAGTGTTAGGGTTAGGTTTAGGGTACGGCTTAGGATACGGGTTAGGGTACGGGTGAGGTTACGGCGTAGGTTATGGGTTAGGGTTAGGGTTAGTGTTAGGGTTATGGTACGGCTTAGGTTATGGGATAGGGTACAGGTGAGGGTATGGCATAGGGTAGGGGTTAAGGTTAGGGTTAGGGTTAGGGTTAGGGTACGGCTTAGGGTACGGGTTAGGGTACGGGTGAGGGTACGGCGTAGCGTATGGTTTAGGGTTAGGGTTAGGGTTAGGGTACGGCTTAGGGTAAGGGTTAGGGTACGGGTGAGGTTATGGCGTAGTGTATAGGTTAGGGTTAGGGTTAGGGTTAGGGTATGGCTTAGGGTACGGGTGAGGGTACGGGTGAGGGTACTCTGTAGGCTATTGGTTATGGTTAGGGTACGGCTTAGAATACGGGTTAGGGTACGGGTTAGGTTACGGCGTAGGGTATGGGTTAGGGTTAAGGTTAGGGTTAGGGTTAGGGTACGGCTTAGGGTACGGCTTAGGGTACGGGTGAGGGTACGGAGTAGTGTATAGGTTAGGGTTAGGGTTAGGGTTAGGGTACGGCTTAGGGTACGGGTTAGGGTACGGGTGAGGGTATGGCGTAGTGTATATGTTAGGGTTAGGGTTAGGGTTAGGGTACGGCTTAGGGTATGGGATAGGGTACGGGTGAGGGTACGGCATAGGGTAGGGGTTACGTTTAGGGTTAGGGTTAGTGTTAGGGTTAGGGTATGGCTTAGGGTATGGGATAGGTTACGGGTGAGGGTACGGCGTAGGGTAGGGGTTAGGGTTAGGTTTAGGGTTAGTGTTAGGTTTAGGGTACCGCTTAGGGTATGGGATAGGGTACAGCGTAGGGTAGCGGTTAGGGTTAGGGTTAGGGTTAGGGTTAGGGTACGGCTTAGGATACGGTTTAGGGTACGGGTGAGGGTACGGCGTAGCGTATGGGTTAGGGTTAGGGTTAGGGTTAGGGTACGGCTTAGGGTACGGGTTAGGGTATGGGTGAGGGTACGGCGTAGGTTATGGGTTAGGGTTAGGGTTAGGGTTAGCGTTAGTTTTAGGGTTAGGGATTGGTTTAGGGTACGGGTTAGGATTAGCATACTTGTTCGGGTTAGGGTTTTGGTTAGGGTTAGGGTACACGTTAGGGTTAGGGTATGGGTTAGGTTTAGGGTACACTTTAGGATTAGGGTATTTATTAAACCTATCCCACTCTCTAGATACCACTTAGCACGTAAAGGATTATTATTTGGGGTTCAGCCATGGAGAAGATTTTAGTCACTAGGATAAGATAAAGAATAAACACATTATAAAAAAATTACATAAGGTTTTCTTTTTAACCTGTTCCTTAAAACACTAGTGTTTAGGAAATCTAATGGAGGCAAAAGCAGTAAAGGGTAGTTTAGGGTTAGGGTTAGGGTTAGGGTTAGGGTAGGGCTTAGGATACGGGTGAGGGTACTGGTGAGGGTATTGCGTAGGTTATTGGTTAGGGTTAGGGTACGGCTTAGGATACGGGTTAGGATATGGGTTAGGTTACGGCGTTGGGTATGGGTGAGGGTTAGGGTGAGGGTTAGGGTTAGGGTTAGGGTACGGGTTAGGGTACGGGTGAGGGTACGGCGTAGGGTAGAGGTTAGGGTTAGGTTTAGGGTTAGGGTACGGCTTAGGATACGGGTTAGGGTACGGGTGAGGGTACGGCGTAGCGTATGGGTTAGGGTTAGGGTTAGGGTACGTCTTAGTGTACGGGTTAGGGTACGGGTGAGTGTACGGCATAGGGTAAGGTTTAGGGTTAGGGTTAGGGTTAGGGTTAGTTTTAGGGTTAGGGATTGGTTTAGGGTACGGGTTAGGATTAGCGTACGTGTTAGGGTTAGATTTTGGGTTAGGGTTAGGGTATGCGTTAGGGTTAGGGTATGGGTTAGGGTTAGGGTACACGTTAGGACTAGGGTATTTATTAAACCTATCCCACTCTCTAGATACCACTTAGCACGTAAAGGAATATTATTAGGGATCCAGCCATGGAGAAGATTTTAGTCACTAGGATAAGATAAAGAATAAACACATTATAAAAAAATCACATTAGGATTTTCTTTTTAACCTGTTCCTTAAAACACTAGTGCTTAGGAAATCTAATAAAGGCAAAAGCAATCAAGGGTAGTTTAGGGTTAGGGTTAGGGTTAGTGTTAGGGTTAGGGTACGGCTTAGGGTATGGGATAGGATACGGGTGAGGGTACGGCGTAGGTTAGGGGTTAGGGTTAGGGTTAGGGTTAGGGTTAGGGTATGGCTTAGGGTACGGGTGAGGGTACGGGTGAGGGTACTGCGTAGGGTTTTGCTTAGGGTTAGGGTACGGCTTAGGATACGTGTTAGGGTACGGGTTAGGGTACGGCGTAGAGTGTGGGTTAGGGTTAGGGTTAGTGTTAGGGTTAGGGTTACAGTACGTCTTAGGGTACGTGTTAGGGTACGGGTGAGGGTACGGCGTAGGTTATGGGTTAGGGTTAGGGTTAGGGTTAGGGTTAGGGTACGGCTTAGGATACGGGTTAGGGTACGGGTGAGGGTACGGCATAGGTTATGGTTTAGGGTTAGGTTTAGTGTTAGGGTTATGGTACGGCTTAGGTTATGGGATAGGGTACAGGTGAGGGTATGGCATATGGTAGGGGTTAGGGTTAGGGTTAGGGTTAGGTTTAGGGTTAGGGTACGGCTTAGGCTACGGGTGAGGGTATGGGTGAGGATACTGCGTAGGGTATTGGTTAGGGTTAGGGTACGGCTAAGGATACGGGTTAGGGTACGTGTTAGCGTATGGCGTACGGTATGGGTTAGGGTTAGGGTTAGGGTTAGGGTTAGGGTTAGGGTTAGGGTACGGCTTAGGGTACGGGTTAGGGTACGGGTGAGGGTACGGTGTAGGTTATGGGTTAGGGTTAGGGTTAGGGTTAGGGTACGGCTTAGGGTACGGGTTAGGGTACGGGTGAGGGTACGGTGTAGGTTATGGGTTAGGGTTAGGGTTAGGGTTAGGGTACGGCTTAGGGTACGGGTTAGGGTACGGGTGAGGGTACGGCGTAGCGTATGGTTTAGGGTTAGGGTTAGGGTTAGGGTTAGTTTTAGGGTTAGGGATTGGTTTAGGGTACGGGTTAGGATTAGCATACGTGTTCGGGTTCGGGTTTTGGTTAGGGTTAGGGTACGCGTTAGGGTTAGGGTATGGGTTAGGTTTAGGGTACACTTTAGGATTAGGGTATTTATTAAACCTATCCCACTCTCTAGATACCACTTAGCACGTAAAGGAATATTATTTGGGGTTCAGCCATGGAGAAGATTTTAGTCACTAGGATAAGATAAAGAATAAACACATTATAAAAAAATCACATAAGGTTTTCTTTTTAACCTGTTCCTTAAAACACTAGTGTTTAGGAAATCTAATGGAGGCAAAAGCTGTAAAGGGTAGTTTAGGGTTAGCGTTAGGGTTAGGGTAGGGCTTAGGATACGGGTGAGGGTACTGGTGAGGGTACTGCATAGGTTATTGGTTAGGGTTAGGGTACGGCTTAGGATACGGGTTAGGATATGGGTTAGGTTACGGCGTTGGGTATGGGTGAGGGTTAGGGTTAAGGTTAGGGTAAGGCTTTGGGTACGGGTTAGGGTACGGTTGAGGGTACGGCGTAGGGTAGAGGTTAGGGTTAGGTTTAGGATTAGGGTACGGCTTAGGATACGGGTTAGGGTACGTGTTAGGGTATGGAGTACGGTATGGGTTAGGGTTAGGGTTAGGGTTAGGGTTAGGGTTAGGGTACGGCTTAGGGTACGGGTTAGGGTACGGGTGAGGTTACGGCGTAGGGTATAGTTTAGAGTTAGGGTTAGGGTTAGGGTACCGCTTATGGTATGGGATAGGGTACGGCGTAGGGTAGCAGTTAGGGTTAGGGTTAGGGTTAGGGTACGGCTTAGGATACGGGTTAGGGTACGGGTGAGGGTACGGCGTAGCGTATGGGTTAGGGTTAGGGTTAGGGTTAGGGTACGGCTTAGGGTACGGGTTAGGGTACGGTGAGGGTACGGCGTAGGGTATGGGTTAGGGTTACGGTTAGTGTTAGTGTTAGGGTTAGGGTACGGCTTAGCGTATGGGATAGGGTACGGGTGAGGGTACGGCGTAGGGTAGGGGTTAGGGTTAGAGTTAAGGTTAGGGTTGGGGTTAGGGTAAGGCTTAGGGTACGGGTGAGGGTACGGGTGAGGGTACTGCGTTAGGGTTAGGGATTGGTTTAGGGTACAGGTTAGGATTAGCGTACGTGTTAGGGTTAGGTTTTGGGTTAGGGTTAGGGTACGCGTTAGGGTTAGGGTATGGGTTAGGGTTAGGGTACACGTTAGGATTAGGGTATTTATTAAACCTATCCCACTCTCTAGATACCACTTAGCACGTAAAGGAATATTATTAGGGATCCAGCCATGGAGAAGATTTTAGTCAGTAGGATAAGATAAAGAATAAACACATTATAAAAAAATCACATTAGGATTTTCTTTTTAACCTGTTCCTTAAAACACTAGTGCTTAGGAAATCTAATAGAGGCAAAAGCAATCAAGGGTAGTTTAGGGTTAGGGTTAGGGTTAGGGTTAGTGTTAGGGTTAGGGTACGGCTTAGGGTATGGGATAGGGTACGGGTGAGGGTACAGCATAGGGTAGGGGTTAGGTTTAGGGTTAGGGTTGGGGTTAGGGTATGGCTTAGGGTACGGGTGAGGGTACTGCATAGGGTATTGGTTAGGGTTAGGGTACGGCTTAGGATACGTGTTAGGGTAAGGGTTAGGGTACGGCGTAGAGTGTGGGTTAGGGTTAGGGTTAGTGTTAGGGTTAGGGTTACGGTACGTCTTAGGGTACGTGTTAGGGTACGTGTGAGGGTACGGCGTAGGTTATGGGTTAGGGTTAGGGTTAGGGTTAGGGTTAGTTTTAGGGTTAGGGATTGGTTTAGGGTACGGGTTAGGATTAGCGTACGTGTTAGAGTTAGGGTTTGGGTTAGGGTTAGGGTACGCATTAGGGTTAGGGTGTGGGTTAGGGTTAGGGTACACGTTAGGATTAGGGTATTTATTAAACCTATCCCACTCTCTAGATACCACTTAGCACGTAAAGGAATATTATTTGGGGTTCAGCCATGGAGAAGATTTTAGTCACTAGGATAAGATAAAGAATAAACACATTATAAAAAAATCACATAAGGTTTTCTTTTTAACCTGTTCCTTAAAACACTAGTGTTTAGGAAATCTAATGGAGGCAAAAGCAGTAAAGGGTAGTTTAGGGTTAGGGTTAGGGTTAGGGTTAGGGTAGGGCTTAGGATACGGGTGAGGGTAATGGTGAGGGTACTTCGTAGGTTATTGGTTAGGGTTAGGGTACGGCTTAGGATACGGGTTAGGATATGGGTTAGGTTACGGCGTTGGGTATGGGTGAGGGTTAGGGTTAGGGTTAGGGTAAGGCTTTGGGTACGGGTTAGGGTACGGGTGAGGGTACGGCGTAGGGTAGAGGTTAGAGTTAGGTTTAGGGGTAGGGTACGGCTTAGGATACGGGTTAGGGTACGGGTGAGGGTACGGCGTAGCGTATGGGTTAGGGTTAGGTTTAGGGTACGTCTTAGGGTACGGGTTAGGGTACGGGTGAGGGTACGGCGTAGGGTAAGGGTTAGGGTTAGGGTTAGGGTTAGGGTTAGTTTTAGGTTTAGGGATTGGTTTAGAGTACGGGTTAGGATTAGCGTACGTGTTAGGGTTAGGTTTTGGGTTAGGGTTAGGGTACGCGTTAGGGTTAGGGTATGGGTTAGGGTTAGGGTACACGTTAGGATTAGGGTATTTATTAAACCTATCCCACTCTCTAGATACCACTTAGCACGTAAAGGAATATTATTAGGGATCCAGCCATGGAGAAGATTTTAGTCACTAGGATAAGATAAAGAATAAACACATTATAAAAAAATCACATTAGGATTTTCTTTTTAACCTGTTCCTTAAGACACTAGTGCTTAGGAAATCTAATAAAGGCAAAAGCAATCAAGTGTAGTTTAGGGTTAGGGTTAGGGTTAGGGTTAGTGTTAGGGTTAGGGTACGGCTTAGGGTATGGGATAGGATACGGGTGAGGGTACGGCGTAGGGTAGGGGTTAGAGTTAGGGTTAGGGTTAGGGTTAGGGTATGGCTTAGGGTACGGGTGAGGGTACGGGTGAGGGTACTGCGTAGGGTATTGCTTAGGGTTAGGGTACGGCTTAGGATACGTGTTAGGGTACGGGTTAGGGTACGGCGTAGAGTGTGGGTTAGGGTTAGGGTTAGTGTTAGGGTTAGGGTTACGGTACGTCTTAGGGTACGTGTTAGGGTACGGATGAGGGTACGGCGTAGGTTATGGGTTAGGGTTAGGGTTACGGTTAGGGTTAGGGTACGGCTTAGGATACGGGTTAGGTTACGGGTGAGGGTACGGCGTAGTTTATGGTTTAGGGTTAGGGTTAGTGTTAGGGTTATGGTACGGCTTAAGTTATGGGATAGGGTACAGGTGAGGGTATGGCATAGGGTAGGGGTTAGGGTTAGGGGTAGGGTTAGGGTTAGGGTTAGGGTACGGCTTAGGGTACGGGTGAGGGTATGGGTGAGGATACTGCGTAGGGTATTGGTTAGGGTTAGGGTACGGCTTAGGATACGGGTTAGGGTACGTGTTAGGGTATGGCGTACGGTATGGGTTAGGGTTAGGGTTAGGGTTAGTGTTAGTGTTAGGGTTAGGGTACGTGTTAGCGTATGGGATAGGGTACGGGTGAGGGTACAGCGTAGGGTAGGGGTTAGGGTTAGAGTTAGGGTTAGGGTTGGGGTTAGGGTACGGCTTAGGGTACGGGTGAGGGTACGGGTGAGGGTACTGCGTAGGGTATTGGTTAGGGTTAGGATATGGCTTAGGATACGGGTTAGGGTACGGGTTAGGGTATGGCGTAGGGTATGGGTTAGGGTTAGGGTTAGGGTTAGGGTTAGGGTTAGGGTACGGCTTAGGATACGGGTTAGGGTACGGGTGAGGGTACGGGTAGCGTATGGGTTAGGGTTAGGGTTAGGGTACGTCTTAGGGTACGGGTTAGGGTACGGGTGAGGGTACGGCGTAGGGTAAGGTTTAGGGTTAGGGTTAGGGTTAGGGTTAGTTTTAGGGTTAGGGATTGGTTTAGGGTACGGGTTAGGATTAGCGTACGTGTTAGGGTTAGGTTTTGGGTTAGGGTTAGGGTACGCGTTAGGGTTAGGGTATGGGTTAGGGTTAGGGTGCACGTTAGGATTAGGGTATTTATTAAACCTATCCCACTCTCTAGATACCACTTAGCACGTAAAGGAATATTATTAGGGATCCAGCCATGGAGAAGATTTTAGTCACTAGGATAAGATAAAGAATAAACACATTATAAAAAAATCACATTAGGATTTTCTTTTTAACCTGTTCCTTAAAACACTAGTGCTTAGGAAATCTAATAGAGGCAAAAGCAATCAAGGGTAGTTTAGGGTTAGGGTTACGGTTAGGGTTAGTGTTAGGGTTAGGGTACGGCTTAGGGTATGGGATAGGGTACGGGTGAGGGTACGGCGTAGGGTAGCGGTTAGGGTTAGGGTTAGGGTATGGCTTAGAGTACGGGTGAGGGTACGGGTGACGGTACTGAGTAGCGTATTGGTTAGGGTTAGGGTACGGCTTAGGATACGTGTTAGGGTACGGGTTAGGGTACGGCGTAGAGTGTGGGTTAGGGTTAGTGTTAGGGTTAGGGTTACGGTACGTCTTAGGGTACGTGTTAGGGTACGGGTGACGGTACGGCATAGGTTATGGGTTAGGGTTAGGGTTAGTGTTAGGGTTATGGTACGGCTTAGGTTATGGGATAGGGTACAGGTGAGGGTATGGCATAGGGTAGGGGTTAGGGTTAGGGTTAGAGTTAGGGTTAGGGTTAGGGTACGGCTTAGGGTACGGGTGAGTGTATGGGTGTGGATACTGCGTAGGGTATTGATTAGGGTTAGGGTACGGCTTAGGATACGGGTTAGGGTACGTGTTAGGGTATGGCGTACGGTATGGGTTAGGGTTAGGGTTAGGGTTAGGGTCAGGGTTAGGGTTAGGGTACGGCTTAGGGTACGGGTTAGGGTACGGGTGAGGTTACGGCATAGGGTATAGTTTAGGGTTAGGGTTAGGGTACGGCTTAGGATACGGGTTAGGGTATGGGTGAGGGTACGGCGTAGCGTATGGTTTAGGGTTAGGGTTAGGGTTAGGGTACGGCTTAGAGTACGGGTTAGGGTACGGGTGAGGGTACGGCGTAGGTTATGGGTTAGGGTTAGGGTTAGGGTTAGGGTTAGTTTTAGGGTTAGGGATTGGTTTAGGGTACGGGTTAGGATTAGCATACGTGTTCGGGTTAGGGTTTTGGTTAGGGTTAGGGTACGCGTTAGGGTTAGGGTATGGGTTAGGTTTAGGGTACACTTTAGGATTAGGGTATTTATTAAACCTATCCCACTCTCTAGATACCACTTAGCACGTAAAGGAATATTATTTGGGGTTCAGCCATGGAGAAGATTTTAGTCACTAGGATAAGATAAAGAATAAACACATTATAAAAAAATCACATAAGGTTTTCTTTTTAACCTGTTCCTTAAAACACTAGTGTTTAGGAAATCTAATGGAGGCAAAAGCAGTAAAGGGTAGTTTAGGGTTAGGGTTAGGGTTAGGGTTAGGGTAGGGCTTAGGATACGGGTGAGGGTACTGGTGAGGGTACTGCGTAGGTTATTGGTTAGGGTTAGGGTACGGCTTAGGATACGGGTTAGGGTATGGGTGAGGGTACGGCGTAGCGTATGGGTTAGGGTTAGTGTTAGGGTTAGGGTTAGGGTATGGCTTAGGGTACGGGTGAGGGTACTGTGTAGGTCATTGGTTAGGGTTAGGTTAAGGCTTAGGATACAGGTTATTGTATGTGTTAGGGTACGGCGCAGGGTATGGGTAAGGGTTAGGGTTAGGGTTAGGGTTAGAGTTAGGGTACGGCTTAGGGTACGGGTTAGGGTACGGGTTAGGGTATCGCGTAGGGTATGGGTTAGGGTTAGGGTTAGGGTTAGGTTTAGGGTACGGCTTAGGGTACGGGTTAGGGTACGGGTGAGGGTACGGCGTAGTGTATAGGTTAGGGTTAGGGTTAGGGTACGGCTTAGGGTACGGGTTAGGTTACGGGTGAGGGTACGGCGTAGGGTATGGGTTAGGGTTAGGGTTAGGGTTAGTGTTAGTGTTAGGGTTAGGGTACGGCTTAGCGTATGGGATAGGGTACGGGTGAGGGTACGGCGTAGGGTAGGGATTAGGGTTAGAGTCAGGGTTAGGGTTGGGGTTAGGGTACGGCTTAGGGTACGGGTGAGGGTACGGGTGAGGTTACTGCGTAGGGTATTGGTTAGGGTTAGGATACGGCTTAGGATACGGGTTAGGGTACGGGTTAGGGTATGGCGTAGGGTATGGGTTAGGGTTAGGGTTAGGGTTAGGGTTAGGTTTAGGGTACGGCTTAGGGTACGGGTGAGGGTACTGGTGAGGGTACTGCGTAGGGTATTGGTTAGGGTTAGGATACGGCTTAGGATACGGTTAGGGTACGGGTTAGGGTACGGCGTAGGGTACAGGTTAGGGTTAGGTTTAGGGTTAGGGTTAGGGTACGGCGTAGGGTACGGGTTAGGGTACGGTTGATGGTACGACGTAGGGTATAGGTTAGGTTTAGGGTTAGGGTACGGCTTAGGATACGGTTTAGGGTACGGGTGAGGGTACGGTGTAGCGTATGGGTTAGGGTTAGGGTTAGGGTTAGGGTATGGCTTAGGGTACGGGTGAGGGTACTGGTGAGGGTACTGCGTAGGTTATTGGTTAGGGTTAGGGTACGGCTTAGGATACGGGTTAGGATATGGGTTAGGTTACGGCGTTGGGTATGGGTGAGGGTTAGGGTTAGGGTTAGGGTAAGGCTTTGGGTACGGGTTAGGGTACGGGTGAGGGTACGGCGTAGGTTATGGGTTAGGGTTAGGGTTAGTATTAGGGTTAGGGTACGGCTTAGGCTATGGGATAGGGTATGGGTGAGGGTACGGCATAGGGTAGGGTTTAGGGTTAGGGTTAGTGTTAGGGTTAGGGTTAGGGTATGGCTTAGGGTACCGGTGAGGGTACTGTGTAGGTCATTGGTTAGGGTTAGGTTAAGGCTTAGGATACAGGTTATTGTATGGGTTAGGGTACGCCGCAGGTTATGGGTAAGGGTTAGGGTTAGGGTTAGGGTTAGAGTTAGGGTACGGCTTAGGGTACGGGTTAGGGTACGGGTGAGGGTACGGCGT
Source organism: Eubalaena glacialis (assembly GCF_028564815.1). Lineage (NCBI taxonomy): Eukaryota > Metazoa > Chordata > Mammalia > Artiodactyla > Balaenidae > Eubalaena > Eubalaena glacialis. The sequence goes on from NW_026871205.1 coordinate 552,863, forward strand.
AGTGTATAGGTTAGGGTTCGGGTTAGGGTACGGCTTAGGGTACGGATTAGGTTACGGGTGAGGGTACGGCGTAGGGTATGGGTTAGGGTTAGGGTTAGGGTTAGTGTTAGTGTTAGGGTTAGGGTACGGCTTAGCGTATGGGATAGGGTACGGGTGAGGGTACGGCGTAGGGTAGGGGTTAGGGTTAGAGTTAGGGTTAGGGTTGGTGTTAGGGTACGGCTTTGGGTACGGGTGAGGGTACGGGTCAGGGTACTGCGTAGGGTATTGGTTAGGGTTAGGATATGGCTTAGGATACGGGTTAGGGTACGGGTTAGGGTATGGCGTAGGGTATGGGTTAGGGTTAGGGTTAGGGTTAGGGTTAGGGTTAGGGTACGGCTTAGGATACGGGTTAGGGTATGGGTGAGGGTACGGCGTAGCGTATGGGTTAGGGTTAGGGTTAGGGTACGTCTTAGGGTATGGGTTAGGGTACGGGTGAGGGTACGGCGTAGGGTAAGGGTTAGGGTTAGGGTTAGGGTTAGGGTATGGCTTAGGGTACGGGTGAGGGTACTGCGTAGGGTATTGGTTAGGGTTAGGGTACGGCTTAGGATACGTGTTAGGGTATGGGTTAGGGTACGGTGTAGGGTGTGGGTTAGGGTTAGGGTTAGTGTTAGGGTTAGGGTTACGGTACGTCTTAGGGTACGTGTTAGGGTACGGGTGAGGGTACGGCGTAGGTTATGGGTTAGGGTTAGGGTTAGGGTTAGGGTTAGGTTACGGCTTAGGATACGGGTTAGGGTACGGGTGAGGGTACGGCGTAGGTTATGGGTTAGGGTTAGGGTTAGTGTTAGGGTTATGGTACGGCTTAGGTTATGGGATAGGGTACAGGTGAGGGTATGGCATAGGGTAGGGGTTAGGGTTAGGGTTAGGGTTAGGGTTAGGGTACGGCTTCGGGTACGGGTGAGGGTATGGGTGAGGATACTGCGTAGGGTATTGGTTAGGGTTAGGGTACGGCTTAGGATACGGGTTAGGGTACGTGTTAGGGTATGGCGTACGGTATGGGTTAGGGTTAGGGTTAGAGTTAGGGTTAGGGTTAGGGTTAGGGTACGGCTAAGGGTACGGGTTAGGGTACGGGTGAGGTTACGGCGTAGGGTATAGTTTAGGGTTAGGGTTAGGGTTAGGGTACGGCTTAGGATACGGGTTAGGTTACGGGTGAGGGTACGGCGTAGCGTACGGTTTAGGGTTAGGGTTAGGGTTAGGGTACGGCTTAGGGTACGGGTTAGGGTACGGGTTAGGGTACGGCATAGGGTATAGGTTAGGGTTAGGGTTAGGGTTAGGGTTAGGGTTAGGGTACGGCTTAGGGTACAGGTTAGGGTACGGGTGAGGGTACGGCGTAGTGTATAGGTTAGGGTTAGGTTTAGGGTACGGCTTAGGGTATGGGATAGCGTACGGGTGAGGGTACGGCGTAGGGTAGTGGTTAGGTTTAGGGTTAGGGTTAGTGTTAGGGTTAGGTTACGGCTTAGGGTATGGGATAGGTTACGGGTGAGGGTACGGCGTAGGGTAGGGTAAAGCGTTAGGTTTAGGGTTAGTGTTAGGGTTAGGGTACCGCTTAGGGTATGGGATAGGGTACGGCGTAGGGTAGCGGTTAGGGTTAGGGTTAGGGTTAGGGTTAGGGTACGGCTTAGGATACGGGTTAGGGTACGGGTGAGGGTTCGGCGTAGCGTATGGGTTAGGGTTAGGGTTAGGGTTAGGGTACGGCTTAGGGTACGGGTTAGGGTACGGGTGAGGGTACGGCGTAGGTTATGGGTTAGGGTTAGGGTTAGGGTTAGGGTTAGTTTTAGGGTTAGGGATTGGTTTAGGGTATGGGTTAGGATTAGCATACTTGTTCGGGTTAGGGTTTTGGTTAAGGTTAGGGTACGCGTTAGGGTTAGGGTATGGGTTAGGTTTAGGGTACACTTTAGGATTAGGGTATTTATTAAACCTATCCCACTCTCTAGATACCACTTAGCACGTAAAGGAATATTATTTGGGGTTCAGCCATGGAGATGATTTTAGTCACTAGGATAAGATAAAGAATAAACACATTATAAAAAAATCACATAAGGTTTTCTTTTTAACCTGTTCCTTAAAACACTAGTGTTTAGGAAATCTAATGGAGGCAAAAGCAGTAAAGGGTAGTTTAGGGTTAGGGTTAGGGTTAGGGTTAGGGTAGGGCTTAGGATACGGGTGAGGGTACTGGTGAGGGTACTGCGTAGGTTATTGGTTAGGGTTAGGGTACGGCTTAGGATACGGGTTAGGATATGGGTTAGGTTACGGCGTTGGGTATGGGTGAGGGTTAGGGTTAGGGTTAGGGTAAGGCTTTGGGTACGGGTTAGGGTACGGGTGAGGGTACGGCGTACGGTAGAGGTTAGGCTTAGGTTTAAGGTTAGGGTACGGCTTAGGATACGGGTTAGGGTATGGGTGAGAGTACGGCGTAGCGTATGGGTTACGGTTAGGGTTAGGGTTAGGGTTAGTTTTAGGGTTAGGGATTGGTTTAAGGTACGGGTTAGGATTAGCGTACGTGTTAGGGTTAGGGTTTGGGTTAGGGTTAGGGTACGCATTAGGGTTATTGTGTGGGCTAGGGTTAGGGTACACGTTAGGATTAGGGTATTTATTAAACCTATCCCACTCTCTAGATACCACTTAGCACGTAAAGGAATATTATTTAGGGTCCAGCCATGGAGAAGATTTTCGTCACTAGGATAAGATAAAGAATAAACACATTATAAAAAAATCACATTAGGATTTTCTTTTTAACCTGTTCCTTAAAACACTAGTGCTTAGGAAATCTAATGGAGGCAAAAGCAGTCAAGGGTAGTTTAGGGTTAGGGTTAGGGTTAGGGTTAGGGTAGGGCTTAGGATACGGGTGAGGGTACTGGTGAGGGTACTGCGTAGGTTATTGGTTAGGGTTAGGGTACGGCTTAGGATACGGGTTAGGGTATGGGTGAGGGTACGGCGTAGCGTATGGGTTAGGGTTAGGGTTAGGGTTAGGGTTAGTTTTAGGGTTAGGGATTGGTTTAGGGTACGGGGTAGGATTAGCGTACGTGTTAGGGTTAGGGTTTGGGTTAGGGTTAGGGTACGCATTAGGGTTAGGGTATGGGTTAGGGTTAGGGTACACGTTAGGATTAGGGTATTTATTAAACCTATCCCACTCTCTAGATACCACTTAGCACGTAAAGGAATATTATTTAGGGTCCAGCCATGGAGAAGATTTTCGTCACTAGGATAAGATAAAGAATAAACACATTATAAAAAAATCACATTAGGATTTTCTTTTTAACCTGTTCCTTAAAACACTAGTGCTTAGGAAATCTAATGGAGGCAAAAGCAGTCAAGGGTAGTTTAGGGTTAGGGTTAGGGTTAGGGTTAGTGTTAGGGTTAGGGTACAGCTTAGGGTATGGGATACCGTATGGGTGAGGATACGGCATAGGGTAGGTTTTAGGGTTAGGGTTAGTGTTAGGGTTAGGGTTAGGGTATGGCTTAGGGTACGGGTGAGGGTACTGTGTAGGTCATTGGTTAGGGTTAGGTTACGGCTTAGGATACAGGTTATTGTATGTGTTAGGGTACGGCGCAGGGTATGGGTAAGGGTTAGGGTTAGGGTTAGGGTTAGACTTAGGGTACGGCTTAGGGTACGGGTTAGGGTACGGGTTAGGGTATCGCGTAGGGTATGGGTTAGGGTTAGGGTTAGGGTTAGGTTTAGGGTACGGCTTAGGGTACGGGTGAGGGTACTGGTGAGGGTACTGCGTAGGGTATTGGTTAGGGTTAGGATACGGCTTAGGATACGGTTAGGGTACGGGTTAGGGTACGGCGTAGGGTACAGGTTAGGGTTAGGTTTAGGGTTAGGGTTAGGGTACGGCGTAGGGTACGGGTTAGGGTACGGTTGATGGTACGACGTAGGGTATAGGTTAGGGTTAGAGTTAGGGTACGGCTTAGGATACGGTTTAGGGTACGGGTGAGGGTACGGCTTAGCGTATGGGTTAGGGTTAGGGTTAGGCTTAGGGTTAGGGTACGGCTTAGGGTACGGGTGAGGGTACTGGTGAGGGTACTGCGTAGGTTATTGGTTAGGGTTAGGGTACGGCTTAGGATACGGGTTAGGATATGGGTTAGGTTACGGCGTTGGGTATGGGTGAGGGTTAGGGTTAGGGTTAGGGTAAGGCTTTGGGTACGGGTTAGGGTACGGGTGAGGGTACGGCGTAGGTTATGGGTTAGGGTTAGGGTTAGTGTTAGGGTTAGGGTACGGCTTAGGCTATGGGATAGGGTATGGGTGAGGGTACGGCATAGGGTAGGGTTTAGGGTTAGGGTTAGTGTTAGGGTTAGGGTTAGGGTATGGCTTAGGGTACGGGTGAGGGTACTGTGTAGGTCATTGGTTAGGGTTAGGTTAAGGCTTAGGATACAGGTTATTGTATGGGTTAGGGTACGGCGCAGGGTATGGGTAAGGGTTAGGGTTAGGGTTAGGGTTAGAGTTAGGGTACGGCTTAGGGTACGGGTTAGGTTACGGGTTAGGGTAAGGCGTAGGGTATGGGTTAGGGTTAGGGTTAGGGTTAGTGTTAGTGTTAGGGTTAGGGTACGGCTTAGCGTATGGGATAGGGTACGGGTGAGGGTACGGCGTAGGGTAGGGTTTAGGGTTAGAGTTAGGGTTAGGGTTGGTGTTAGGGTACGGCTTTGGGTACGGGTGAGGGTACGGGTGAGGGTACTGCGTAGGGTATTGGTTAGGGTTAGGATACGGCTTAGGATACGGGTTAGGGTACGGGTTAGGGTATGGCGTAGGGTATGGGTTAGGGTTAGGGTTAGGGTTAGGGTTAGGGTTAGGGTACGGCTTAGGATACGGGTTAGTGTACGGGTGAGGGTACGGCGTAGCGTATGTGTTAGGGTTAGGGTTAGGGTACGTCTTAGGGTATGGGTTAGGGTACGGTTGAGGGTACGGCGTAGGGTAAGGGTTAGGGTTAGGGTTAGGGTTAGGGTATGGCTTAGGGTACGGGTGAGGGTACGGGTGAGGGTACTGCGTAGGGTATTGGTTAGGGTTAGGGTACGGCTTAGGATACGTGTTAGGGTACGGTTTAGGGTACGGCGTAGAGTGTGGGTTAGGGTTAGGGTTAGTGTTAGGGTTAGGGTTACGGTACGTCCTAGGGTACGTGTTAGGATACGGGTGAGGTTACGGCGTAGGTTATGGTTTAGGGTTAGGGTTAGGGTTAGGGTTAGGGTACGGCTTAGGATACGGGTTAGGGTACGGGTGAGGGTACGGCGTAGGTTATGGGTTAGGGTTAGGGTTAGTGTTAGGGTTATGGTACGGCTTAGGTTATGGGATAGGGTACAGGTGAGGGTATGGCATAGGGTAGGGGTTAGGGTTAGGGTTAGGGTTAGGGTTAGGGTACGGCTTCGTGTACGGGTGAGGGTATGGGTGAGGATACTGCGTAGGGTATTGGTTAGGGTTAGGGTACGGCTTAGGATACGGGTTAGGGTACGTGTTAGGGTATGGCGTACGGTATGGGTTAGGGTTAGGGTTAGGGTTAGGGTTAGGGTACGGCTTAGGGTACGGGTTAGGGTACGGGTGAGGTTACGGCGTAGGGTATAGTTTAGGGTTAGGGTTAGGGTTAGGGTACGGCTTAGGATACGGGTTAGGGTACGGGTGAGTGTACGGCGTAGCGTATGGTTTAGGGTTAGGGTTAGGGTTAGGGTACGGCTTAGGGTACGGGTTAGGGTACGGGTGAGGGTATGGCGTAGTGTATAGGTTAGGGTTAGGGTTAGGGTATGGCTTAGGGTACGGTGAGGGTACGGGTGAGGGTACGGTGTAGGGTATTGGTTATGGTTAGGGTACGGCTTAGAATACGGGTTAGGGTACGGGTTAGGGTACGGCAAATGGTATGGGTTAGGGTTAGGGTTAGGGTTAGGGTTAGGGTTAGGGTACGGCTTAGGGTACGGGTTAGGGTACGGGTGAGGGTACGGCGTAGTGTATAGGTTAGGGTTAGGGTTAGGGTATGGCTTAGGGTATGGGATAGGGTACGGGTGAGGGTACGGCGTAGGGTAGGGGTTAGGTTTAGGGTTAGGGTTAGTGTTAGGGTTAGGGTACGGCTTAGGGTATGGGATAGGTTACGGGTGAGGGTACGGCATAGGGTAGGGTTTAGGGTTAGGTTTAGGATTAGTGTTAGGGTTAGGGTACCGCTTAGGGTATGGGATAGTGTACGGCGTAGGGTAGCGGTTAGGGTTAGGGTTAGGGTTAGGGTTAGGGTACGGCTTTGGATACGGGTTAGGGTACGGGTGAGGGTACAGCGTAGCGTATGGGTTAGGGTTAGGGTTAGGGTTAGGGTACGGCTTAGGGTACGGGTTAGGGTACGGGTGAGGGTACGGCGTAGGTTATGGGTTAGGTTTAGGGTTAGGGTTAGGGTTAGTTTTAGGGTTAGGGATTGGTTTAGGGTATGGGTTAGGATTAGCATACTTGTTCGGGTTAGGGTTTTGGTTAGGGTTAGGGTACGCGTTAGGGTTAGGGTATGGGTTAGGTTTAGGGTACACTTTAGGATTAGGGTATTTATTAAACCTATCCCACTCTCTAGATACCACTTAGCACGTAAAGGAATATTATTTGGGGTTCAGCCATGGAGAAGATTTTAGTCACTAGGATAAGATAAAGAATAAACACATTATAAAAAAATCACATAAGGTTTTCTTTTTAACCTGTTCCTTAAAACACTAGTGTTTAGGAAACCTAATGGAGGCAAAAGCAGTAAAGGGTAGTTTAGGGTTAGGGTTAGGGTAGGGCTTAGGATACGGGTGAGGGTACTGGTGAGGGTACTGCGTAGGTTATTGGTTAGGGTTAGGGTACGGCTTAGGATACGGGTTAGGATATGGGTTAGGTTACGGCGTTGGGTATGGGTGAGGGTTAGGGTTAGGGTTAGGGTAAGGCTTTGGGTACGGGTTAGGGTACGGGTGAGGGTACGGCGTAGGGTAGAGGTTAGGGTTAGGTTTAAGGTTAGGGTACGGCTTAGGATACGGGTTAGGGTTTGGGTGAGGGTACGGCGTAGCGTATGGGTTAGGGTTAGGGTTAGGGTTAGGGTTAGTTTTAGGGTTAGGGATTGGTTTAGGGTACGGGTTAGGATTAGCGTACGTGTTAGGGTTAGGGTTTGGGTTAGGGTTAGGGTACGCATTAGGGTTAGGGTGTGGGCTAGGGTTAGGGTACACGTTAGGATTAGGGTATTTATTAAACCTATCCCACTCTCTAGATACCACTTAGCACGTAAAGGAATATTATTTGGGGTCCAGCCATGGAGAAGATTTTCGTCACTAGGATAAGATAAAGAATAAACACATTATAAAAAAATCACATTAGGATTTTCTTTTTAACCTGTTCCTTAAAACACTAGTGCTTAGGAAATCTAATGGAGGCAAAAGCAGTCAAGGGTAGTTTAGGGTTAGGGTTAGGGTTAGGGTTAGTGTTAGGGTTAGGGTACGGCTTAGGGTATGGGATAGGGTATGGGTGAGGGTACGGCATAGGGTAGTGTTTAGGGTTAGGGTTAGTGTTAGGGTTAGGGTTAGGGTATGGCTTAAGGTACGGGTGAGGGTACTGTGTAGGTCATTGGATAGGGTTAGGTTAAGTCTTAGGATACAGGTTATTGTATGGGTTAGGGTACGGCGCAGGGTATGGGTAAGGGTTAGGGTTAGGGTTAGGGTTAGAGTTAGGGTACGGCTTAGGGTACGGGTTAGGTTACGGGTGAGGGTACGGCGTAGTGTATAGGTTAGGGTTAGGGTTAGGGTACGGCTTAGGGTACGGGTTAGGTTACGGGTGAGGGTACGGCGTAGGGTATGGGTTAGGGTTAGGGTTAGGGTTAGTGTTACTGTTAGGGTTAGGGTACGGCTTAGCATATGGGATAGGATACGGGTGAGGGTACGGCGTAGGGTAGGGGTTAGGGTTAGAGTTAGGGTTAGGGTTGGGGTTAGGGTAAGGCTTAGGTTACGAGTGAGGGTACGGGTGAGGGTACTGCGTAGGGTATTGGTTAGGGTTAGGATACGGCTTAGGATACGGGTTAGGGTACGGGTTAGGGTATGGCGTAGGGTATGGGTTAGGGTTAGGGTTAGGGTTAGGGTTAGGGGTAGGGTACGGCTTAGGATACGGGTTAGGGTACGGGTGAGGGTACGGCGTAGCATATGGGTTAGGGTTAGGGTTACGGTACGTCTTAGGGTACGGGTTAGGGTACGGGTGAGGGTACGGCGTAGGGTAAGGGTTAGGGTTAGGGTTAGGGTTAGGGTTAGTTTTAGGGTTAGGGATTGGTTTAGGGTACGGGTTAGGATTAGCGTACGTGTTAGGGTTAGGTTTTGGGTTAGGGAGGGTACGCGTTAGGGTTAGGGTATGGGTTAGGGTTAGGGTACACGTTAGGATTAGGGTATTTATTAAACCTATCCCACTCTCTAGATACCACTTAGCACGTAAAGGGATATTATTAGGGATCCAGCCATGGAGAAGATTTTAGTCACTAGGATAAGATAAAGAATAAACACATTATAAAAAAATCACATTAGGATTTTCTTTTTAACCTGTTCCTTAAAACACTAGTGCTTAGGAAATCTAATAGAGGCAAAAGCAATCAAGGGTAGTTTAGGGTTAGGGTTAGGGTTAGTGTTAGGGTTAGGGTTACGGTACGTCTTAGGGTACGTGTTAGGGTACGGGTGAGGGTACGGCGTAGGTTATGGGTTAGGGTTAGGGTTAGGGTTAGGGTTAGGGTACGGCTTAGGATACGGGTTAGGGTACGGGTGAGGGTACGGCGTAGGTTATGGGTTAGGGTTAGGGTTAGTGTTAGGGTTATGGTACGGCTTAGGTTATGGGATAGGGTACAGGTGAGGGTATGGCATAGGGTAGGGGTTAGGGTTAGGGTTAGGGTTAGGGTTAGGGTACGGCTTCGGGTACGGGTGAGGGTATGGGTGAGGATACTGCGTAGGGTATTGGTTAGGGTTAGGGTACGGCTTAGGATACGGGTTAGGGTACGTGTTAGGGTATGGCGTACGGTATGGGTTAGGGTTAGGGTTAGGGTTAGGGTTAGGGTTAGGGTACGGCTTAGGGTACGGGTTAGGGTACGGGTGAGGTTACGGCATAGGGTATAGTTTAGGGTTAGGGTTAGGGTTAGGGTACGGCTTAGGATACGGGTTAGGGAACGGGTGAGTGTACGGCGTAGCGTATGGTTTAGGGTTAGGGTTAGGGTTAGGGTACGGCTTAGGGTACGGGTTAGGGTACGGGTGAGGGTATGGCGTAGTGTATAGGTTAGGGTTAGGGTTAGGGTATGGCTTAGGGTACGGTGAGGGTACGGGTGAGGGTACGGTGTAGGGTATTGGTTATGGTTAGGGTATGGCTTAGAATACGGGTTAGGGTACGGGTTAGGGTACGGCAAAGGGTATGGGTTAGGGTTAGGGTTAGGGTTAGGGTTAGGGTACGGCTTAGGGTACGGGTTAGGGTACGGGTGAGGGTACGGCGTAGTGTATAGGTTAGGGTTAGGGTTAGGGTATGGCTTAGGGTATGGGATAGGGTACGGGTGAGGGTACGGCGTAGGGTAGGGGTTAGGTTTAGGGTTAGGGTTAGTGTTAGGGTTAGGGTACGGCTTAGGGTATGGGATAGGTTACGGGTGAGGGTACGGCATAGGGTAGGGTTTAGGGTTAGGTTTAGGATTAGTGTTAGGGTTAGGGTACCGCTTAGGGTATGGGATAGTGTACGGCGTAGGGTAGCGGTTAGGGTTAGGGTTAGGGTTAGGGTTAGGGTACGGCTTTGGATACGGGTTAGGGTACGGGTGAGGGTACAGCGTAGCGTATGGGTTAGGGTTAGGGTTAGGGTTAGGGTACGGCTTAGGGTACGGGTTAGGGTACGGGTGAGGGTACGGCGTAGGTTATGGGTTAGGTTTAGGGTTAGGGTTAGGGTTAGTTTTAGGGTTAGGGATTGGTTTAGGGTATGGGTTAGGATTAGCATACTTGTTCGGGTTAGGGTTTTGGTTAGGGTTAGGGTACGCGTTAGGGTTAGGGTATGGGTTAGGTTTAGGGTACACTTTAGGATTAGGGTATTTATTAAACCTATCCCACTCTCTAGATACCACTTAGCACGTAAAGGAATATTATTTGGGGTTCAGCCATGGAGAAGATTTTAGTCACTAGGATAAGATAAAGAATAAACACATTATAAAAAAATCACATAAGGTTTTCTTTTTAACCTGTTCCTTAAAACACTAGTGTTTAGGAAACCTAATGGAGGCAAAAGCAGTAAAGGGTAGTTTAGGGTTAGGGTTAGGGTTAGGGTTAGGGTAGGGCTTAGGATACGGGTGAGGGTACTGGTGAGGGTACTGCGTAGGTTATTGGTTAGGGTTAGGGTACGGCTTAGGATACGGGTTAGGATATGGGTTAGGTTACGGCGTTGGGTATGGGTGAGGGTTAGGGTTAGGGTTAGGGTAAGGCTTTGGGTACGGGTTAGGGTACGGGTGAGGGTATGGCGTAGGGTAGAGGTTAGGGTTAGGTTTAAGGTTAGGGTACGGCTTAGGATACGGGTTAGGGTTTGGGTGAGGGTACGGCGTAGCGTATGGGTTAGGGTTAGGGTTAGGGTTAGGGTTAGTTTTAGGGTTAGGGATTGGTTTAGGGTACGGGTTAGGATTAGCGTACGTGTTAGGGTTAGGGTTTGGGTTAGGGTTAGGGTACGCATTAGGGTTAGGGTGTGGGCTAGGGTTAGGGTACACGTTAGGATTAGGGTATTTATTAAACCTATCCCACTCTCTAGATACCACTTAGCACGTAAAGGAATATTATTTGGGGTCCAGCCATGGAGAAGATTTTCGTCACTAGGATAAGATAAAGAATAAACACATTATAAAAAAATCACATTAGGATTTTCTTTTTAACCTGTTCCTTAAAACACTAGTGCTTAGGAAATCTAATGGAGGCAAAAGCAGTCAAGGGTAGTTTAGGGTTAGGGTTAGGGTTAGGGTTAGTGTTAGGGTTAGGGTACGCCTTAGGGTATGGGATAGGGTATGGGTGAGGGTACGGCATAGGGTAGTGTTTAGGGTTAGGGTTAGTGTTAGGGTTAGGGTTAGGGTATGGCTTAAGGTACGGGTGAGGGTACTGTGTAGGTCATTGGATAGGGTTAGGTTAAGTCTTAGGATACAGGTTATTGTATGGGTTAGGGTACGGCGCAGGGTATGGGTAAGGGTTAGGGTTAGGGTTAGGGTTAGAGTTAGGGTACGGCTTAGGGTACGGGTTAGGTTACGGGTGAGGGTACGGCGTAGTGTATAGGTTAGGGTTAGGGTTAGGGTACGGCTTAGGGTACGGGTTAGGTTACGGGTGAGGGTACGGCGTAGGGTATGGGTTAGGGTTAGGGTTAGGGTTAGTGTTACTGTTAGGGTTAGGGTACGGCTTAGCATATGGGATAGGATACGGGTGAGGGTACGGCGTAGGGTAGGGGTTAGGGTTAGAGTTAGGGTTAGGGTTGGGGTTAGGGTAAGGCTTAGGTTACGAGTGAGGGTACGGGTGAGGGTACTGCGTAGGGTATTGGTTAGGGTTAGGATACGGCTTAGGATACGGGTTAGGGTACGGGTTAGGGTATGGCGTAGGGTATGGGTTAGGGTTAGGGTTAGGGTTAGGGGTAGGGTACGGCTTAGGATACGGGTTAGGGTACGGGTGAGGGTACGGCGTAGCGTATGGGTTAGGGTTAGGGTTAGGGTACGTCTTAGGGTACGGGTTAGGGTACGGGTGAGGGTACGGCGTAGGGTAAGGGTTAGGGTTATGGTTAGGGTTAGGGTTAGTTTTAGGGTTAGGGATTGGTTTAGGGTACGGGTTAGGATTAGCGTACGTGTTAGGGTTAGGTTTTGGGTTAGGGTTAGGGTACGCGTTAGGGTTAGGGTATGGGTTAGGGTTAGGGTACACGTTAGGATTAGGGTATTTATTAAACCTATCCCACTCTCTAGATACCACTTAGCACGTAAAGGGATATTATTAGGGATCCAGCCATGGAGAAGATTTTAGTCACTAGGATAAGATAAAGAATAAACACATTATAAAAAAATCACATTAGGATTTTCTTTTTAACCTGTTCCTTAAAACACTAGTGCTTAGGAAATCTAATAGAGGCAAAAGCAATCAAGGGTAGTTTAGGGTTAGGGTTAGGGTTAGGGTTAGTCTTAGGGTTAGGGTTAGGGTATGGCTTAGGGTACGGGTGAGGGTACGGGTGAGGGTACTGCGTAGGGTATTGGTTAGGGTTAGGGTACGGCTTAGGATACGTTTTAGGGTACGGGTTAGGGTACGGTGTACAGTGTGGGTTAGGGTTAGGGTTAGTGTTAGGGTTAGGGTTACGGTACGTCTTAGGGTACGTGTTAGGGTACGGGTGAGGGTACGGCGTAGGTTATGGGTTAGGGTTAGTGTTAGGGTTAGGGTTAGGGTACGGCTTAGGATACGGGTTAGGGTACGGGTGAGGGTACGGCGTAGGTTATGGGTTACGGTTAGGGTTAGTGTTAGGGTTATGGTACGCCTTAGGTTATGGGATAGGGTACAGGTGAGGGTATGGCATAGGGTAGGGGTTAGGGTTAGGGTTAGGGTTAGGGTTAGGGTATGGCTTAGGGTACGGGTGAGGGTATGGGTGAGGATACTGCGTAGGGTATTGGTTAGGGTTAGGGTACGGCTTAGGATACGGGTTAGGGTACGTGTTAGGGTATGGCGTACGGTATGGCTTAGGGTTAGGGTTAGGGTTAGGGTTAGGGTACGGCTTAGGGTACGGGTTAGGGTACGGGTGAGGTTACGGCGTAGGGTATAGTTTAGAGTTAGGGTTAGGGTTAGGGTACGGCTTAGGATACGGGTTAGGGTACGGGTGAGGGTACGGCATAGCGTATGGTTTAGGGTTAGGGTTAGGGTTAGGGTACGGCTTAGGGTACGGGTTAGGGTACGGGTGAGGGTACGGCGTAGGTTATGGGTTACGGTTAGGGTTAGGGTTAGGGTTAGTTTTAGGGTTAGGGATTGGTTTAGGGTACGGGTTAGGATTAGCATACTTGTTCGGGTTAGGGTTTTGGTTAGGGTTAGGGTACGCGTTAGGGTTAGGGTATGGGTTAGGTTTAGGGTACACTTTAGGATTAGGGTATTTATTAAACCTATCCCACTTTCTAGATACCACTTAGCACGTAAAGGAATATTATTTGGGTTTCAGCCATGGACAAGATTTTATTCACTAGGATAAGATAAAGAATAAACACATTATAAAAAAATCACATAAGGTTTTCTTTTTAACCTGTTCCTTTAAACACTAGTGTTTAGGAAATCTAATGGAGGCAAAAGCAGTAAAGGGTAGTTTAGGGTTAGGGTTAGGGTTAGGGTTAGGGTAGGGCTTAGGATACGGGTGAGGGTACTGGTGAGGGTACTGCGTAGGTTATTGGTTAGGGTTAGGGTACGGCTTAGGATACGGGTTAGGATATGGGTTAGGTTACGGCGTTGGGTATGGGTGAGGGTTAGGGTTAGGGTTAGGGTAAGGCTTTGGGTACGGGTTAGGGTACGGGTGAGGGTACGGCATAGGGTAGAGGTTAGGGTTAGTTTTAGGGTTAGGGTACGGCTTAGGATACGGGTTAGGGTATGGGTGAGGGTACTGCGTAGCGTATGGGTTAGGGTTAGGGTTAGGGTTAGGGTTAGTTTTAGGGTTAGGGCTTGGTTTAGGGTACATGTTAGGATTAGCGTACGTGTTAGGGTTAGGGTTTGGGTTAGGGTTAGGGTACGCATTAGGGTTAGGGTATGGGTTAGGGTTAGGGTACACGTTAGGATTAGGGTATTTATTAAACCTGTCCCACTCTCTAGATACCACTTAGCACGTAAAGGAATATTATTTAGGTCCAGCCATGGAGAAGATTTTCGTCACTAGGATAAGATAAAGAATAAACACATTATAAAAAAATCACATTAGGATTTTCTTTTTAACCTGTTCCTTAAAACACTCGTGCTTAGGAAATCTAATGGAGGCAAAAGCAGTCAAGGGTAGTATAGGGTTAGGGTTAGGGTTAGGGTTAGTGTTAGGGTTAGGGTACGGCTTAGGGTATGGGATAGGGTATGGGTGAGGGTACGGCATAGGGTAGGGTTTAGGGTTAGGGTTAGTGTTAGGGTTAGGGTTAGGGTATGGCTTAGGGTACGGGTGAGGGTACTGTGTAGGTCATTGGTTAGGATTAGGTTAAGGCTTAGGATACAGGTTATTGTATGGGTTAGGGTACGGGGCAGGGTATGGGTAAGGGTTAGGGTTAGGGTTAGAGTTAGGGTACGGCTTAGGGTACGGGTTAGGGTACGGGTGAGGGTACGGCATAGTGTATAGGTTAGGGTTAGGGTTAGGGTACGGCTTAGGGTACGGGTTAGGTTACGGGTGAGGTTACGGCGTAGGGTATGGGTTAGGGTTAGGGTTAGGGTTAGGGTTAGTGTTAGTGTTAGGGTTAGGGTACGGCTTAGCGTATGGGATAGGGTACGGGTGAGGGTACGGCGTAGGGTAGGGGTTAGGGTTAGGATACGGCTTAGGATACGGGTTAGGGTACGGGTTAGGGTATGGCGTAGGGTATGGGTTAGGGTTAGGGTTAGGGTTAGGGTTAGTTTTAGGGTTAGGTATTGGTTTAGGGTACGGGTTAGGATTAGCGTACGTGTTAGGATTAGGTTTTGGGTTAGGGTTAGGGTACGCGTTAGGGTTAGGGTATAGGTTAGGGTTAGGGTACACGTAAGATTAGGGTATTTATTAAACCTATCCCACTCTCTAGATACCACTTAGCACGTAAAGGAATATTATTAGGGATCCAGCCATGGAGAAGATTTTAGTCACTAGGATAAGGTAAAGAATAAACACATTATAAAAAAATCACATTAGGATTTTCTTTTTAACCTGTTCCTTAAAACACTAGTGCTTAGGAAATCTAATAGAGGCAAAAGCAATCAAGGGTAGTTTAGGGTTAGGGTTAGGGTTAGGGTTAGTGTTAGGGTTAGGGTACGGCTTAGGGTATGGGATAGGGTACGGGTGAGGGTACGGCGTAGGGTAGGGGTTAGGGTTAGGGTTAGGGTTAGGGTTAGGGTATGGCTTAGTGTACGAGTTAGTGTACGGGTGAGGGTACTGCGTAGGGTATTGGTTAGGGTTAGGGTATGGCTTAGGATACGTGTTAGGGTACGGGTTAGGGTACGGCGTAGAGTGTGGGTTAGGGTTAGGGTTAGTGTTAGCGTTAGGGTTACGGTACGTCTTAGGGTACGTGTTAGGGTACGGGTGAGGGTACGGCGTAGGTTATGGGTTAGGGTTAGGGTTAGGGTTAGGGTACGGCTTAGGTTATGGGATAGGGTACAGGTGAGGGTATGGCATAGGGTATGGGTTAGGGTTAGGGTTAGGGTTAGGGTTAGGGTACGGCTTAGGGTACGGGTGAGGGTATGGGTGAGGATACTGCGTAGGGTATTGGTTAGGGTTACGGTACGTCTTAGGATACGGGTTAGCGTACGGGTGAGGGTACGGCGTAAGTTATGGGTTAGGGTTAGGGTTAGGGTTAGTGTTAGGGTTATGGTACGGCTTAGGTTATGGGATAGGGTACAGGTGAGGGTATGGCATAGGGTAGGGTTTAGGGTTAGGGTTAGGGTTAGAGTTAGGGTTAGGGTACGGCTTAGGGTACGGGTGAGGGTATGGGTGAGGATACTGCATAGGGTATTGGTTAGGGTTAGGGTATGGCTTAGGATACGTGTTAGGGTACGGGTTAGGGTATGGCGTAGAGTGTGGGTTAGGGTTAGGGTTAGTGTTAGGGTTAGGGTTACGGTACGTCCTAGGGTACGTGTTAGGGTACGGGTAAGGGTACGGCGTAGGTTATGGGTTAGGGTTAGGGTTCGGGTTAGGGTACGGCTTAGGATACGGGTTAATGTACGGGTGAGGGTACGGCGTAGGTTATGGGTTAGGGTTAGGGTTAGTGTTAGGGTTATGGTACGGCTTAGGTTATGGGATAGGGTACAGGTGAGGGTATGGCATAGGTTAGGGGTTAGGGTTAGGGTTAGGTTTAGGGTTAGGGTACGGCTTCGGGTACGGGTGAGGGTATGGGTGAGGATACTGCGTAGGGTATTGGTTAGGGTTAGGGTACGGCTTAGGATACGGGTTAGGGTACGTGTTAGGGTATGGCGTACGGTATGGGTTAGGGTTAGGGTTAGGGTTAGGGTTAGGGTTAGGGTTAGGGTACGGCTTAGGGTACGGGTTAGGGTACGTGTGAGGTTACGGCGTAGGGTATAGTTTAGGGTTAGGGTTAGGGTTAGGGTACGGCTTAGGATACGGGTTAGGGTATGGGTGAGGTTACGGCGTAGGGTATAGTTTAGGGTTAGGGTTAGGGTTAGGGTACGGCTTAGGATACGGGTTAGGGTACGGGTGAGGGTACGGCGTAGCGTATGGTTTAGGGTTAGGGTTAGGGTTAGGGTACGGCTTAGGGTACGGGTTAGGGTACGGGTGAGGGTATGGCGTAGTGTATAGGTTAGGGTTAGGGTTAGGGTACGGCTTAGGGTACGGGTGAGGGTACGGGTGAGGGTACTGCGTAGGGTATTGGTTAGGGTTAGGATACGGCTTAGGATACGGGTTAGGGTACGGGTTAGGGTATGGCGTAGGGTATGGGTTAGGGTTAGGGTTAGGGTTAGGGTTAGGGTTAGGGTACGGCTTAGGATACGGGTTAGGTTACGGGTGAGGGTACGGCGTAGCGTATGGGTTAGGGTTAGGGTTAGGGTTAGTTTTAGGGTTAGGGATTGGTTTAGGGTACGGGTTAGGATTAGCGTACGTGTTAGGATTAGGTTTTGGGTTAGGGTTAGGGTACGCGTTAGGGTTAGGGTATAGGTTAGTGTTAGGGTACACGTTAGGATTAGGGTATTTATTAAACCTATCCCACTCTCTAGATACCACTTAGCACGTAAAGGAATGTTATTAGGGATCCAGCCATGGAGAAGATTTTAGTCACTAGGATAAGATAAAGAATAAACACATTATAAAAAAATCACATGAGGATTTTCTTTTTAACCTGTTCCTTAAAACACTAGTGTTTAGGAAATCTAATGGAGGCAAAAGCAGTAAAGGGTAGTTTAGGGTTAGGGTTAGGGTTAGGGTTAGGGTAGGGCTTAGGATACGGGTGAGGGTACTGGTGAGGGTACTGCGTAGGTTATTGGTTAGGGTTAGGGTACGGCTTAGGATACGGGTTAGGATATGGTTTAGGTTACGGCGTTGGGTATGGGTGAGGGTTAGGGTTAGGGTTAGGGTAAGGCTTTGGGTACGGGTTAGGGTACGGGTGAGGGTACGGCGTAGGGTAGAGGTTAGGGTTAGGTTTAGGGTTAGGGTACGGCTTAGGATACGGGTTAGGGTATGGGTGAGGGTACGGCGTAGCGTATGGGTTAGGGTTAGGGTTAGGGTTAGGGTTAGTTTTAGGGTTAGGGATTGGTTTAGGGTACGGGTTAGGATTAGCGTACGTGTTAGGGTTAGGGTTTGGGTTAGGGTTAGGGTACGCATTAGGGTTAGGGTGTGGGTTAGGGTTAGGGTACACGTTAGGATTAGGGTATTTATTAAACCTATCCCACTCTCTAGATACCACTTAGCACGTAAAGGAATATTATTTGGGGTCCAGCCATGGAGAAGATTTTCGTCACTAGGATAAGATAAAGAATAAACACATTATAAAAAAATCACATTAGGATTTTCTTTTTAACCTGTTCCTTAAAACACTAGTGCTTAGGAAATCTAATGGAGGCAAAAGCAGTCAAGGGTAGTTTAGGGTTAGGGTTAGGTTTAGGGTTAGTGTTAGGGTTAGGGTACGGCTTAGGGTATGGGATAGGGTATGGGTGAGGGTACGGCATAGGGTAGGGTTTAGGGTTAGGGTTAGTGTTAGGGTTAGGGTTAGGGTATGGCTTAAGGTACGGGTGAGGGTACTGTGTAGGTCATTGGATAGGGTTAAGTTAAGGCTTAGGATACAGGTTATTGTATGGGTTATGGTACGGCGCAGGGTATGGGTAAGGGTTAGGGTTAGGGTTAGGGTTAGAGTTAGGGTACGGCTTAGGGTACGGGTTAGGGTACGGGTGAGGGTACGGCGTAGTGTATAGGTTAGGGTTAGGGTTAGGGTACGGCTTAGGGTACGGGTTAGGTTACGGGTGAGAGTACGGCGTAGGGTATGGGTTAGGGTTAGGGTTAGGGTTAGTGTTACTGTTAGGGTTAGGGTACGGCTTAGCGTATGGGATAGGGTACGGGTGAGGGTACGGCGTAGGGTAGGGGTTAGGGTTAGAGTTAGGGTTAGGGTTGGGGTTAGGGTACGGCTTAGGGTACGGGTGAGGGTACGGGTGAGGGTACTGCGTAGGGTATTGGTTAGGGTTAGGATACGGCTTAGGATACGGGTTAGGGTACGGGTTAGGGTATGGCGTAGGGTATGGGTTAGGGTTAGGGTTACGGTTAGGGTTAGGGTTAGGGTACGGCTTAGGATACGGGTTAGGGTACGGGTGAGGGTACGGCGTAGCGTATGGGTTAGGGTTAGGGTTAGGGTACGTCTTAGGGTACGGGTGAGGGTACGGGTGAGGGTACGGCGTAGGGTAAGGGTTAGGGTTAGGGTTAGGGTTAGGGTTAGTTTTAGGGTTAGGGATTGGTTTAGGGTACGGGTTAGGATTAGCGTACGTGTTAGGGTTAGGTTTTGGGTTAGGGTTAGGGTACGCGTTAGGGTTAGGGTATGGTTTAGGGTTAGGGTACACGTTAGGATTAGGGTATTTATTAAACCTATCCCACTCTCTAGATACCACTTAGCACGTAAAGGAATATTATTAGGGATCCAGCCATGGAGAAGATTTTAGTCACTAGGATAAGATAAAGAATAAACACATTATAAAAAAATCACATTAGGATTTTCTTTTTAACCTGTTCCTTAAAACACTAGTGCTTAGGAAATCTAATAGAGGCAAAAGCAATCAAGGGTAGTTTAGGGTTAGGGTTAGGGTTAGGGGTGGTCTTAGGGTTAGGGTTAGGGTATGGCTTAGGGTACGGGTGAGGGTACGGGTGAGGGTACTGCGTAGGGTATTGGTTTGGGTTAGGGTACGGCTTAGGATACGTGTTAGGGTACGGGTTAGGGTACGGCGTAGAGTGTTGGTCAGGGTTAGGGTTAGTGTTAGGGTTAGGGTTAGGGTATGGCTTAGGGTACGGGTGAGGGTACTGTGTAGGTCATTGGTTAGGGTTAGGTTAAGGCTTAGGATACAGGTTATTGTATGGGTTAGGGTACGGCGCAGGGTATGGGTAAGGGTTAGGGTTAGGGTTAGGGTTAGAGTTAGGGTACGGCTTAGGGTACGGGTTAGGGTACGGGTGAGGGTACGGCGTAGTGTATAGGTTAGGGTTAGGGTTAGGGTACGGCTTAGGGTACGGGTTAGGTTACGGGTGAGGGTACGGTGTAGGGTATGGGTTAGGGTTAGGGTTAGGGTACGTCTTAAGGTACGGGTTAGGGTACGGGTGAGGGTACGGCGTAGGGTAAGGGTTAGGGTTAGGGTTAGGGTTAGATTTAGGGTTAGGGATTGGTTTCGGGTACGGGTTAGGATTAGCGTACGTGTTAGGGTTAGGTTTTGGGTTAGGGTTAGGGTACGCGTTAGGGTTAGTGTATGGGTTAGGGTTAGGGTACACGTTAGGATTAGGGTATTTATTAAACCTATCCCACTCTCTAGATACCACGTAGCACGTAAAGGAATATTATTAGGGATCCAGCCATGGAGAAGATTTTAGTCACTAGGATAAGATAAAGAATAAACACACTATAAAAAAATCACATTAGGATTTTCTTTTTAACCTGTTCCTTAAAACACTAGTGCTTAGGAAATCTAATAGAGGCAAAAGCAATCAAGGGTAGTTTAGGGTTAGGGTTAGGGTTAGGGTTAGTGTTAGGGTTAGGGTACGGCTTAGGGTATGGGATAGGGTACGGGTGAGGGTACGGCGTAGGGTAGGGGTTAGGGTTAGGGTTAGGGTTAGGGTACGGCTTAGGTTACGGGTTAGGGTATGGGTGAGGATACTGCGTAGGGTATTGGTTAGGGTTAGGGTACGGCTTAGGATACGGGTTAGGGTACGTGTTAGGGTATGGCGTACGGTATGGGTTAGGGTTAGGGTTAGGGTTAGGTTTAGGGTTAGGGTACGGCTTAGGGTACGGGTTAGGGTACGGGTGAGGTTACGGCGTAGGGTATAGTTTAGAATTAGGGTTAGGGTTAGGGTACGGCTTAGGATACGGGTTAGGGTACGGGTGAGGGTACGGCGTAGCGTATGGTTTAGGGTTAGGGTTAGGGTTAGGGTACGGCTTAGGGTACGGGTTAGGGTACGGGTGAGGGTACGGCGTAGGTTATGGGTTAGGGTTAGGGTTAGGGTTAGGTTTAGTTTTAGGGTTAGGGATTGGTTTATGGTACGGGTTAGTATTAGCATACTTGTTCGGGTTAGTGTTTTGGTTAGGGTTAGGGTACGCGTTAGGGTTAGGGTATGGGTTAGGTTTAGGGTACACTTTAGGATTAGGGTATTTATTAAACCTATCCCACTCTCTAGATACCACTTAGCACGTAAAGGAATATTATTTGGGGTTCAGCCATGGAGAAGATTTTAGTCACTAGGATAAGATAAAGAATAAACACATTATAAAAAAATCACATAAGGTTTTCTTTTTAACCTGTTCCTTAAAACACTAGTGTTTAGGAAATCTAATGGAGGCAAAAGCAGTAAAGGGTAGTTTAGGGTTAGGGTTAGGGTTAGGGTTAGGGTAGGGCTTAGGATACGGGTGAGGGTACTGGTGAGGGTACTGCGTAGGTTATTGGTTAGGGTTAGGGTACGGCTTAGGATACGGGTTAGGATATGGGTTAGGTTATGGCGTTGGGTATGGGTGAGGGTTAGGGTTAGGGTTAGGGTAAGGCTTTGGGTACGGGTTAGGGTACGGGTGAGGGTACGTCGTAGGGTAGAGGTTAGGGTTAGGTTTAGGGTTAGGGTACGGCTTAGGATACGGTTTAGGGTATGGGTGAGGGTACGGCGTAGCGTATGGGTTAGGGTTAGTGTTAGGGTTAGGGTTAGTTTTAGGGTTAGGGCTTGGTTTAGGGTACAGGTTAGGATTAGCGTACGTGTTAGGGTTAGGGTTTGGGTTAGGGTTAGGGTACGCATTAGGGTTAGGGTATGGGTTAGGGTTAGGGTACACGTTAGGATTAGGGTATTTATTAAACCTATCCCACTCTCTAGATACCACTTAACACGTAAAGGAATATTATTTAGGGTCCAGCCATGGAGAAGATTTTCGTCACTAGGATAAGATAAAGAATAAACACATTATAAAAAAATCACATTAGGATTTTCTTTTTAACCTGTTCCTTAAAACACTAGTGCTTAGGAAATCTAATGGAGGCAAAAGCAGTCAAGGGTAGTTTAGGGTTAGGGTTAGGGTTAGGGTTAGTGTTAGGGTTAGGGTACGGCTTAGGGTATGGGATAGGGTATGGGTGAGGGTACGGCATAGGGTAGGGTTTAGGGTTAGGGTTAGTGTTAGGGTTAGGGTTAGGGTATGGCTTAGGGTACGGGTGAGGGTACTGTGTAGGTCATTGGTTAGGGTTAGGTTAAGGCTTAGGATACAGGTTATTGTATGGGTTAGGGTATGGCGCAGGGTATGGGTAAGGGTTAGGGTTAGGGTTAGGGTTAGAGTTAGGGTACGGCTTAAGGTACGGGTTAGGGTACGGGTGAGGGTACGGCATAGTGTATAGGTTAGGGTTAGGGTTAGGGTACGGCTTAGGGTACGGGTTAGGTTACGGGTGAGGGTACGGCATAGGGTATGGGTTAGGGTTAGGGTTAGGGTTAGGGTTAGTGTTAGTGTTAGGGTTAGGGTACGGCTTAGCGTATGGGATAGGGTACGGGTGAGGGTACGGCGTAGGTTATGGGTTAGGGTTAGGGTTAGTGTTAGGGTTATGGTACGGCTTAAGTTATGGGATAGGGTACAGGTGAGGGTATGGCATAGGGTAGGGTTTAGAGTTAGGGTTAGGGTTAGGGTTAGGGTACGGCTTAGGGTACGGGTGAGGGTATGGGTGAGGATACTGCATAGGGTATTGGTTAGGGTTAGGGTACGGCTTAGGATATGGGTTAGGGTACATGTTAGGGTATGGCGTACGGTATGGGTTAGGGTTAGGGTTAGGGTTAGGTTTAGGGTACGGCTTAGGGTACGGGTTAGGGTACGGGTGAGGTTACGGCGTAGGGTATAGTTTAGAGTTAGGGTTAGGGTTAGGGTACGGCTTAGGATACGGGTTAGGGTACGGGTGAGGGTACGGCGTAGCGTATGGTTTAGGGTTAGGGTTAGGGTTAGGGTACGGCTTAGGGTACGGGTTAGGGTACGGGTGAGGGTACGGCGTAGGTTATGGGTTACGGTTAGGGTTAGGGTTAGGGTTAGTTTTAGGGTTAGGGATTGGTTTAGGGTACGGGTTAGGATTAGCATACTTGTTCGGGTTAGGGTTTTGGTTAGGGTTAGGGTACGCGTTAGGGTTAGGGTATGGGTTAGGTTTAGGGTACACTTTAGGATTAGGGTATTTATTAAACCTATCCCACTTTCTAGATACCACTTAGCACGTAAAGGAATATTATTTGGGGTTCAGCCATGGACAAGATTTTATTCACTAGGATAAGATAAAGAATAAACACATTATAAAAAAATCACATAAGGTTTTCTTTTTAACCTGTTCCTTTAAACACTAGTGTTTAGGAAATCTAATGGAGGCAAAAGCAGTAAAGGGTAGTTTAGGGTTAGGGTTAGGGTTAGGGTTAGGGTAGGGCTTAGGATACGGGTGAGGGTACTGGTGAGGGTACTGCGTAGGTTATTGGTTAGGGTTAGGGTACGGCTTAGGATACGGGTTAGGATATGGGTTAGGTTACGGCGTTGGGTATGGGTGAGGGTTAGGGTTAGGGTTAGGGTAAGGCTTTGGGTACGGGTTAGGGTACGGGTGAGGGTACGGCATAGTGTATAGGTTAGGGTTAGGGTTAGGGTACGGCTTAGGGTACGGGTTAGGTTACGGGTGAGGGTACGGCGTAGGGTATGGGTTAGGGTTAGGGTTAGGGTTAGTGTTAGTGTTAGGGTTAGGGTACGGCTTAGCGTATGGAATAGGGTACGGGTGAGGGTACGGCGTAGGGTAGGGGTTAGGGTTAGGATACGGCTTAGGATACGGGTTAGGGTACGGGTTAGGGTATGGCGTAGGGTATGTGTTAGGGTTAGGGTTAGGGTTAGGGTTAGTTTTAGGGTTAGGTATTGGTTTAGGGTACGGGTTAGGATTAGCGTACGTGTTAGGATTAGGTTTTGGGTTAGGGTTAGGGTACGCATTAGGGTTAGGGTATAGGTTAGGGTTAGGGTACACGTAAGATTAGGGTATTTATTAAACCTATCCCACTCTCTAGATACCACTTAGCACGTAAAGGAATATTATTAGGGATCCAGCCATGGAGAAGATTTTAGTCACTAGGATAAGATAAAGAATAAACACATTATAAAAAAATCACATTAGGATTTTCTTTTTAACCTGTTCCTTAAAACACTAGTGCTTAGGAAATCTAATAGAGGCAAAAGCAATCAAGGGTAGTTTAGGGTTAGGGTTAGGGTTAGGGTTAGTGTTAGGGTTAGGGTACGGCTTAGGGTATGGGATAGGGTACGGGTGAGGGTACGGCGTAGGGTAGGGGTTAGGGTTAGGGTTAGGGTTAGGTTTAGGGTATGGCTTAGTGTACGAGTGAGTGTACGGGTGAGGGTACTGCGTAGGGTATTGGTTAGGGTTAGGGTATGGCTTAGGATACGTGTTAAGTTACGGGTTAGGGTACGGCGTAGAGTGTGGGTTAGGGTTAGGGTTAGTGTTAGGGTTAGGGTTACGGTACGTCTTAGGGTACGTGTTAGGGTACGGGTGAGGGTACGGCGTAGGTTATGGGTTAGGGTTAGGGTTAGGGTTAGGGTTAGGGTACGGCTTAGGTTATGGGATAGGGTACAGGTGAGGGTATGGCATAGGGTATGGGTTAGGGTTAGGTTTAGGGTTAGGGTTAGGGTACGGCTTAGGGTACGGGTGAGGGTATGGGTGAGGATACTGCGTAGGGTATTGGTTAGGGTTACGGTACGTCTTAGGATACGGGTTAGCGTACGGGTGAGGGTACGGCGTAAGTTATGGGTTAGGGTTAGGGTTAGGGTTAGTGTTAGGGTTATGGTACGGCTTAGGTTATGGGATAGGGTACAGGTGAGGGTATGGCATAGGGTAGGGTTTAGGGTTAGGGTTAGGGTTAGAGTTAGGGTTAGGGTACGGCTTAGGGTACGGGTGAGGGTATGGGTGAGGATACTGCATAGGGTATTGGTTAGGGTTAGGGTATGGCTTAGGATACGTGTTAGGGTACGGGTTAGGGTATGGCGTAGAGTGTGGGTTAGGGTTAGGGTTAGTGTTAGGGTTAGGGTTACGGTACGTCCTAGGGTACGTGTTAGGGTACGGGTGAGGGTACAGCGTAGGTTATGGGTTAGGGTTAGGGTTAGGGTTAGGGTTAGGGTACGGCTTAGGATACGGGTTAATGTACGGGTGAGGGTACGGCGTAGGTTATGGGTTAGGGTTAGGGTTAGTGTTAGGGTTATGGTACGGCTTAGGTTATGGGATAGGGTACAGGTGAGGGTATGGCATAGGTTAGGGGTTAGGGTTAGTGTTAGGTTTAGGGTTAGGGTACGGCTTCGGGTACGGGTGAGGGTATGGGTGAGGATACTGCGTAGGGTATTGGTTAGGGTTAGGGTACGGCTTAGGATACGGGTTAGGGTACGTGTTAGGGTATGGCGTATGGTATGGGTTAGGGTTAGGGTTAGGGTTAGGGTTAGGGTTAGGGTTAGGGTACGGCTTAGGGTACGGGTTAGGGTACGTGTGAGGTTACGGCGTAGGGTATAGTTTAGGGTTAGGGTTAGGGTTAGGGTACGGCTTAGGATACGGGTTAGGGTATGGGTGAGGTTACGGCGTAGGGTATAGTTTAGGGTTAGGGTTAGGGTTAGGGTACGGCTTAGGATACGGGTTAGGGTACGGGTGAGGGTACGGCGTAGCGTATGGTTTAGGGTTAGGGTTAGGGTTAGGGTACGGCTTAGGGTACGGGTTAGGGTACGGGTGAGGGTATGGCGTAGTGTATAGGTTAGGGTTAGGTTTAGGGTACGGCTTAGGGTAAGGGTGAGGGTATGGGTGAGGGTACTGCGTAGGGTATTGGTTAGGGTTAGGATACGGCTTAGGATACGGGTTAGGGTACGGGTTAGGGTATGGCGTAGGGTATGGGTTAGGGTTAGGGTTAGGGTTAGGGTTAGGGTTAGGGTTAGGGTACGGCTTAGGATACGGGTTAGGTTACGGGTGAGGGTACGGCGTAGCGTATGGGTTAGGGTTAGGGTTAGGGTTAGTTTTAGGGTTAGGGATTGGTTTAGGGTACGGGTTAGGATTAGCGTACGTGTTACGATTAGGTTTTGGGTTAGGGTTAGGGTACGCGTTAGGGTTAGGGTATAGGTTAGTGTTAGGGTACACGTTAGGATTAGGGTGTTTATTAAACCTATCCCACTCTCTAGATACCACTTAGCACGTAAAGGAATGTTATTAGGGATCCAGCCATGGAGAAGATTTTAGTCACTAGGATAAGATAAAGAATAAACACATTATAAAAAAATCACATGAGGATTTTCTTTTTAACCTGTTCCTTAAAACACTAGTGTTTAGGAAATCTAATGGAGGCAAGAGCAGTAAAGGGTAGTTTAGGGTTAGGGTTAGGATTAGGGTTAGGGTAGGGCTTAGGATACGGGTGAGGGTACTGGTGAGGGTACTGCGTAGGTTATTGGTTAGGGTTAGGGTACGGCTTAGGATACGGGTTAGGATATGGTTTAGGTTACGGCGTTGGGTATGGGTGAGGGTTAGGGTTAGGGTTAGGGTAAGGCTTTGGGTACGGGTTAGGGTACGGGTGAGGGTACGGCGTAGGGTAGAGGTTAGGGTTAGGTTTAGGGTTAGGGTACGGCTTAGGATACGGGTTAGGGTATGGGTGAGGGTACGGCGTAGCGTATGGGTTAGGGTTAGGGTTAGGGTTAGGGTTAGTTTTAGGGTTAGGGATTGGATTAGGGTACGGGTTAGGATTAGCGTACGTGTTAGGGTTAGGGTTTGGGTTAGGGTTAGGGTACGCATTAGGGTTAGGGTGTGGGTTAGGGTTAGGGTACACGTTAGGATTAGGGTATTTATTAAACCTATCCCACTCTCTAGATACCACTTAGCACGTAAAGGTTTATTATTTGGGGTCCAGCCATGGAGAAGATTTTCGTCACTAGGATAAGATAAAGAATAAACAAATTATAAAAAAATCACATTAGGATTTTCTTTTTAACCTGTTCCTTAAAACACTAGTGCTTAGGAAATCTAATGGAGGCAAAAGCAGTCAAGGGTAGTTTAGGGTTAGGGTTAGGGTTAGGGTTAGTGTTAGGGTTAGGGTACGGCTTAGGGTATGGGATAGGGTATGGGTGAGGGTACGGCATAGGGTAGGGTTTAGATTTAGGGTTAGTGTTAGGGTTAGGGTTAGGGTATGGCTTAAGGTACGGGTGAGGGTACTGTGTAGGTCATTGGATAGGGTTAAGTTAAGGCTTAGGATACAGGTTACTGTATGGGTTATGGTACGGCGCAGGGTATGGGTAAGGGTTAGGGTTAGGGTTAGGGTTAGAGTTAGGGTACGGCTTAGGGTACGGGTTAGGGTACGGGTGAGGGTACGGCGTAGTGTATAGGTTAGGGTTAGGGTTAGGGTACGGCTTAGGGTACGGGTTAGGTTACGGGTGAGAGTACGGCGTAGGGTATGGGTTAGGGTTAGGGTTAGGGTTAGTGTTACTGTTAGGGTTAGGGTACGGCTTAGCGTATGGGATAGGGTACGGGTGAGGGTACGGCGTAGGGTAGGGGTTAGGGTTAGAGTTAGGGTTAGGGTTGGGGTTAGGGTACGGCTTAGGGTACGGGTGAGGGTACGGGTGAGGGTACTGCGTAGGGTATTGGTTAGGGTTAGGATACGGCTTAGGATACGGGTTAGGGTACGGGTTAGGGTATGGCGTAGGGTATGGGTTAGGGTTAGGGTTACGGTTAGGGTTAGGGTTAGGGTACGGCTTAGGATACGGGTTAGGGTACGGGTGAGGGTACGGCGTAGCGTATGGGTTAGGGTTAGGGTTAGGGTACGTCTTAGGGTACGGGTGAGGGTACGGGTGAGGGTACGGCGTAGGGTAAGGGTTAGGGTTAGGGTTAGGGTTAGGGTTAGTTTTAGGGTTAGGGATTGGTTTAGGGTACGGGTTAGGATTAGCGTACGTGTTAGGGTTAGGTTTTGGGTTAGGGTTAGGGTACGCGTTAGGGTTAGGGTATGGTTTAGGGTTAGGGTACACGTTAGGATTAGGGTATTTATTAAACCTATCCCACTCTCTAGATACCACTTAGCACGTAAAGGAATATTATTAGGGATCCAGCCATGGAGAAGATTTTAGTCACTAGGATAAGATAAAGAATAAACACATTATAAAAAAATCACATTAGGATTTTCTTTTTAACCTGTTCCTTAAAACACTAGTGCTTAGGAAATCTAATAGAGGCAAAAGCAATCAAGGGTAGTTTAGGGTTAGGGTTAGGGTTAGGGGTAGTCTTAGGGTTAGGGTTAGGGTATGGCTTAGGGTACGGGTGAGGGTACGGGTGAGGGTACTGCGTAGGGTATTGGTTTGGGTTAGGGTACGGCTTAGGATACGTGTTAGGGTACGGGTTAGGGTACGGCGTAGAGTGTTGGTCAGGGTTAGGGTTAGTGTTAGGGTTAGGGTTAGGGTATGGCTTAGGGTACGGGTGAGGGTACTGTGTAGGTCATTGGTTAGGGTTAGGTTAAGGCTTAGGATACAGGTTATTGTATGGGTTAGGGTACGGCGCAGGGTATGGGTAAGGGTTAGGGTTAGGGTTAGGGTTAGAGTTAGGGTACGGCTTAGGGTACGGGTTAGGGTACGGGTGAGGGTACGGCGTAGTGTATAGGTTAGGGTTAGGGTTAGGGTACGGCTTAGGGTACGGGTTAGGTTACGGGTGAGGGTACGGTGTAGGGTATGGGTTAGGGTTAGGGTTAGGGTACGTCTTAGGGTACGGGTTAGGGTACGGGTGAGGGTACGGCGTAGGGTAAGGGTTAGGGTTAGGGTTAGGGTTAGTTTTAGGGTTAGGGATTGGTTTCGGGTACGGGTTAGGATTAGCGTACGTGTTAGGGTTAGGTTTTGGGTTAGGGTTAGGGTACGCGTTAGGGTTAGTGTATGGGTTAGGGTTAGGGTACACGTTAGGATTAGGGTATTTATTAAACCTATCCCACTCTCTAGATACCACGTAGCACGTAAAGGAATATTATTAGGGATCCAGCCATGGAGAAGATTTTAGTCACTAGGATAAGATAAAGAATAAACACACTATAAAAAAATCACATTAGGATTTTCTTTTTAACCTGTTCCTTAAAACACTAGTGCTTAGGAAATCTAATAGAGGCAAAAGCAATCAAGGGTAGTTTAGGGTTAGGGTTAGGGTTAGGGTTAGTGTTAGGGTTAGGGTACGGCTTAGGGTATGGGATAGGGTACGGGTGAGGGTACGGCGTAGGGTAGGGGTTAGGGTTAGGGTTAGGGTTAGGGTACGGCTTAGGTTACGGGTTAGGGTATGGGTGAGGATACTGCGTAGGGTATTGGTTAGGGTTAGGGTACGGCTTAGGATACGGGTTAGGGTACGTGTTAGGGTATGGCGTACGGTATGGGTTAGGGTTAGGGTTAGGGTTAGGTTTAGGGTTAGGGTACGGCTTAGGGTACGGGTTAGGGTACGGGTGAGGTTACGGCGTAGGGTATAGTTTAGAATTAGGGTTAGGGTTAGGGTACGGCTTAGGGTACGGGTTAGGGTACGGGTGAGGGTACGGCGTAGGTTATGGGTTAGGGTTAGGGTTAGGTTTAGTTTTAGGGTTAGGGATTGGTTTAGGGTACGGGTTAGGATTAGCATACTTGTTCGGGTTAGTGTTTTGGTTAGGGTTAGGGTACGCGTTAGGGTTAGGGTATGGGTTAGGTTTAGGGTACACTTTAGGATTAGGGTATTTATTAAACCTATCCCACTCTCTAGATACCACTTAGCACGTAAAGGAATATTATTTGGGGTTCAGCCATGGAGAAGATTTTAGTCACTAGGATAAGATAAAGAATAAACACATTATAAAAAAATCACATAAGGTTTTCTTTTTAACCTGTTCCTTAAAACACTAGTGTTTAGGAAATCTAATGGAGGCAAAAGCAGTAAAGGGTAGTTTAGGGTTAGGGTTAGGGTTAGGGTTAGGGTAGGGCTTAGGATACGGGTGAGGGTACTGGTGAGGGTACTGCGTAGGTTATTGGTTAGGGTTAGGGTACGGCTTAGGATACGGGTTAGGATATGGGTTAGGTTATGGCGTTGGGTATGGGTGAGGGTTAGGGTTAGGGTTAGGGTAAGGCTTTGGGTACGGGTTAGGGTACGGGTGAGGGTACGGCGTAGGGTAGAGGTTAGGGTTAGGTTTAGGGTTAGGGTACGGCTTAGGATACGGTTTAGGGTATGGGTGAGGGTACGGCGTAGCGTATGGGTTAGGGTTAGTGTTAGGGTTAGGGTTAGTTTTAGGGTTAGGGCTTGGTTTAGGGTACAGGTTAGGATTAGCGTACGTGTTAGGGTTAGGGTTTGGGTTAGGGTTAGGGTACGCATTAGGGTTAGGGTATGGGTTAGGGTTAGGGTACACGTTAGGATTAGGGTATTTATTAAACCTATCCCACTCTCTAGATACCACTTAGCACGTAAAGGAATATTATTTAGGGTCCAGCCATGGAGAAGATTTTCGTCACTAGGATAAGATAAAGAATAAACACATTATAAAAAAATCACATTAGGATTTTCTTTTTAACCTGTTCCTTAAAACACTAGTGCTTAGGAAATCTAATGGAGGCAAAAGCAATCAAGGGTAGTTTAGGGTTAGGGTTAGGGTTAGGGTTAGTGTTAGGGTTAGGGTACGGCTTAGGGTATGGGATAGGGTATGGGTGAGGGTACGGCATAGGGTAGGGTTTAGGGTTAGGGTTAGTGTTAGGGTTAGGGTTAGGGTATGGCTTAGGGTACGGGTGAGGGTACTGTGTAGGTCATTGGTTAGGGTTAGGTTAAGGCTTAGGATACAGGTTATTGTATGGTTTAGGGTATGGCGCAGGGTATGGGTAAGGGTTAGGGTTAGGGTTAGGGTTAGAGTTAGGGTACGGCTTAAGGTACGGGTTAGGGTACGGGTGAGGGTACGGCATAGTGTATAGGTTAGGGTTAGGGTTAGGGTACGGCTTAGGGTACGGGTTAGGTTACGGGTGAGGGTACGGCATAGGGTATGGGTTAGGGTTAGGGTTAGGGTTAGGGTTAGTGTTAGTGTTAGGGTTAGGGTACGGCTTAGCGTATGGGATAGGGTACGGGTGAGGGTACGGCGTAGGTTATGGGTTAGGGTTAGGGTTAGTGTTAGGGTTATGGTACGGCTTAAGTTATGGGATAGGGTACAGGTGAGGGTATGGCATAGGGTAGGGTTTAGAGTTAGGGTTAGGGTTAGGGTTAGGGTATGGCTTAGGGTACGGGTGAGGGTATGGGTGAGGATACTGCATAGGGTATTGGTTAGGGTTAGGGTACGGCTTAGGATATGGGTTAGGGTACATGTTAGGGTATGGCGTACGGTATGGGTTAGGGTTAGGGTTAGGGTTAGGTTTAGGGTACGGCTTAGGGTTCGGGTTAGGGTACGGGTGAGGTTACGGCGTAGGGTATAGTTTAGAGTTAGGGTTAGGGTTAGGGTACGGCTTAGGATACGGGTTAGGGTACGGGTGAGGGTACGGCGTAGCGTATGGTTTAGGGTTAGGGTTAGGGTTAGGGTACGGCTTAGGGTACGGGTTAGGGTACGGGTGAGGGTACGGCGTAGGTTATGGGTTACGGTTAGGGTTAGGGTTAGGGTTAGTTTTAGGGTTAGGGATTGGTTTAGGGTACGGGTTAGGATTAGCATACTTGTTCGGGTTAGGGTTTTGGTTAGGGTTAGGGTACGCGTTAGGGTTAGGGTATGGGTTAGGTTTAGGGTACACTTTAGGATTAGGGTATTTATTAAACCTATCCCACTTTCTAGATACCACTTAGCACGTAAAGGAATATTATTTGGGGTTCAGCCATGGACAAGATTTTATTCACTAGGATAAGATAAAGAATAAACACATTATAAAAAAATCACATAAGGTTTTCTTTTTAACCTGTTCCTTTAAACACTAGTGTTTAGGAAATCTAATGGAGGCAAAAGCAGTAAAGGGTAGTTTAGGGTTAGGGTTAGGGTTAGGGTTAGGGTAGGGCTTAGGATACGGGTGAGGGTACTGGTGAGGGTACTGCGTAGGTTATTGGTTAGGGTTAGGGTACGGCTTAGGATACGGGTTAGGATATGGGTTAGGTTACGGCGTTGGGTATGGGTGAGGGTTAGGGTTAGGGTTAGGGTAAGGCTTTGGGTACGGGTTAGGGTACGGGTGAGGGTACGGCATAGGGTAGAGGTTAGGGTTAGTTTTAGGGTTAGGGTACGGCTTAGGATACGGGTTAGGGTATGGGTGAGGGTACTGCGTAGCGTATGGGTTAGGGTTAGGGTTAGGGTTAGGGTTAGTTTTAGGGTTAGGGCTTGGTTTAGGGTACATGTTAGGATTAGCGTACGTGTTAGGGTTAGGTTTTGGGTTAGGGTTAGGGTACGCATTAGGGTTAGGGTATGGGTTAGGGTTAGGGTACACGTTAGGATTAGGGTATTTATTAAACCTGTCCCACTCTCTAGATACCACTTAGCACGTAAAGGAATATTATTTAGGGTCCAGCCATGGAGAAGATTTTCGTCACTAGGATAAGATAAAGAATAAACACATTATAAAAAAATCACATTAGGATTTTCTTTTTAACCTGTTCCTTAAAACACTCGTGCTTAGGAAATCTAATGGAGGCAAAAGCAGTCAAGGGTAGTATAGGGTTAGGGTTAGGGTTAGGGTTAGTGTTAGGGTTAGGGTACGGCTTAGGGTATGGGATAGGGTATGGGTGAGGGTACGGCATAGGGTAGGGTTTAGGGTTAGGGTTAGTGTTAGGGTTAGGGTTAGGGTATGGCTTAGGGTACGGGTGAGGGTACTGTGTAGGTCATTGGTTAGGGTTAGGTTAAGGCTTAGGAAACAGGTTATTGTATGGGTTAGGGTACGGGGCAGGCTATGGGTAAGGGTTAGTGTTAGGGTTAGAGTTAGGGTACGGCTTAGGGTACGGGTTAGGGTACGGGTGAGGGTACGGCATAGTGTATAGGTTAGGGTTAGGGTTAGGGTACGGCTTAGGGTACGGGTTAGGTTACGGGTGAGGGTACGGCGTAGGGTATGGGTTAGGGTTAGGGTTAGGGTTAGGGTTAGTGTTAGTGTTAGGGTTAGGGTACGGCTTAGCGTATGGGATAGGGTACGGGTGAGGGTACGGCGTAGGGTAGGGGTTAGGGTTAGGATACGGCTTAGGATACGGGTTAGGGTACGGGTTAGGGTATGGCGTAGGGTATGGGTTAGGGTTAGGGTTAGGGTTAGGGTTAGTTTTAGGGTTAGGTATTGGTTTAGGGTACGGGTTAGGATTAGCGTACGTGTTAGGATTAGGTTTTGGGTTAGGGTTAGGGTACGCGTTAGGGTTAGGGTATAGATTAGGGTTAGGGTACACGTAAGATTAGGGTATTTATTAAACCTATCCCACTCTCTAGATACCACTTAGCACGTAAAGGAATATTATTAGGGATCCAGCCATGGAGAAGATTTTAGTCACTAGGATAAGATAAAGAATAAACACATTATAAAAAAATCACATTAGGATTTTCTTTTTAACCTGTTCCTTAAAACACTAGTGCTTAGGAAATCTAATAGAGGCAAAAGCAATCAAGGGTAGTTTAGGGTTAGGGTTAGGGTTAGGGTTAGTGTTAGGGTTAGGGTACGGCTTAGGGTATGGGATAGGGTACGGGTGAGGGTACGGCGTAGGGTAGGGGTTAGGGTTAGGGTTAGGGTTAGGGTTAGGGTATGGCTTAGTGTACGAGTGAGTGTACGGGTGAGGGTACTGCGTAGGGTATTGGTTAGGGTTAGGGTATGGCTTAGGATACGTGTTAGGGTACGGGTTAGGGTACGGCGTAGAGTGTGGGTTAGGGTTAGGGTTAGTGTTAGGGTTAGGGTTACGGTACGTCTTAGGGTACGTGTTAGGGTACGGGTGAGGGTACGGCGTAGGTTATGGGTTAGGGTTAGGGTTAGGGTTAGGGTTAGGGTACGGCTTAGGTTATGGGATAGGGTACAGGTGAGGGTATGGCATAGGGTATGGGTTAGGGTTAGGGTTAGGGTTAGGGTTAGGGTACGGCTTAGGGTACGGGTGAGGGTATGGGTGAGGATACTGCGTAGGGTATTGGTTAGGGTTACGGTACGTCTTAGGATACGGGTTAGCGTACGGGTGAGGGTACGGCGTAAGTTATGGGTTAGGGTTAGGGTTAGGGTTAGTGTTAGGGTTATGGTACGGCTTAGGTTATGGGATAGGGTACAGGTGAGGGTATGGCATAGGGTAGGGTTTAGGGTTAGGGTTAGGGTTAGAGTTAGGGTTAGGGTACGGCTTAGGGTACGGGTGAGGGTATGGGTGAGGATACTGCATAGGGTATTGGTTAGGGTTAGGGTATGGCTTAGGATACGTGTTAGGGTACGGGTTAGGGTATGGCGTAGAGTGTGGGTTAGGGTTAGGGTTAGTGTTAGGGTTAGGGTTACGGTACGTCCTAGGGTACGTGTTAGGGTACGGGTGAGGGTACGGCGTAGGTTATGGGTTAGGGTTAGGGTTAGGGTTCGGGTTAGGGTACGGCTTAGGATACGGGTTAATGTACGGGTGAGGGTACGGCGTAGGTTATGGGTTAGGGTTAGGGTTAGTGTTAGGGTTATGGTACGGCTTAGGTTATGGGATAGGGTACAGGTGAGGGTATGGCATAGGTTAGGGGTTAGGGTTAGGGTTAGGTTTAGGGTTAGGGTACGGCTTCGGGTACGGGTGAGGGTATGGGTGAGGATACTGCGTAGGGTATTGGTTAGGGTTAGGGTACGGCTTAGGATACGGGTTAGGGTACGTGTTAGGGTATGGCGTACGGTATGGGTTAGGGTTAGGGTTAGGGTTAGGGTTAGGGTTAGGGTTAGGGTACGGCTTAGGGTACGGGTTAGGGTACGTCTGAGGTTACGGCGTAGGGTATAGTTTAGGGTTAGGGTTAGGGTTAGGGTACGGCTTAGGATACGGGTTAGGGTATGGGTGAGGTTACGGCGTAGGGTATAGTTTAGGGTTAGGGTTAGGGTTAGGGTACGGCTTAGGATACGGGTTAGGGTACGGGTGAGGGTACGGCATAGCGTATGGTTTAGGGTTAGGGTTAGGGTTAGGGTACGGCTTAGGGTACGGGTTAGGGTACGGGTGAGGGTATGGCGTAGTGTATAGGTTAGGGTTAGGGTTAGGGTACGGCTTAGGGTACGGGTGAGGGTACGGGTGAGGGTACTGCGTAGGGTATTGGTTAGGGTTAGGATACGGCTTAGGATACGGGTTAGGGTACGGGTTAGGGTATGGCGTAGGGTATGGGTTAGGGTTAGGGTTAGGGTTAGGGTTAGGGTTAGGGTACGGCTTAGGATACGGGTTAGGTTACGGGTGAGGGTACGGCGTAGCGTATGGGTTAGGGTTAGGGTTATGGTTAGTTTTAGGGTTAGGGATTGGTTTAGGGTACGGGTTAGGATTAGCGTACGTGTTAGGATTAGGTTTTGGGTTAGGGTTAGGGTACGCATTAGGGTTAGGGTATAGGTTAGTGTTAGGGTACACGTTAGGATTAGGGTATTTATTAAACCTATCCCACTCTCTAGATACCACTTAGCACGTAAAGGAATGTTATTAGGGATCCAGCCATGGAGAAGATTTTAGTCACTAGGATAAGATAAAGAATAAACACATTATAAAAAAATCACATGAGGATTTTCTTTTTAACCTGTTCCTTAAAACACTAGTGTTTAGGAAATCTAATGGAGGCAAAAGCAGTAAAGGGTAGTTTAGGGTTAGGGTTAGGGTTAGGGTTAGGGTAGGGCTTAGGATACGGGTGAGGGTACTGGTGAGGGTACTGCGTAGGTTATTGGTTAGGGTTAGGGTACGGCTTAGGATACGGGTTAGGATATGGTTTAGGTTACGGCGTTGGGTATGGGTGAGGGTTAGGGTTAGGGTTAGGGTAAGGCTTTGGGTACGGGTTAGGGTACGGGTGAGGGTACGGCGTAGGGTAGAGGTTAGGGTTAGGTTTAGGGTTAGGGTACGGCTTAGGATACGGGTTAGGGTATGGGTGAGGGTACGGCGTAGCGTATGGGTTAGGGTTAGGGTTAGGGTTAGGGTTAGTTTTAGGGTTAGGGATTGGTTTAGGGTACGGGTTAGGATTAGCGTACGTGTTAGGGTTAGGGTTTGGGTTAGGGTTAGGGTACGCATTAGGGTTAGGGTGTGGGTTAGGGTTAGGGTACACGTTAGGATTAGGGTATTTATTAAACCTATCCCACCCTCTAGATACCACTTAGCACGTAAAGGTTTATTATTTGGGGTCCAGCCATGGAGAAGATTTTCGTCACTAGGATAAGATAAGAATAAACACATTATAAAAAAATCACATTAGGATTTTCTTTTTAACCTGTTCCTTAAAACACTAGTGCTTAGGAAATCTAATGGAGGCAAAAGCAGTCAAGGGTAGTTTAGGGTTAGGGTTAGGGTTAGGGTTAGTGTTAGGGTTAGGGTTAGGGTATGGCTTAGGGTACGGGTGAGGGTACGGGTGAGGGTACTGCGTAGGGTATTGGTTTGGGTTAGGGTACGGCTTAGGATACGTGTTAGGGTACGGGTTAGGGTACGGCGTAGAGTGTTGGTCAGGGTTAGGGTTAGTGTTAGGGTTAGGGTTAGGGTATGGCTTAGGGTACGGGTGAGGGTACTGTGTAGGTCATTGGATAGGGTTAAGTTAAGGCTTAGGATACAGGTTACTGTATGGGTTATGGTACGGCGCAGGGTATGGGTAAGGGTTAGGGTTAGGGTTAGGGTTAGAGTTAGGGTACGGCTTAGGGTACGGGTTAGGGTACGGGTGAGGGTACGGCGTAGTGTATAGGTTAGGGTTAGGGTTAGGGTACGGCTTAGGGTACGGGTTAGGTTACGGGTGAGAGTACGGCGTAGGGTATGGGTTAGGGTTAGGGTTAGGGTTAGTGTTACTGTTAGGGTTAGGGTACGGCTTAGCGTATGGGATAGGGTACGGGTGAGGGTACGGCGTAGGGTAGGGGTTAGGGTTAGAGTTAGGGTTAGGGTTGGGGTTAGGGTACGGCTTAGGGTACGGGTGAGGGTACGGGTGAGGGTACTGCGTAGGGTATTGGTTAGGGTTAGGATACGGCTTAGGATACGGGTTAGGGTACGGGTTAGGGTATGGCGTAGGGTATGGGTTAGGGTTAGGGTTACGGTTAGGGTTAGGGTTAGGGTACGGCTTAGGATACGGGTTAGGGTACGGGTGAGGGTACGGCGTAGCGTATGGGTTAGGGTTAGGGTTAGGGTACGTCTTAGGGTACGGGTGAGGGTACGGGTGAGGGTACGGCGTAGGGTAAGGGTTAGGGTTAGGGTTAGGGTTAGGGTTAGTTTTAGGGTTAGGGATTGGTTTAGGGTACGGGTTAGGATTAGCGTACGTGTTAGGGTTAGGTTTTGGGTTAGGGTTAGGGTACGCGTTAGGGTTAGGGTATGGTTTAGGGTTAGGGTACACGTTAGGATTAGGGTATTTATTAAACCTATCCCACTCTCTAGATACCACTTAGCACGTAAAGGAATATTATTAGGGATCCAGCCATGGAGAAGATTTTAGTCACTAGGATAAGATAAAGAATAAACACATTATAAAAAAATCACATTAGGATTTTCTTTTTAACCTGTTCCTTAAAACACTAGTGCTTAGGAAATCTAATAGAGGCAAAAGCAATCAAGGGTAGTTTAGGGTTAGGGTTAGGGTTAGGGGTAGTCTTAGGGTTAGGGTTAGGATATGGCTTAGGGTACGGGTGAGCGTACGGGTGAGGGTACTGCGTAGGGTATTGGTTTGGGTTAGGGTACGGCTTAGGATACGTGTTAGGGTACGGGTTAGGGTACGGCGTAGAGTGTTGGTCAGGGTTAGGGTTAGTGTTAGGGTTAGGGTTAGGGTATGGCTTAGGGTACGGGTGAGGGTACTGTGTAGGTCATTGGTTAGGGTTAGGTTAAGGCTTAGGATACAGGTTATTGTATGGGTTAGGGTACGGCGCAGGGTATGGGTAAGGGTTAGGGTTAGGGTTAGGGTTAGAGTTAGGGTACGGCTTAGGGTACGGGTTAGGGTACGGGTGAGGGTACGGCGTAGTGTATAGGTTAGGGTTAGGGTTAGGGTACGGCTTAGGGTACGGGTTAGGTTACGGGTGAGGGTACGGTGTAGGGTATGGGTTAGGGTTAGGGTTAGGGTACGTCTTAGGGTACGGGTTAGGGTACGGGTGAGGGTACGGCGTAGGGTAAGGGTTAGGGTTAGGGTTAGGGTTAGTTTTAGGGTTAGGGATTGGTTTCGGGTACGGGTTAGGATTAGCGTACGTGTTAGGGTTAGGTTTTGGGTTAGGGTTAGGGTACGCGTTAGGGTTAGTGTATGGGTTAGGGTTAGGGTACACGTTAGGATTAGGGTATTTATTAAACCTATCCCACTCTCTAGATACCACGTAGCACGTAAAGGAATATTATTAGGGATCCAGCCATGGAGAAGATTTTAGTCACTAGGATAAGATAAAGAATAAACACACTATAAAAAAATCACATTAGGATTTTCTTTTTAACCTGTTCCTTAAAACACTAGTGCTTAGGAAATCTAATAGAGGCAAAAGCAATCAAGGGTAGTTTAGGGTTAGGGTTAGGGTTAGGGTTAGTGTTAGGGTTAGGGTACGGCTTAGGGTATGGGATAGGGTACGGGTGAGGGTACGGCGTAGGGTAGGGGTTAGGGTTAGGGTTAGGGTTAGGGTACGGCTTAGGTTACGGGTTAGGGTATGGGTGAGGATACTGCGTAGGGTATTGGTTAGGGTTAGGGTACGGCTTAGGATACGGGTTAGGGTACGTGTTAGGGTATGGCGTACGGTATGGGTTAGGGTTAGGGTTAGGGTTAGGTTTAGGGTTAGGGTACGGCTTAGGGTACGGGTTAGGGTACGGGTGAGGTTACGGCGTAGGGTATAGTTTAGAATTAGGGTTAGGGTTAGGGTACGGCTTAGGATACGGGTTAGGGTACGGGTGAGGGTACGGCGTAGCGTATGGTTTAGAGTTAGGGTTAGGGTACGGCTTAGGGTACGGGTTAGGGTACGGGTGAGGGTACGGCGTAGGTTATGGGTTAGGGTTAGGGTTAGGGTTAGGTTTAGTTTTAGGGTTAGGGATTGGTTTAGGGTACGGGTTAGGATTAGCATACGTGTTCGGGTTAGTGTTTTGGTTAGGGTTAGGGTACGCGTTAGGGTTAGGGTATGGGTTAGGTTTAGGGTACACTTTAGGATTAGGGTATTTATTAAACCTATCCCACTCTCTAGATACCACTTAGCACGTAAAGGAATATTATTTGGGGTTCAGCCATGGAGAAGATTTTAGTCACTAGGATAAGATAAAGAATAAACACATTATAAAAAAATCACATAAGGTTTTCTTTTTAACCTGTTCCTTAAAACACTAGTGTTTAGGAAATCTAATGGAGGCAAAAGCAGTAAAGGGTAGTTTAGGGTTAGGGTTAGGGTTAGGGTTAGGGTAGGGCTTAGGATACGGGTGAGGGTACTGGTGAGGGTACTGCGTAGGTTATTGGTTAGGGTTAGGGTACGGCTTAGGATACGGGTTAGGATATGGGTTAGGTTATGGCGTTGGGTATGGGTGAGGGTTAGGGTTAGGGTTAGGGTAAGGCTTTGGGTACGGGTTAGGGTACGGGTGAGGGTACGGCGTAGGGTAGAGGTTAGGGTTAGGTTTAGGGTTAGGGTACGGCTTAGGATACGGTTTAGGGTATGGGTGAGGGTACGGCGTAGCGTATGGGTTAGGGTTAGTGTTAGGGTTAGGGTTAGTTTTAGAGTTAGGGCTTGGTTTAGGGTACAGGTTAGGATTAGCGTACGTGTTAGGGTTAGGGTTTGGGTTAGGGTTAGGGTACGCATTAGGGTAGGGTATGGGTTAGGGTTAGGGTACACGTTAGGATTAGGGTATTTATTAAACCTATCCCACTCTCTAGATACCACTTAGCACGTAAAGGAATATTATTTAGGGTCCAGCCATGGAGAAGATTTTCGTTACTAGGATAAGATAAAGAATAAACACATTATAAAAAAATCACATTAGGATTTTCTTTTTAACCTGTTCCTTAAAACACTAGTGCTTAGGAAATCTAATGGAGGCAAAAGCAGTCAAGGGTAGTTTAGGGTTAGGGTTAGGGTTAGGGTTAGTGTTAGGGTTAGGGTACGGCTTAGGGTATGGGATAGGGTATGGGTGAGGGTACGGCATAGGGTAGGGTTTAGGGTTAGGGTTAGTGTTAGGGTTAGGGTTAGGGTATGGCTTAGGGTACGGGTGAGGGTACTGTGTAGGTCATTGGTTAGGGTTAGGTTAAGGCTTAGGATACAGGTTATTGTATGGGTTAGGGTATGGCGCAGGGTATGGGTAAGGGTTAGGGTTAGGGTTAGGGTTAGAGTTAGGGTACGGCTTAAGGTACGGGTTAGGGTACGGGTGAGGGTACGGCATAGTGTATAGGTTAGGGTTAGGGTTAGGGTACGGCTTAGGGTACGGGTTAGGTTACCGGTGAGGGTACGGCATAGGGTATGGGTTAGGGTTAGGGTTAGGGTTAGGGTTAGTGTTAGTGTTAGGGTTAGGGTATGGCTTAGCGTATGGGATAGGGTACGGGTGAGGGTACGGCGTAGGTTATGGGTTAGGGTTAGGGTTAGTGTTAGGGTTATGGTACGGCTTAAGTTATGGGATAGGGTACAGGTGAGGGTATGGCATAGGGTAGGGTTTAGAGTTAGGGTTAGGGTTAGGGTTAGGGTACGGCTTAGGGTACGGGTGAGGGTATGGGTGAGGATACTGCATAGGGTATTGGTTAGGGTTAGGGTACGGCTTAGGATATGGGTTAGGGTACATGTTAGGGTATGGCGTACGGTATGGGTTAGGGTTAGGGTTAGGGTTAGGTTTAGGGTACGGCTTAGGGTACGGGTTAGGGTACAAGTGAGGGTATGGGGTAGTGTATAGGTTAGGGTTAGGGTTAGGGTTAGGGTACGGCTTAGGGTACGGGTTAGGGTACGGGTGAGGTTACGGCGTAGGGTATAGTTTAGGGTTAGGGTTAGGGTTAGGGTACGGCTTAGGATACGGGTTAGGGTACGGGTGAGGGTACGGCATAGCGTATGGTTTAGGGTTAGGGTTAGGGTTAGGGTACGGCTTAGGATACGGGTTAGGGTACGGGTGAGGGTACGGTGTAGGTTATGGGTTAGGGTTAGGTTTAGGGTTAGGGTTAGTTTTAGGGTTAGGGATTGGTTTAGGGTACGGGTTAGGATTAGCATACGTGTTCGGGTTAGGGTTTTGGTTAGGGTTAGGGTACGCGTTAGGGTTAGGGTATGCGTTAGGTTTAGGGTACACTTTAGGTTTAGGGTATTTATTAAACCTATCCCACTCTCTAGATACCACTTAGCACGTAAAGGAATATTATTTGGGGTTCAGCCATGGAGAAGATTTTAGTCACTAGGATAAGATAAAGAATAAACACATTATAAAAAAATCACATAAGGTTTTCTTTTTAACCTGTTCCTTAAAACACTAGTGTTTAGGAAATCTAATGGACGCAAAAGCAGTAAAGGGTAGTTTAGGGTTAGGGTTAGGGTTAGGGTTAGGGTAGGGCTTAGGATACGGGTGAGGGTACTGGTGAGGGTACTGCGTAGGTTATTGGTTAGGGTTAGGGTACGGCTTAGGATACGGGTTAGGATATGGGTTAGGTTACGGCATTGGGTATGGGTGAGGGTTAGGGTTAGGGTTAGGGTAAGGCTTTGGGTACGTGTTAGGGTACGGGTGAGGGTACGGCGTAGGTTATGGGTTAGGGTTAGGGTTAGGGTTAGGGTTAGGGTACGGCTTAGGATACGGGTTACGGTACGGGTTTGGGTACGGCGTAGCGTATGGGTTAGGGTTAGGGTTAGTGTTAGGGTTATGGTACGGCTTAGGTTATGGGATAGGGTACAGGTGAGGGTATGGCATAGGGTAGGGGTTAGGGTTAGGGTTAGGGTTAGGGTTAGGGTTAGGGTACGGCTTAGGGTACGGGTTAAGGTATGGGTGAGGATACTGCGTAGGTTATTGGTTAGGGTTAGGGTACGGCTTAGGATACGGGTTAGGGTACGTGTTAGGGTATGGCGTACGGTATGGGTTAGGGTTAGGGTTAGGGTTAGGGTTAGGGTACGGCTTAGGGTACGGGTTACGGTACGGGTGAGGTTACGGCGTAGGGTATAGTTTAGAGTTAGGGTTAGGGTAAGGGTACGGCTTAGGATACGGGTTAGGGTACGGGTGAGGGTACGGCGTAGCGTATGGTTTAGGGTTAGGGTTAGGGTTAGGGTACGGCTTAGGGTACGGGTTAGGGTACGGGTGAGGGTACGGCGTAGGTTATGGGTTAGGGTTAGGGTTAGGGTTAGGGTTAGTTTTAGGGTTGGGGATTGGTTTAGGGTACGGGTTAGGATTAGCATACTTGTTCGGGTTAGGGTTTTGGTTAGGGTTAGGGTACGCGTTAGGGTTAGGGTATGGGTTAAGTTTAGGGTACACTTTAGGATTAGGGTATTTATTAAACCTATCCCACTCTCTAGATACCACTTAGCACGTAAAGGAATATTATTTGGGGTTCAGCCATGGAGAAGATTTTAGTCACTAGGATAAGATAAAGAATAAACACATTATAAAAAAATCACATAAGGTTTTCTTTTTAACCTGTTCCTTAAAACACTAGTGTTTAGGAAATCTAATGGAGGCAAAAGCAGTAAAGGGTAGTTTAGGGTTAGGGTTAGGTTTAGGGTTAGGGTAGGGCTTAGGATACGGGTGAGGGTACTGGTGAGGGTACTGCGTAGGTTATTGGTTAGGGTTAGGGTACGGCTTAGGATACGGGTTAGGATATGGTTTAGGTTACGGCGTTGGGTATGGGTGAGGGTTAGGGTTAGGGTAAGGCTTTGGGTACGGGTTAGGGTACGGGTGAGGGTACGGCGTAGGGTAGAGGTTAGGGTTAGGTTTAGGGTTAGGGTACGGCTTAGGATACGGGTTAGGGTATGGGTGAGGGTACGGCGTAGCGTATGGGTTAGGGTTAGGGTTAGGGTTAGGGTTAGTTTTAGGGTTAGGGATTGGTTTAGGGTACGGGTTAGGATTAGCGTACGTGTTAGGGTTAGGGTTTGGGTTAGGGTTAGGGTACCCATTAGGGTTAGGGTGTGGGTTAGGGTTAGGGTACACGTTAGGATTAGGGTATTTATTAAACCTATCCCACTCTCTAGATACCACTTAGCACGTAAAGGTTTATTATTTGGGGTCCAGCCATGGAGAAGATTTTCGTCACTAGGATAAGATAAAGAATAAACACATTATAAAAAAATCACATTAGGATTTTCTTTTTAACCTGTTCCTTAAAACACTAGTGCTTAGGAAATCTAATGGAGGCAAAAGCAGTCAAGGGTAGTTTAGGGTTAGGGTTAGGGTTAGGGTTAGTGTTAGGGTTAGGGTACGGCTTAGGGTATGGGATAGGGTATGGGTGAGGGTACGGCATAGGGTAGGGTTTAGGGTTAGGGTTAGTGTTAGGGTTAGGGTTAGGGTATGGCTTAAGGTACGGGTGTGGGTACTGTGTAGGTCATTGGATAGGGTTAAGTTAAGGCTTAGGATACAGGTTACTGTATGGGTTATGGTACGGCGCAGGGTATGGGTAAGGGTTAGGGTTAGGGTTAGGGTTAGAGTTAGGGTACGGCTTAGGGTACGGGTTAGGGTACGGGTGAGGGTACGGCGTAGTGTATAGGTTAGGGTTAGGGTTAGGGTACGGCTTAGGGTACGGGTTAGGTTACGGGTGAGAGTACGGCGTAGGGTATGGGTTAGGGTTAGGGTTAGGGTTAGTGTTACTGTTAGGGTTAGGGTACGGCTTAGCGTATGGGATAGGGTACGGGTGAGGGTACGGCGTAGGGTAGGGGTTAGGGTTAGAGTTAGGGTTAGGGTTGGGGTTAGGGTACGGCTTAGGGTACGGGTGAGGGTACGGGTGAGGGTACTGCGTAGGGTATTGGTTAGGGTTAGGATACGGCTTAGGATACGGGTTAGGGTACGGGTTAGGGTATGGCGTAGGGTATGGGTTAGGGTTAGGGTTACGGTTAGGGTTAGGGTTAGGGTACGGCTTAGGATACGCGTTAGGGTACGGGTGAGTGTACGGCGTAGCGTATGGGTTAGGGTTAGGGTTAGGGTACGTCTTAGGGTACGGGTGAGGGTACGGGTGAGGGAACGGCGTAGGGTAAGGGTTAGGGTTAGGGTTAGGGTTAGGGTTAGTTTTAGGGTTAGGGATTGGTTTAGGGTACGGGTTAGGATTAGCGTACGTGTTAGGGTTAGGTTTTGGGTTAGGGTTAGGGTACGCGTTAGGGTTAGGGTATGGTTTAGGGTTAGGGTACACGTTAGGATTAGGGTATTTATTAAACCTATCCCACTCTCTAGATACCACTTAGCACGTAAAGGAATATTATTAGGGATCCAGCCATGGAGAAGATTTTAGTCACTAGGATAAGATAAAGAATAAACATATTATAAAAAAATCACATTAGGATTTTCTTTTTAACCTGTTCCTTAAAACACTAGTGCTTAGGAAATCTAATAGAGGCAAAAGCAATCAAGGGTAGTTTAGGGTTAGGGTTAGGGTTAGGGGTAGTCTTAGGGTTAGGGTTAGGGTATGGCTTAGGGTACGGGTGAGGGTACGGGTGAGGGTACTGCGTAGGGTATTGATTTGGGTTAGGGTACGGCTTAGGATACGTGTTAGGGTACGGGTTAGGGTACGGCGTAGAGTGTTGGTTAGGGTTAGGGTTAGTGTTAGGGTCAGGGTCAGGGTATGGCTTAGGGTACGGATGAGGGTACTGTGTAGGTCATTGGTTAGGGTTAGGTTAAGGCTTAGGATACAGGTTATTGTATGGGTTAGGGTACGGCGCAGGGTATGGGTAAGGGTTAGGGTTAGGGTTAGGGTTAGAGTTAGGGTACGGCTTAGGGTACGGGTTAGGGTACGGGTGAGGGTACGGCATAGTGTATAGGTTAGGTTTAGGGTTAGGGTACGGCTTA
The DNA here is from genome assembly GCF_028564815.1 of Eubalaena glacialis. Lineage (NCBI taxonomy): Eukaryota > Metazoa > Chordata > Mammalia > Artiodactyla > Balaenidae > Eubalaena > Eubalaena glacialis. The sequence goes on from NW_026871205.1 coordinate 597,185, forward strand.
GGGTACGGGTTAGGTTACGGGTGAGGGTACGGTGTAGGGTATGGGTTAGGGTTAGGGTTAGGGTACGTCTTAGGGTACGGGTTAGGGTACGGGTGAGGGTACGGCGTAGGGTAAGGGTTAGGGTTAGGGTTAGGGTTAGTTTTAGGGTTAGGGATTGGTTTCGGGTATGGGTTAGGATTAGCGTACGTGTTAGGGTTAGGTTTTGGGTTAGGGTTAGGGTACGCGTTAGGGTTAGTGTATGGGTTAGGGTTAGGGTACACGTTAGGATTAGGGTATTTATTAAACCTATCCCACTCTCTAGATACCACGTAGCACGTAAAGGAATATTATTAGGGATCCAGCCATGGAGAAGATTTTAGTCACTAGGATAAGATAAAGAATAAACACACTATAAAAAAATCACATTAGGATTTTCTTTTTAACCTGTTCCTTAAAACACTAGTGCTTAGGAAATCTAATAGAGGCAAAAGCAATCAAGGGTAGGTTAGGGTTAGGGTTAGGGTTAGGGTTAGTGTTAGGGTTAGGGTACGGCTTAGGGTATGGGATAGGGTACGGGTGAGGGTACGGCGTAGGGTAGGGGTTAGGGTTAGGGTTAGGGTTAGGGTACGGCTTAGGTTACGGGTTAGGGTATGGGTGAGGATACTGCGTAGGGTATTGGTTAGGGTTAGGGTACGGCTTAGGATACGGGTTAGGGTACGTGTTAGGGTATGGCGTACGGTATGGGTTAGGGTTAGGGTTAGGGTTAGGTTTAGGGTTAGGGTACGGCTTAGGGTACGGGTTAGGGTACGGGTGAGGTTACGGCGTAGGGTATAGTTTAGAATTAGGGTTAGGGTTAGGGTACGGCTTAGGATACGGGTTAGGGTACGGGTGAGGGTACGGCGTAGCGTATGGTTTAGGGTTAGGGTTAGGGTTAGGGTACGGCTTAGGGTACGGGTTAGGGTACGGGTGAGGGTACGGCGTAGGTTATGGGTTAGGGTTAGGGTTAGGGTTAGGTTTAGTTTTAGGGTTAGGGATTGGTTTAGGGTACGGGTTAGGATTAGCATACTTGTTCGGGTTAGTGTTTTGGTTAGGGTTAGGGTACGCGTTAGGGTTAGGGTATGGGTTAGGTTTAGGGTACACTTTAGGATTAGGGTATTTATTAAACCTATCCCACTCTCTAGATACCACTTAGCACGTAAAGGAATATTATTTGGGGTTCAGCCATGGAGAAGATTTTAGTCACTAGGATAAGATAAAGAATAAACACATTATAAAAAAATCACATAAGGTTTTCTTTTTAACCTGTTCCTTAAAACACTAGTGTTTAGGAAATCTAATGGAGGCAAAAGCAGTAAAGGGTAGTTTAGGGTTAGGGTTAGGGTTAGGGTTAGGGTAGGGCTTAGGATACGGGTGAGGGTACTGGTGAGGGTACTGCGTAGGTTATTGGTTAGGGTTAGGGTACGGCTTAGGATACGGGTTAGGATATGGGTTAGGTTATGGCGTTGGGTATGGGTGAGGGTTAGGGTTAGGGTTAGGGTAAGGCTTTGGGTACGGGTTAGGGTACGGGTGAGGGTACGGCGTAGGGTAGAGGTTAGGGTTAGGTTTAGGGTTAGGGTACGGCTTAGGATACGGTTTAGGGTATGGGTGAGGGTACGGCGTAGCGTATGGGTTAGGGTTAGTGTTAGGGTTAGGGTTAGTTTTAGGGTTAGGGCTTGGTTTAGGGTACAGGTTAGGATTAGCGTACGTGTTAGGGTTAGGGTTTGGGTTAGGGTTAGGGTACGCATTAGGGTTAGGGTATGGGTTAGGGTTAGGGTACACGTTAGGATTAGGGTATTTATTAAACCTATCCCACTCTCTAGATACCACTTAGCACGTAAAGGAATATTATTTAGGGTCCAGCCATGGAGAAGATTTTCGTCACTAGGATAAGATAAAGAATAAACACATTATAAAAAAATCACATTAGGATTTTCTTTTTAACCTGTTCCTTAAAACACTAGTGCTTAGGAAATCTAATGGAGGCAAAAGCAGTCAAGGGTAGTTTAGGGTTAGGGTTAGGGTTAGGGTTAGTGTTAGGGTTAGGGTACGGCTTAGGGTATGGGATAGGGTATGGGTGAGGGTACGGCATAGGGTAGGGTTTAGGGTTAGGGTTAGTGTTAGGGTTAGGGTTAGGGTATGGCTTAGGGTACGGGTGAGGGTACTGTGTAGGTCATTGGTTAGGGTTAGGTTAAGGCTTAGGATACAGGTTATTGTATGGGTTAGGGTATGGCGCAGGGTATGGGTAAGGGTTAGGGTTAGGGTTAGGGTTAGAGTTAGGGTACGGCTTAAGGTACGTGTTAGGGTACGGGTGAGGGTACGGCATAGTGTATAGGTTAGGGTTAGGGTTAGGGTACGGCTTAGGGTACGGGTTAGGTTACGGGTGAGGGTACGGCATAGGGTATGGGTTAGGGTTAGGGTTAGGGTTAGGGTTAGTGTTAGTGTTAGGGTTAGGGTACGGCTTAGCGTATGGGATAGGGTACGGGTGAGGGTACGGCGTAGGTTATGGGTTAGGGTTAGGGTTAGTGTTAGGGTTATGGTACGGCTTAAGTTATGGGATAGGGTACAGGTGAGGGTATGGCATAGGGTAGGGTTTAGAGTTAGGGTTAGGGTTAGGGTTAGGGTACGGCTTAGGGTACGGGTGAGGGTATGGGTGAGGATACTGCATAGGGTATTGGTTAGGGTTAGGGTACGGCTTAGGATATGGGTTAGGGTACATGTTAGGGTATGGCGTACGGTATGGGTTAGGGTTAGGGTTAGGGTTAGGTTTAGGGTACGGCTTAGGGTACGGGTTAGGGTACAAGTGAGGGTATGGCGTAGTGTATAGGTTAGGGTTAGGGTTAGGGTTAGGGTACGGCTTAGGGTACGGGTTAGGGTACGGGTGAGGTTACGGCGTAGGGTATAGTTTAGGGTTAGGGTTAGGGTTAGGGTACGGCTTAGGATACGGGTTAGGGTAAGGGTGAGGGTACGGTGTAGGTTATGGGTTAGGGTTAGGTTTAGGGTTAGGGTTAGTTTTAGGGTTAGGGATTGGTTTAGGGTACGGGTTAGGATTAGCATACGTGTTCGGGTTAGGGTTTTGGTTAGGGTTAGGGTACGCGTTAGGGTTAGGGTATGCGTTAGGTTTAGGGTACACTTTAGGATTAGGGTATTTATTAAACCTATCCCACTCTCTAGATACCACTTAGCACGTAAAGGAATATTATTTGGGGTTCAGCCATGGAGAAGATTTTAGTCACTAGGATAAGATAAAGAATAAACACATTATAAAAAAATCACATAAGGTTTTCTTTTTAACCTGTTCCATAAAACACTAGTGTTTAGGAAATCTAATGGAGGCAAAAGCAGTAAAGGGTAGTTTAGGGTTAGGGTTAGGGTTAGGGTTAGGGTAGGGCTTAGGATACGGGTGAGGGTACTGGTGAGGGTACTGCGTAGGTTATTGGTTAGGGTTAGGGTACGGCTTAGGATACGGGTTAGGATATGGGTTAGGTTACGGCGTTGGGTATGGGTGAGGGTTAGGGTTAGGGTTAGGGTAAGGCTTTGGGTACGGGTTAGGGTACGGGTGAGGGTACGGCGTAGGGCAGAGGTTAGGGTTAGGTTTATGATTAGGGTACGGCTTAGGATACGGGTTAGGGTATGGGTGAGGGTACGGCGTAGCGTATGGGTTAGGGTTAGGTTTAGGGTTAGGGTTAGTTTTAGGGTTAGGGATTGGTTTAGGGTACGGGTTAGGATTAGCGTACGTGTTAGGGTTAGGGTTTGGGTTAGGGTTAGGGTACGCATTAGAGTTAGGGTATGGGTTAGGGTTAGGGTACACGTTAGGATTAGGGTATTTATTAAACCTATCCCACTCTCTAGATACCACTTAGCACGTAAAGGAATATTATTTAGGGTCCAGCCATGGAGAAGATTTTCGTCACTAGGATAAGATAAAGAATAAACACATTATAAAAAAATCACATTAGGATTTTCTTTTTAACCTGTTCCTTAAAACACTAGTGCTTAGGAAATCTAATGGAGGCAAAAGCAGTCAAGGGAAGTTTAGAGTTAGGGTTAGGGTTAGGGTTAGTGTTAGGGTTAGGGTACGGCTTAGGGTATGGGATAGGGTATGGGTGAGGGTACGGCATAGGGTAGGGTTTAGGGTTAGGGTTAGTGTTAGGGTTAGGGTTAGGGTATGGCTTAGGGTACGGGTGAGGGTACTGTGTAGGTCATTGGTTAGGGTTAGGCTAAGGCTTAGGATACAGGTTATTGTATTGGTTAGGGTACGGCGCAGGGTATGGGTAAGGGTTAGCGTTAGGGTTAGGGTTAGAGTTAGGGTACGGCTTAGGGAACGGGTTAGAGAACGGGTGAGGGTACGGCGTAGTGTATAGGTTAGGGTTAGGGTTAGGGTACGGCTTAGGGTACGGATTAGGTTATGGGCGAGGGTACGGCGTAGGGTATGGGTTAGGGTTAGGGTTAGGGTTAATGTTACTGTTAGGGTTAGGGTACGGCTTAGCGTATGGAATAGGGTACGGGTGAGGGTACGGCGTAGGGTAGGGGTTAGGGTTAGGGTTAGGGTTAGGGTTAGGGTATGGCTTAGGGTACGGGTGAGGGTACGGGTGAGGGTACTGCGTAGGGTATTGGTTAGGGTTAGGGTACGGCTTAGGATACGTGTTAGGGTACGGGTTAGGGTACGGCGTAGAGTGTGGGTTAGGGTTAGGGTTAGTGTTAGGGTTAGGGTTACGGTACGTCTTAGGGTATGTGTTAGGGTACGGGTGAGGGTACGGCGTAGGTTATGGGTTAGGGTTAGGGTTAGGGTTAGGGTTAGGGTACGGCTTAGGATACGGGTTAGGGTACGGGTGAGGGTACGGCGTAGGTTATGGGTTAGGGTTAGGGTTAGTGTTAGGGTTATGGTACGGCTTATGTTATGGGATAGGGTACAGGTGAGGGTATGGCATAGGGTAGGGGTTAGGGTTAGGGTTAGGGTTAGGGTTAGGGTTAGGGTACGGCTTAGGGTACGGGTGAGGGTATGGGTGAGGATACTGCGTAGGGTATTGGTTAGGGTTAGGGTACGGCTTAGGATACGGGTTAGGGTACGTGTTAGGGTATGGCGTACGGTATGGGTTAGGGTTAGGGTTAGGGTTAGGGTTAGGGTACGGCTTAGGGTACGGGTTAGGGTACGGGTGAGGTTATGGCGTAGGGTATAGTTTAGGGTTAGGGTTAGGGTTAGGGTACGGCTTAGGATACGGGTTAGTGTACGGGTGAGGGTACGGCGTAGCGTATGGTTTAGGGTTAGGGTTAGGTTTAGGGTACGGCTTAGGGTACGGGTTAGGGTACGGGTGAGGGTATGGTGTAGTGTATAGGTTAGGGTTAGGGTTAGGGTTAGGGTATGGCTTAGGGTACGGGTGAGGGTACGGGTGAGGGTACTGTGTAGGGTATTGGTTATGGTTAGGGTACGGCTTAGAATACGGGTTAGGGTACGGGTTAGGGTACGGCGTAGGGTATGTGTTAGGGTTAGGGTTAGGGTTAGGGTTAGGGTACGGCTTAGGGTACGGGTTCGGGTACGGGTGAGGGTACGGCGTAGTGTATAGGTTAGGGTTAGGGTTAGGGTTAGGGTACGGCTTAGGGTTCGGGTTAGGGTACGGGTGAGGGTATGGCGTAGTGTATAGGTTAGGGTTAGGGTTAGGGTTAGGGTACGGCTTAGGGTATAGGATAGAGTACGGGTGAGGGTACGACGTAGGGTAGGGGTTAGGTTTAGGGTTAGGGTTAGGGTTAGGATTAGGGTACGGCTTAGGATACGGGTTAGGGTACGGGTGGGGGTACGGCGTAGGTTATGGGTTAGGGTTAGGGTTAGGGTTAGGGTTAGTTTTAGGGTTAGGGATTGGTTTAGGGTACGGGTTAGGATTAGCATACTTGTTCGGGTTAGGGTTTTGGTTAGGGTTAGGGTACGCGTTAGGGTTAGGGTATGGGTTAGGTTTAGGGTACACGTTAGGATTAGGGTATTTATTAAACCTATCCCACTCTCTAGATACCACTTAGCACGTAAAGGAATATTATTTGGGGTCCAGCCATGGAGAAGATTTTAGTCACTAGGATAAGATAAAGAATAAACACATTATAAAAAAATCACATACGGTTTTCTTTTTAACCTGTTCCTTAAAACACTAGTGTTTAGGAAATCTAATGGAGGCAAAAGCAGTCAAGGGTAGTTTAGGGTTAGGGTTAGGGTTAGGGTTAGGGTACGGCTTAGGATACGGGTTAGGATATGGGTTAGGTTACGGCGTTGGGTATGGGTGAGGGTTAGGGTTAGGGTTAGGGTAAGGCTTTGGGTACGGGTTAGGGTACGGGTGAGGGTACGGCGTAGGGTAGAGGTTAGGGTTAGGTTTAGGGTTAGGGTACGGCTTAGGATACGGGTTAGGGTATGGGTGAGGGTACGGCGTAGCGTATGGGTTATTGTTAGGGTTAGGGTTAGTTTTAGGGTTAGGGATTGTTTTAGGGTACGGGTTAGGATTAGCGTACGTGTTAGGGTTAGGGTTTGGGTTAGGGTTAGGGTACGCGTTAGGGTTAGGGTATGGGTTAGGGTTAGGGTACGCGTTAGGATTAGGGTATTTATTAAACCTATCCCACTCTCTAGATACCACTTAGCACGTAAAGGAATATTATTTAGGGTCCAGCCATGGAGAATATTTTCGTCACTAGGATAAGATAAAGAATAATCACATTATAAAAAAATCACATTAGGATTTTCTTTTTAACCTGTTCCTTAAAACACTAGTGCTTAGGAAATCTAATGGAGGCAAAAGCAGTCAAGGGTAGTTTAGGGTTAGGGTTAGGGTTAGGGTTAGTGTTAGGGTTAGGGTACGGCTTAGGGTATGGGATAGGGTATGGGTGAGGGTACGGCATAGGGTAGGGTTTAGGGTTAGGGTTAGTGTTAGGGTTAGGGTTAGGGTATGGCTTAGGGTACGGGTGAGGGTACTGTGTAGGTCATTGGTTAGGGTTAGGTTAAGGCTTAGGATACAGGTTATTGTATGGGTTAGGGTACGGCGCAGGGTATAGGTAAGGGTTAGGGTTAGGGTTAGGGTTAGAGTTAGGGTACGGCTTAGGGTACGGGTTAGGGGACGGGTGAGGGTACGGCGTAGTGTATAGGTTAGGGTTAGGGTTAGGGTACGGCTTAGGGTACGGGTTAGGTTACGGGTGAGGGTACGGCGTAGTGTATGGGTTAGGGTTAGGGTTAGGGTTAGTGTTAGTGTTAGCGTTAGAGTACGGCTTAGCGTATGGGATAGGGTACGGGTGAGGGTACGGCGTAGGGTAGGGGTTAGGGTTAGAGTTAGGGTTAGGGTTGGGGTTAGGGTACGGCTTAGGGTACGGGTGAGGGTACGGGTGAGGGTACTGCGTAGGGTATTGGTTAGCGTTAGGATATGGCTTAGGATACGGGTTAGGGTACGGGTTAGGGTATGGCGTAGGGTATGGGTTAGGGTTAGGGTTAGGGTTAGGGTTAGGGTTGGGGTACGGCTTAGGATACGGGTTAGGGTACGGGTGAGGGTACGGCGTAGCGTATGGGTTAGGGTTAGGGTTAGGGTACGTCTTAGGCTACGGGTTAGGGTACGGGTGAGGGTACGGCGTAGGGTAAGGGTTAGGGTTAGGGTTAGGGTTAGGGTTAGTTTTAGGGTTAGGGATTGGTTTAGGGTACGGGTTAGGATTAGCGTACGTGTTAGGGTTAGGTTTTGGGTTAGGGTTAGGGTACGCGTTAGGGTTAGGGTATGGGTTAGGGTTAGGGTACACGTTAGGATTAGGGTATTTATTAAACCTATCCCACTCTCTAGATACCACTTAGCACGTAAAGGAATATTATTAGGGATCCAGCCATGGAGAAGATTTTAGTCACAAGATAAGATAAAGAATAAACACATTATAAAAAAATCACATTAGGATTTTCTTTTTAACCTGTTCCTTAAAACACTAGTGCTTAGGAAAACTAATAGAGGCAAAAGCAATCAAGGGTAGTTTAGGGTTAGGGTTAGGGTTAGGGTTAGTGTTAGGGTTAGGGTACGGCTTAGGGTATGGGATAGGGTACGGGTGAGGGTACGGCGTAGGGTAGGGGTTAGGGTTAGGGTTAGGGTTATGGTTAGGTTATGGCTTAGGGTACGGGTGAGGGTACTGCGTAGGGTATTGGTTAGGGTTAGGGTACGGCTTAGGATACGTGTTAGGGTACGGGTTAGGGTACGGCGTAGAGTGTGGGTTAGGGTTAGGGTTAGTGTTAGGGTTAGGGTTACGGTACGTCTTAGGGTACGTGTTAGGGTACGGGTGAGGGTACGGCGTAGGTTATGGGTTAGGGTTAGGGTTAGGGTTAGGGTTAGGGTACGGCTTAGGATACGGGTTAGGATATGGGTGAGGGTACGGCGTAGGTTATGGGTTAGGGTTAGGGTTAGTGTTAGGGTTATGGTACGGCTTAGGTTATGGTATAGGGTACAGGTGAGGGTATGGCATAGGGTAGGGGTTAGAGTTAGGTTTAGGGTTAGGGTTAGGGTTAGGGTACGCCTTAGGGTACGGGTGAGGGTATGGGTGAGGATACTGCGTAGGGTATTGGTTAGGGTTAGGGTACGGCTTAGGATACGGGTTAGGGTACGTGTTAGGGTATGGCGTAGGGTATGGGTTAGGGTTAGGGTTAGGGTTAGGGTTAGGGTTAGGGTTAGGGTACGGCTTAGGATACGGGTTAGGGTACGGGTGAGGGTACGGCGTAGCGTATGGGTTAGGGTTAGGGTTAGGGTACGTCTTGGCTACGGGTTAGGGTACGGGTGAGGGTACGGCATAGGGTATGGGTTAGGGTTAGGGTTAGGGTTAGGGTTAGTGTTAGTGTTAGGGTTAGGGTACGGCTTAGCGTATGGGATAGGGTACGGGTGAGGGTACGGCGTAGGTTATGGGTTAGGGTTAGGGTTAGTGTTAGGGTTATGGTACGGCTTAAGTTATGGGATAGGGTACAGGTGAGGGTATGGCATAGGGTAGGGTTTAGAGTTAGGGTTAGGGTTAGGGTTAGGGTACGGCTTAGGGTACGGGTGAGGGTATGGGTGAGGATACTGCATAGGGTATTGGTTAGGGTTAGGGTACGGCTTAGGATATGGGTTAGGGTACATGTTAGGGTATGGCGTACGGTATGGGTTAGGGTTAGGGTTAGGGTTAGGTTTAGGGTACGGCTTAGGGTACGGGTTAGGGTACAAGTGAGGGTATGGCGTAGTGTATAGGTTAGGGTTAGGGTTAGGGTTAGGGTACGGCTTAGGGTACGGGTTAGGGTACGGGTGAGGTTACGGCGTAGGGTATAGTTTAGGGTTAGGGTTAGGGTTAGGGTACGGCTTAGGATACGGGTTAGGGTAAGGGTGAGGGTACGGTGTAGGTTATGGGTTAGGGTTAGGTTTAGGGTTAGGGTTAGTTTTAGGGTTAGGGATTGGTTTAGGGTACGGGTTAGGATTAGCATACGTGTTCGGGTTAGGGTTTTGGTTAGGGTTAGGGTACGCGTTAGGGTTAGGGTATGCGTTAGGTTTAGGGTACACTTTAGGATTAGGGTATTTATTAAACCTATCCCACTCTCTAGATACCACTTAGCACGTAAAGGAATATTATTTGGGGTTCAGCCATGGAGAAGATTTTAGTCACTAGGATAAGATAAAGAATAAACACATTATAAAAAAATCACATAAGGTTTTCTTTTTAACCTGTTCCATAAAACACTAGTGTTTAGGAAATCTAATGGAGGCAAAAGCAGTAAAGGGTAGTTTAGGGTTAGGGTTAGGGTTAGGGTTAGGGTAGGGCTTAGGATACGGGTGAGGGTACTGGTGAGGGTACTGCGTAGGTTATTGGTTAGGGTTAGGGTACGGCTTAGGATACGGGTTAGGATATGGGTTAGGTTACGGCGTTGGGTATGGGTGAGGGTTAGGGTTAGGGTTAGGGTAAGGCTTTGGGTACGGGTTAGGGTACGGGTGAGGGTACGGCGTAGGGCAGAGGTTAGGGTTAGGTTTATGATTAGGGTACGGCTTAGGATACGGGTTAGGGTATGGGTGAGGGTACGGCGTAGCGTATGGGTTAGGGTTAGGTTTAGGGTTAGGGTTAGTTTTAGGGTTAGGGATTGGTTTAGGGTACGGGTTAGGATTAGCGTACGTGTTAGGGTTAGGGTTTGGGTTAGGGTTAGGGTACGCATTAGAGTTAGGGTATGGGTTAGGGTTAGGGTACACGTTAGGATTAGGGTATTTATTAAACCTATCCCACTCTCTAGATACCACTTAGCACGTAAAGGAATATTATTTAGGGTCCAGCCATGGAGAAGATTTTCGTCACTAGGATAAGATAAAGAATAAACACATTATAAAAAAATCACATTAGGATTTTCTTTTTAACCTGTTCCTTAAAACACTAGTGCTTAGGAAATCTAATGGAGGCAAAAGCAGTCAAGGGAAGTTTAGAGTTAGGGTTAGGGTTAGGGTTAGTGTTAGGGTTAGGGTACGGCTTAGGGTATGGGATAGGGTATGGGTGAGGGTACGGCATAGGGTAGGGTTTAGGGTTAGGGTTAGTGTTAGGGTTAGGGTTAGGGTATGGCTTAGGGTACGGGTGAGGGTACTGTGTAGGTCATTGGTTAGGGTTAGGCTAAGGCTTAGGATACAGGTTATTGTATTGGTTAGGGTACGGCGCAGGGTATGGGTAAGGGTTAGCGTTAGGGTTAGGGTTAGAGTTAGGGTACGGCTTAGGGAACGGGTTAGAGAACGGGTGAGGGTACGGCGTAGTGTATAGGTTAGGGTTAGGGTTAGGGTACGGCTTAGGGTACGGATTAGGTTATGGGCGAGGGTACGGCGTAGGGTATGGGTTAGGGTTAGGGTTAGGGTTAATGTTACTGTTAGGGTTAGGGTACGGCTTAGCGTATGGAATAGGGTACGGGTGAGGGTACGGCGTAGGGTAGGGGTTAGGGTTAGGGTTAGGGTTAGGGTTAGGGTATGGCTTAGGGTACGGGTGAGGGTACGGGTGAGGGTACTGCGTAGGGTATTGGTTAGGGTTAGGGTACGGCTTAGGATACGTGTTAGGGTACGGGTTAGGGTACGGCGTAGAGTGTGGGTTAGGGTTAGGGTTAGTGTTAGGGTTAGGGTTACGGTACGTCTTAGGGTATGTGTTAGGGTACGGGTGAGGGTACGGCGTAGGTTATGGGTTAGGGTTAGGGTTAGGGTTAGGGTTAGGGTACGGCTTAGGATACGGGTTAGGGTACGGGTGAGGGTACGGCGTAGGTTATGGGTTAGGGTTAGGGTTAGTGTTAGGGTTATGGTACGGCTTATGTTATGGGATAGGGTACAGGTGAGGGTATGGCATAGGGTAGGGGTTAGGGTTAGGGTTAGGGTTAGGGTTAGGGTTAGGGTACGGCTTAGGGTACGGGTGAGGGTATGGGTGAGGATACTGCGTAGGGTATTGGTTAGGGTTAGGGTACGGCTTAGGATACGGGTTAGGGTACGTGTTAGGGTATGGCGTACGGTATGGGTTAGGGTTAGGGTTAGGGTTAGGGTTAGGGTACGGCTTAGGGTACGGGTTAGGGTACGGGTGAGGTTATGGCGTAGGGTATAGTTTAGGGTTAGGGTTAGGGTTAGGGTACGGCTTAGGATACGGGTTAGTGTACGGGTGAGGGTACGGCGTAGCGTATGGTTTAGGGTTAGGGTTAGGTTTAGGGTACGGCTTAGGGTACGGGTTAGGGTACGGGTGAGGGTATGGTGTAGTGTATAGGTTAGGGTTAGGGTTAGGGTTAGGGTATGGCTTAGGGTACGGGTGAGGGTACGGGTGAGGGTACTGTGTAGGGTATTGGTTATGGTTAGGGTACGGCTTAGAATACGGGTTAGGGTACGGGTTAGGGTACGGCGTAGGGTATGTGTTAGGGTTAGGGTTAGGGTTAGGGTTAGGGTACGGCTTAGGGTACGGGTTCGGGTACGGGTGAGGGTACGGCGTAGTGTATAGGTTAGGGTTAGGGTTAGGGTTAGGGTACGGCTTAGGGTTCGGGTTAGGGTACGGGTGAGGGTATGGCGTAGTGTATAGGTTAGGGTTAGGGTTAGGGTTAGGGTACGGCTTAGGGTATAGGATAGAGTACGGGTGAGGGTACGACGTAGGGTAGGGGTTAGGTTTAGGGTTAGGGTTAGGGTTAGGATTAGGGTACGGCTTAGGATACGGGTTAGGGTACGGGTGGGGGTACGGCGTAGGTTATGGGTTAGGGTTAGGGTTAGGGTTAGGGTTAGTTTTAGGGTTAGGGATTGGTTTAGGGTACGGGTTAGGATTAGCATACTTGTTCGGGTTAGGGTTTTGGTTAGGGTTAGGGTACGCGTTAGGGTTAGGGTATGGGTTAGGTTTAGGGTACACGTTAGGATTAGGGTATTTATTAAACCTATCCCACTCTCTAGATACCACTTAGCACGTAAAGGAATATTATTTGGGGTCCAGCCATGGAGAAGATTTTAGTCACTAGGATAAGATAAAGAATAAACACATTATAAAAAAATCACATACGGTTTTCTTTTTAACCTGTTCCTTAAAACACTAGTGTTTAGGAAATCTAATGGAGGCAAAAGCAGTCAAGGGTAGTTTAGGGTTAGGGTTAGGGTTAGGGTTAGGGTACGGCTTAGGATACGGGTTAGGATATGGGTTAGGTTACGGCGTTGGGTATGGGTGAGGGTTAGGGTTAGGGTTAGGGTAAGGCTTTGGGTACGGGTTAGGGTACGGGTGAGGGTACGGCGTAGGGTAGAGGTTAGGGTTAGGTTTAGGGTTAGGGTACGGCTTAGGATACGGGTTAGGGTATGGGTGAGGGTACGGCGTAGCGTATGGGTTATTGTTAGGGTTAGGGTTAGTTTTAGGGTTAGGGATTGTTTTAGGGTACGGGTTAGGATTAGCGTACGTGTTAGGGTTAGGGTTTGGGTTAGGGTTAGGGTACGCGTTAGGGTTAGGGTATGGGTTAGGGTTAGGGTACGCGTTAGGATTAGGGTATTTATTAAACCTATCCCACTCTCTAGATACCACTTAGCACGTAAAGGAATATTATTTAGGGTCCAGCCATGGAGAATATTTTCGTCACTAGGATAAGATAAAGAATAATCACATTATAAAAAAATCACATTAGGATTTTCTTTTTAACCTGTTCCTTAAAACACTAGTGCTTAGGAAATCTAATGGAGGCAAAAGCAGTCAAGGGTAGTTTAGGGTTAGGGTTAGGGTTAGGGTTAGTGTTAGGGTTAGGGTACGGCTTAGGGTATGGGATAGGGTATGGGTGAGGGTACGGCATAGGGTAGGGTTTAGGGTTAGGGTTAGTGTTAGGGTTAGGGTTAGGGTATGGCTTAGGGTACGGGTGAGGGTACTGTGTAGGTCATTGGTTAGGGTTAGGTTAAGGCTTAGGATACAGGTTATTGTATGGGTTAGGGTACGGCGCAGGGTATAGGTAAGGGTTAGGGTTAGGGTTAGGGTTAGAGTTAGGGTACGGCTTAGGGTACGGGTTAGGGGACGGGTGAGGGTACGGCGTAGTGTATAGGTTAGGGTTAGGGTTAGGGTACGGCTTAGGGTACGGGTTAGGTTACGGGTGAGGGTACGGCGTAGTGTATGGGTTAGGGTTAGGGTTAGGGTTAGTGTTAGTGTTAGCGTTAGAGTACGGCTTAGCGTATGGGATAGGGTACGGGTGAGGGTACGGCGTAGGGTAGGGGTTAGGGTTAGAGTTAGGGTTAGGGTTGGGGTTAGGGTACGGCTTAGGGTACGGGTGAGGGTACGGGTGAGGGTACTGCGTAGGGTATTGGTTAGCGTTAGGATATGGCTTAGGATACGGGTTAGGGTACGGGTTAGGGTATGGCGTAGGGTATGGGTTAGGGTTAGGGTTAGGGTTAGGGTTAGGGTTGGGGTACGGCTTAGGATACGGGTTAGGGTACGGGTGAGGGTACGGCGTAGCGTATGGGTTAGGGTTAGGGTTAGGGTACGTCTTAGGCTACGGGTTAGGGTACGGGTGAGGGTACGGCGTAGGGTAAGGGTTAGGGTTAGGGTTAGGGTTAGGGTTAGTTTTAGGGTTAGGGATTGGTTTAGGGTACGGGTTAGGATTAGCGTACGTGTTAGGGTTAGGTTTTGGGTTAGGGTTAGGGTACGCGTTAGGGTTAGGGTATGGGTTAGGGTTAGGGTACACGTTAGGATTAGGGTATTTATTAAACCTATCCCACTCTCTAGATACCACTTAGCACGTAAAGGAATATTATTAGGGATCCAGCCATGGAGAAGATTTTAGTCACAAGATAAGATAAAGAATAAACACATTATAAAAAAATCACATTAGGATTTTCTTTTTAACCTGTTCCTTAAAACACTAGTGCTTAGGAAAACTAATAGAGGCAAAAGCAATCAAGGGTAGTTTAGGGTTAGGGTTAGGGTTAGGGTTAGTGTTAGGGTTAGGGTACGGCTTAGGGTATGGGATAGGGTACGGGTGAGGGTACGGCGTAGGGTAGGGGTTAGGGTTAGGGTTAGGGTTATGGTTAGGTTATGGCTTAGGGTACGGGTGAGGGTACTGCGTAGGGTATTGGTTAGGGTTAGGGTACGGCTTAGGATACGTGTTAGGGTACGGGTTAGGGTACGGCGTAGAGTGTGGGTTAGGGTTAGGGTTAGTGTTAGGGTTAGGGTTACGGTACGTCTTAGGGTACGTGTTAGGGTACGGGTGAGGGTACGGCGTAGGTTATGGGTTAGGGTTAGGGTTAGGGTTAGGGTTAGGGTACGGCTTAGGATACGGGTTAGGATATGGGTGAGGGTACGGCGTAGGTTATGGGTTAGGGTTAGGGTTAGTGTTAGGGTTATGGTACGGCTTAGGTTATGGTATAGGGTACAGGTGAGGGTATGGCATAGGGTAGGGGTTAGAGTTAGGTTTAGGGTTAGGGTTAGGGTTAGGGTACGCCTTAGGGTACGGGTGAGGGTATGGGTGAGGATACTGCGTAGGGTATTGGTTAGGGTTAGGGTACGGCTTAGGATACGGGTTAGGGTACGTGTTAGGGTATGGCGTAGGGTATGGGTTAGGGTTAGGGTTAGGGTTAGGGTTAGGGTTAGGGTTAGGGTACGGCTTAGGATACGGGTTAGGGTACGGGTGAGGGTACGGCGTAGCGTATGGGTTAGGGTTAGGGTTAGGGTACGTCTTGGCTACGGGTTAGGGTACGGGTGAGGGTACGGCGTAGGGTAAGGGTTAGGGTTAGGGTTAGGGTTAGGGTTAGTTTTAGGGTTAGGGATTGGTTTAGGGTACGGGTTAGGATTAGCGTACGTGTTAGGGTTAGGTTTTGGGTTAGGGTTAGGGTACGCGTTAGGGTTAGGGTATGGGTTAGGGTTAGGGTACACGTTAGGATTAGGGTATTTATTAAACCTATCCCACTCTCTAGATACCACTTAGCACGTAAAGTAATATTATTAGGGATCCAGCCATGGAGAAGATTTTAGTCACTAGGATAAGATAAAGAATAAACACATTATAAAAAAATCACATTAGGATTTTCTTTTTAACCTGTTCCTTAAAACACTAGTGCTTAGGAAATCTAATAGAGGCAAAAGCAATCAAGGGTAGTTTAGGGTTAGGGTTAGGGTTAGGGTTAGTGTTAGGGTTAGGGTACGGCTTAGGGTATGGGATAGGGTACGGGTGAGGGTACGGCGTAGGGTAGGGGTTAGGGTTAGGGTTAGGGTTATGGTTAGGGTATGGCTTAGGGTACGGTGAGGGTACGGGTGAGGGTACTGCGTAGGGTATTGGTTAGGGTTAGGGTACGGCTTAGGATACCTTTTAGGGTACGGGTTAGGGTACGGCGTAGAGTGTGGGTTAGGGTTAGGGTTAGTGTTAGGGTTAGGGTTACTGTACGTCTTAGGGTACGTGTTAGGGTACGGGTGAGGGTACGGCGTAGGTTATGGGTTAGGGTTAGGGTTAGGGTTAGGGTTAGGGTACGGCTTAGGATACGGGTTAGGGTACGGGTGAGGGTACGGCGTAGGTTATGGGTTAGGGTTAGGGTTAGTGTTAGGGTTATGGTACGGCTTAGGTTATAGGATAGGGTACAGGTGAGGGTATGGCATAGGGTAGGGGTTAGGGTTAGGTTTAGGGTTAGGGTTAGGGTTAGGGTACGCCTTAGGGTACGGGTGAGGGTATCGGTGAGGATACTGCGTAGGGTATTGGTTAGGGTTAGGGTACGGCTTAGGATACGGGTTAGGGTACGTGTTAGGGTATGGCGTACGGTATGTGTTAGGGTTAGGGTTAGGGTTAGGGTTAGGGTTAGGGTTAGGGTACGGCTTAGGGTACGGGTTAGGGTACGGGTGAGGTTACGGCGTAGGGTATAGTTTAGGGTTAGGGTTAGGGTTAGGGTACGGCTTAGGGTACGGGTTAGGGTACGGGTGAGGGTATGGCGTAGTGTATAGGTTAGGGTTAGGGTTAGGGTTAGGGTATGGCTTAGGGTACGGGTGAGGGTACGGGTGAGGTTACTGTGTAGGGTATTGGTTATGGTTAGGGTACGGCTTAGAATACGGGTTAGGGTACGGTTTAGGGTACGGCGTAGGGTATGGGTTAGGGTTAGGGTTAGGGTTAGGGTTAGGGTTAGGGTACGGCTTAGGGTACGGGTTAGGGTACGAGTGAGCGTACGGCGTAGTGTATAGGTTAGGGTTAGGGTTAGGGTTAGGGTACGGCTTAGGGTATGGGATAGGGTACGGGTGAGGTTACGGCGTTGGGTAGGGGTTAGGTTTAGGGTTAGGGTTAGTGTTAGGGTTAGGGTACGGCTTAGGGTATGGGATAGGTTACGGGTGAGGGTACGGCGTAGGGTAGGGGTTAGGGTTAGGTTTAGGGTTAGTGTTAGGTTTAGGGTACCGCTTAGGGTATGGGATAGGGTACGGCGTAGGGTAGCGGTTAGGGTTAGGGATAGGGTACGGCTTAGGATACGGGTTAGGGTACGGGTGAGGGTACGGCGTAGCGTATGGGTTAGGGTTAGGGTTAGGGTTAGGGTTAGGGTACGGCTTAGGGTAAGGGTTAGGGTACGGGTGAGGGTACGGCGTAGGTTATGGGTTAGGGTTAGGGTTAGGGTTAGGGTTAGTTTTAGGGTTAGGGATTGGTTTAGGGTAAGGGTTAGGATTAGCATACTTGTTCGGGTTAGGGTTTTGGTTAGGGTTAGGGTACGCGTTAGGGTTAGGGTATGGGTTAGGTTTAGGGTACACGTTAGGATTAGGGTATTTATTAAACCTATCCCACTCTCTAGATACCACTTAGCACGTAAAGGAATATTATTTGGGGTTCAGCCATGGAGAAGATTTTAGTCACTAGGATAAGATAAAGAATAAACACATTATAAAAAAATCACATAAGGTTTTCTTTTTAACCTGTTCTTTAAAACACTAGTGTTTAGGAAATCTAATGGAGGCAAAAGCAGTAAAGGGTAGTTTAGGGTTAGGGTTAGGGTTAGGGTTAGGGTAGGGCTTAGGATACGGGTGAGGGTACTGGTGAGGGTACTGCGTAAGTTATTGGTTAGGGTTAGGGTACGGCTTAGGATACGGGTTAGGATATGGGTTAGGTTACGGCGTTGGGTATGGGTGAGGGTTAGGGTTAGGGTTAGGGTAAGGCTTTGGGTACGCGTTAGGGTACGGGTGAGGGTACGGCGTAGTGTATGGGTTAGGGTTAGGGTTAGGGTACGGCTTAGGATACGGGTTAGGGTACGGGTGAGGGTACGGCGTAGGGTAAGGGTTAGGGTTAGGGTTAGGGTTAGTTTTAGGGTTAGGGATTGGTTTAGGGTACGGGTTAGGATTAGCGTACGTGTTAGGGTTAGGTTTTGGGTTAGGGTTAGGGTACGCATTAGGGTTAGGGTGTGGGTTAGGGTTAGGGTACACGTTAGGATTAGGGTATTTATTAAACCTATCCCACTCTCTAGATACCACTTAGCACGTAAAGGAATATTATTTAGGGTCCAGCCATGGAGAAGATTTTCGTCACTAGGATAAGATAAAGAATAAACACATTATAAAAAAATCACATTAGGATTTTCTTTTTAACCTGTTCCTTAAAACACTAGTGCTTAGGAAATCTAATGGAGGCAAAAGCAGTCAAAGGTAGTTTAGGGTTAGGGTTAGGGTTAGGGTTAGTGTTAGGGTTAGGGTACGGCTTAGGGTATGGGATAGGGTATGGTGAGGGTACGGCATAGGGTAGGGTTTAGGGTTAGGGTTAGTGTTAGGGTTAGGGTTAGGGTATGGCTTAGGGTACGGGTGAGGGTACTGTGTAGGTCATTGGTTAGGGTTAGGTTAAGGCTTAGGATACAGGTTATTGTATGGGTTACGGTACGGCGCAGGGTATGGGTAAGGGTTAGGGTTAGGGTTAGGGTTAGAGTTAGGGTACGGCTTAGGGTACGGGTTAGGGTACGGGTGAGGGTACGGCGTAGTGTATAGGTTAGGGTTAGGGTTAGGGTACGGCTTAGGGTACGGGTTAGGTTACGGTGAGGGTACGGCGTAGGGTATGGGTTAGGGTTAGGGTTAGGGTTAGTGTTAGTGTTAGGGTTAGGGTACGGCTTAGCGTATGGGATAGGGTACGGGTGAGGGTACGGCGTAGGGTAGGGGTTAGGGTTAGAGTTAGGGTTGGGGTTAGGGTACGGCTTAGGGTACGGGTGAGGGTACGGGTGAGGGTACTGCGTAGGGTATTGGTTAGGGTTAGGATATGGCTTAGGATACGGGTTAGGGTTAGGGTTAGGGTTCGGGTTAGGGTTAGGGTACGGCTTAGGATACGGGTTAGGGTACGGGTGAGGGTACGGCGTAGTGTATGGGTTAGGGTTAGGGTTAGGGTACGTCTTAGGGTACGGGTTATGGTACGGGTGAGGGTACGGAGTAGGGTAAGGGTTAGGGTTAGGGTTAGGGTTAGTTTTAGGGTTAGGGATTGGTTTAGGGTACGGGTTAGGATTAGCCTACGTGTTAGGGTTAGGTTTTGGGTTAGGGTTCAGGTACGCGTTAGGGTTAGGGTATGGGTTAGGGTTAGGGTACACGTTAGAATTAGGGTATTTATTAAACCTATCCCACTCTCTAGATACCACTTAGCACGTAAAGGAATATTATTAGGGATCCAGCCATGGAGAAGATTTTAGTCACTAGGATAAGATAAAGAATAAACACATTATAAAAAAATCACATTAGGATTTTCTTTTTAACCTGTTCCTTAAAACACTAGTGCTTAGGAAATCTAATAGAGGCAAAAGCAATCAAGGGTAGTTTAGGGTTAGGGTTAGGGTTAGGGTTAGTGTTAGGGTTAGGGTACGGCTTAGGGTATGGGATAGGGTACGGGTGAGGGTACGGCGTAGGGTAGGGGTTAGGGTTAGGGTTAGGGTTAGGGTTAGGGTATGGCTTAGGGTACGGGTGAGGGTACGGGTGAGGGTACTGCGTAGGGTATTGGTTAGGATTAGGGTACGTCTTAGGATACGTGTTAGGGTACGGGTTAGGGTACGGCGTAGAGTGTGGGTTAGGGTTAGGGTTAGTGTTAGGGTTAGGGTTACGGTACGTCTTAGGGTACGTGTTAGGGTACGGGTGTGGGTACGGCGTAGGTTATGGGTTAGGGTTACGGTTAGGGTTAGGGTTAGGGTACGGCTTAGGTTATGGGATAGGGTACGGGTGAGGGTACGGCGTAGGTTATGGGTTAGGGTTAGGGTTAGTGTTAGGGTTATGGTACGGCTTAGGTTATGGGATAGGGTACAGGTGAGGGTATGGCATAGGGTAGGGGTTAGGGTTAGGTTTAGGGTTAGGGTTAGGGTTAGGGTACGCCTTAGGGTACGGGTGAGGGTATGGGTGAGGATACTGCGTAGGGTATTGGTTAGGGTTAGGGTACGGCTTAGGATACGGGTTAGGGTACGTGTTATGGTATGGCGTACGCTATGTGTTAGGGTTAGGTTTAGGGTTAGGGTTAGGGTACGGCTTAGGGTACGGGTTAGTGTACGGGTGAGGTTACGGCGTAGGGTATAGTTTAGGGTTAGGGTTAGGGTTAGGGTACGGCTTAGGGTACGGTTTGGGTACAGGTGAGGGTATGGCGTAGTGTATAGGTTAGGGTTAGTGTTAGGGTTAGGGTACAGCTTAGGGTACGGGTGAGGGTACGGGTGAGGGTACTGCGTAGGGTATTGGTTAGGGTTAGGATACGGCTTAGGATACGGGTTAGGGTACGGGTTAGGGTATGGCGTAGGGTATGGGTTAGGGTTAGGTTTAGGGTTAGGTTTAGGGTTAGGGTTAGGGTTAGGGTACGGCTTAGGATACGGGTTAGGGTACGGGTGAAGGTACGGCGTAGCGTATGGTTTAGGTTTAGTGTTAGGGTTAGGGTACGGCTTAGGGTACGGGTTAGGGTACGGGTGAGGGTACGGTGTAGGTTATGGGTTAGGGTTAGGGTTAGGGTTAGGGTTAGTTTTAGGGTTAGGGATTGGTTTAGGGTACGGGTTAGGATTAGCATACGTGTTCGGGTAAGGGTTTTGGTTAGGGTTAGGGTACGCGTTAGGGTTAGGGTATGGGTTAGGTTTAGGGTACACTTTAGGATTAGGGTATTTATTAAACCTATCCCACTCTCTAGATACCACTTAGCACGTAAAGGAATATTATTTGGGGTTTAGCCATGGAGAAGATTTTAGTCACTAGGATAAGATAAAGAATAAACACATTATAAAAAAATCACATAAGGTTTTCTTTTTAACCTGTTCCTTAAAACACTATTGTTTAGGAAATCTAATGGAGGCAAAAGCAGTAAAGGGTAGTTTAGGGTTAGGGTTAGGGTTAGGGTTAGGGTAGGGCTTAGGATACGGGTGAGGGTACTGGTGAGGGTACTGCGTAGGTTATTGGTTAGGGTTAGGGTACGGCTTAGGATACGGGTTAGGATATGGGTTAGGTTACGGCGTTGGGTATGGGTGAGGGTTAGGGTTAAGGTTAGGGTAAGGCTTTGGGTACGGGTTAGGGTACGGGTGAGGGTACGGCGTAGGGTAGAGGTTAGGGTTAGGTTTAGGATTAGGGTACGGCTTAGGATACGGGTTAGTGTATGGGTGAGGGTACGGCGTAGCGTATGGGTTAGGGTTAGGGTTAGGGTTAGGGTTAGTTTTAGGGTTAGGGATTGGTTTAGGGTAAGGGTTTGGATTAGCGTACGTGTTAGGGTTAGGGTTTGGGTTAGGGTTAGGGTACGCATTAGGGTTAGGGTGTGGGTTAGGGTTAGGGTACACGTTAGGATTAGGGTATTTATTAAACCTATCCCACTCTCTAGATACCACTTAGCACGTAAAGGAATATTATTTAGGGTCCAGCCATGGAGAAGATTTTCGTCACTAGGATAAGATAAAGAATAAACACATTATAAAAAAATGACATAAGGTTTTCTTTTTAACCTGTTCCTTAAAACACTAGTGCTTAGGAAATCTAATGGAGGCAAAAGCAGTCAAGGGTAGTTTAGGGTTAGGGTTAGGGTTAGGGTTAGTGTTAGGGTTAGGGTACGGCTTAGGGTATGGGATAGGGTATGGGTGAGGGTACGGCATAGGGTAGGGTTTAGTGTTAGGGTTAGTGTTAGGGTTAGGGTTAGGGTATGGCTTAGGGTACGGGTGAGGGTACGGGTGAGGGTACTGTGTAGGTCATTGGTTAGGGTTAGGTTAAGGCTTAGGATACAGGTTATTGTATGGGTTAGGGTACGGCGCAGGGTATGGGTAAGGGTTAGGGTTAGGGTTAGGGTTAGAGTTAGGGTACGGCTTAGGGTACGGGTTAGGGAACGGGAGAGGGTACGGCGTAGTGTATAGGTTAGGGTTAGGGTTAGGGTACGGCTTAGGGTACGGATTAGGTTATGGGTGAGGGTACGGCGTAGTGTATAGGTTAGGGTTAGGGTTAGGGTACGGCTTAGGGTACGGGTTAGGTTACGGGTGAGGGTACGGCGTAGGGTATGGGTTAGGGTTAGGGTTAGTGTTAGTGTTAGGGTTAGGGTACGGCTTAGCGTATGGGATAGGGTACGGGTGAGGGTACGGCGTAGGGTAGGGGTTAGGGTTAGAGTTAGGGTTAGGGTTGGGGTTAGGGTACGGCTTAGGACACGGGTGAGGGTACGGGTGAGGGTACTGCGTAGGGTATTGGTTAGGGTTAGGATATGGCTTAGGATACGGGTTAGTGTACGGGTTAGGGTATGGCGTAGGGTATGGGTTAGGGTTAGGGTTAGGGTTCGGGTTAGGGTTAGGGTACGGCTTAGGATACGGGTTAGGGTACGGGTGAGGGTACGGCGTAGTGTATGGGTTGGGGTTAGGTTTAGGGTACGTCTTAGGGTACGGGTGAGGGTACGGCGTAGCGTATGGGTTAGGGTTAGGGTTAGGGTTAGGGTTAGTTTTAGGGTTAGGGATTGGTTTAGGGTACGGGTTAGGATTAGCGTACGTGTTAGGGTTAGGTTTTGGGTTAGGGTTAGGGTACGCGTTAGGGTTAGGGTATGGGTTAGGGTTAGGGTACACGTTAGGATTAGGGTATTTATTAAACCTATCCCACTCTCTAGATACCACTTAGCACGTAAAGGAATATTATTAGGGATCCAGCCATGGAGAAGATTTTAGTCACTAGGATAAGATAAAGAATAAACACATTATAAAAAAATCACATTAGGATTTTCTTTTTAACCTGTTCCTTAAAACACTAGTGCTTAGGAAATCTAATAGAGGCAAAAGCAATCAAGGGTAGTTTAGGGTTAGGGTTAGGGTTAGGGTTAGTGTTAGGGTTAGGGTACGGCTTAGGGTATGGGATAGGGTACGGGTGAGGGTACGGCGTTGGGTAGGGGTTAGGGTTAGGGTTAGGGTTAGGGTTAGGGTATGGCTTAGGGTACGGGTGAGGGTACGGGTGACGGTACTGCGTAGGGTATTGGTTAGGGTTAGGGTACGTCCTAGGATACGTGTTAGGGTACGGGTTAGGGTACGGCGTAGAGTGTGGGTTAGGGTTAGGGTTAGTGTTAGGGTTAGGGTTACGGTACGTCTTAGGGTACGTGTTAGGGTACGGGTGTGGGTACGGCGTAGGTTATGGGTTAGGGTTAGGGTTAGGGTTAGGGTTAGGGTACGGCTTAGGATACGGGTTAGGGTACGGGTGAGGGTACGGCGTAGGTTATGGGTTAGGGTTAGGGTTAGTGTTAGGGTTATGGTACGGCTTAGGTTATGGGATAGGGTACAGGTGAGGGTATGGCATAGGATAGGTGTTAGGGTTAGGTTTAGGGTTAGGGTTAGTGTTAGGGTACGCCTTAGGGTACGGGTGAGGGTATGGGTGAGGATACTGCGTAGGGTATTGGTTAGGGTTAGGGTACGGCTTAGGATACGGGTTAGGGTACGTGTTATGGTATGGCGTACGCTATGGGTTAGGGTTAGGTTTAGGGTTAGGGTTAGGTTTAGGGTACGGCTTAGGGTACGGGTTAGGGTACGGGTGAGGTTACGGCGTAGGGTATAGTTTAGGGTTAGGGTTAGGGTTAGGGTACGGCTTAGGGTACGGGTTAGGGTACGGGTGAGGGTATGGCGTAGTGTATAGGTTAGGGTTAGTGTTAGGGTTAGGGTACAGCTTAGGGTACGGGTGAGGGTACGGGTGAGGGTACTGCGTAGGGTATTGGTTAGGGTTAGGATACGGCTTAGGATACGGGTTAGGGTACGGGTTAGGGTATGGCGTAGGGTATGGGTTAGGGTTAGGTTTAGGGTTAGGTTTAGGGTTAGGGTTAGGGTTAGGGTACGGCTTAGGATACGGGTTAGGGTACGGGTGAAGGTACGGCGTAGCGTATGGGTTAGGGTTAGGGTTAGGGTTAGGGTTAGGGTACGGCTTAGGTTATGGGATAGGGTACAGGTGAGGGTATGGCATAGGGTATGGGTTAGGGTTAGGGTTAGGGTTAGGGTTAGGGTATGGCTTAGGGTACGGGTGAGTGTATGGGTGAGGATACTGCGTAGGGTATTGGTTAGGGTTACGGTACGTCTTAGGATACGGGTTAGGGTACGGGTGAGGGTACGGCGTAGGTTATGGGTTAGGGTTAGTGTTAGTGTTAGGGTTATGGTACGGCTTAGGTTATGGGATAGGGTACAGGTGAGGGTATGGCATACGGTAGGGTTTAGGGTTAGGGTTAGGGTTAGGGTTAGGGTTAGGGTACGGCTTAGGGTACGGGTGAGGGTATGGGTGAGGATACTGCATAGGGTATTGGTT
The DNA here is from genome assembly GCF_028564815.1 of Eubalaena glacialis. NCBI lineage: Eukaryota > Metazoa > Chordata > Mammalia > Artiodactyla > Balaenidae > Eubalaena > Eubalaena glacialis. Next base: position 621,332 of record NW_026871205.1, read on the forward strand.
AGGGTTAGGGTACGGCTTAGTGTATGGGTTAGGGTACGGGTGAGGTTACGGCGTAGGGTATAGTTTAGGGTTAGGGTTAGGGTTAGGGTACGGCTTAGGATACGGGTTAGGGTACGGGTGAGGGTACGGCGTAGCGTATGGTTTAGGTTTAGTGTTAGGGTTAGGGTACGGCTTAGGGTACGGGTTAGGGTACGGGTGAGGGTACGGTGTAGGTTATGGGTTAGGGTTAGGGTTAGGGTTAGGGTTAGTTTTAGAGTTAGGGATTGGTTTAGGGTACGGGTTAGGATTAGCATACGTGTTCGGGTTAGGGTTTTGGTTAGGGTTAGGGTACGCGTTAGGGTTAGGGTATGGGTTAGGTTTAGGGTACACTTTAGGATTAGGGTATTTATTAAACCTATCCCACTCTCTAGATACCACTTAGCACGTAAAGGAATATTATTTGTGGTTCAGCCATGGAGAAGATTTTAGTCACTAGGATAAGATAAAGAATAAACACATTATAAAAAAATCACATAAGGTTTTCTTTTTAACCTGTTCCTTAAAACACTAGTGTTTAGGAAATCTAATGGAGGCAAAAGCAGTAAAGGGTAGTTTAGGGTTAGGGTTAGGGTAGGGCTTAGGATACGGGTGAGGGTACTGGTGAGGGTACTGCGTAGGTTATTGGTTAGGGTTAGGGTACGGCTTAGGATACGGGTTAGGATATGGGTTAGGTTACGGCGTTGGGTATGGTTGAGGGTTAGGGTTAAGGTTAGTGTAAGGCTTTGGGTACGGGTTAGGGTACGGGTGAGGGTACGGCGTAGGGTAGAGGTTAGGGTTAGGTTTAGGATTAGGGTACGGCTTAGGATACGGGTTAGGGTATGGGTGAGGGTACGGCGTAGCGTATGGGTTAGGGTTAGGGTTAGGGTTAGGGTTAGTTTTAGGGTTAGGGATTGGTTTAGGGTAAGGGTTTGGATTAGCGTACGTGTTAGGGTTAGGGTTTGGGTTAGGGTTAGGGTACGCATTAGGGTTAGGGTGTGGGTTAGGGTTAGGGTACACGTTAGGATTAGGGTATTTATTAAACCTATCCCACTCTCTAGATACCACTTAGCACGTAAAGGAATATTATTTAGGGTCCAGCCATGGAGAAGATTTTCGTCACTAGGATAAGATAAAGAATAAACACATTATAAAAAAATCACATTAGGATTTTCTTTTTAACCTGTTCCTTAAAACACTAGTGCTTAGGAAATCTAATGGAGGCAAAAGCAGTCAAGGGTAGTTTAGGGTTAGGGTTAGGGTTAGGGTTAGTGTTAGGTTTAGGGTACGGCTTAGGGTATGGGATAGGGTATGGGTGAGGGTACGGCATAGGGTAGGGTTTAGTGTTAGGGTTAGTGTTAGGGTTAGGGTTAGGGTATGGCTTAGTGTACGGGTGAGGGTACGGGTGAGGGTACTGTGTAGGTCATTGGTTAGGGTTAGGTTAAGGCTTAGGATACAGGTTATTGTATGGGTTAGGGTACGGCGCAGGGTATGGGTAAGGGTTAGGGTTAGGGTTAGGGTTAGAGTTAGGGTACGGCTTAGGGTACGGGTTAGGGAATGGGTGAGGGTACGGCGTAGTGTATAGGTTAGGGTTAGGGTTAGGGTACGGCTTAGGGTACGGATTAGGTTATGGGTGAGGGTACGGCGTAGGGTATGGGTTAGGGTGAGGGTTAGGGTTAGTGTTAGTGTTAGGGTTAGGGTACGGCTTAGCGTATGGGATAGGGTACGGGTGAGGGTACGGCGTAGGGTAGGGGTTAGGGTTAGGGTTAGGGTTAGGGTTAGGGTATGGCTTAGGGTACGGGTGAGGGTACGGGTGAGGGTACTGCGTAGGGTATTGGTTAGGGTTAGGGTACGGCTTAGGATACGTGTTAGGGTACGGGTTAGGGTACGGCGTAGAGTGTGGGTTAGGGTTAGGGTTAGTGTTAGGGTTAGGGTTACGGTACGTCTTAGGGTACGTGTTAGTGTACGGGTGAGGGTACGGCGTAGGTTATGGGTTAGGGTTAGGGTTAGGGTTAGGGTTAGGGTACGGCTTAGGATACGGGTTAGGGTACGGGTGAGGGTACGGCGTAGGTTATGGGTTAGGGTTAGGGTTAGTGTTAGGGTTATGGTACGGCTTAGGTTATGGGATAGGGTACAGGTGAGGGTATGGCATAGGGTAGGGGTTAGGGTTAGGGTTAGGGTTAGGGTTAGGGTTAGGGTTAGGGTACGGCTTAGGGTACGGGTGAGGGTATGGGTGAGGATACTGCGTAGGGTATTGGTTAGGGTTAGGGTACGGCTTAGGATACGGGTTAGGGTACGTGTTAGGGTATGGCGTACGGTATGGGTTAGGGTTAGGGTTAGGGTTAGGGTTAGGTTTAGGGTTAGGGTACGGCTTAGGGTACGGGTTAGGGTACGGGTGAGGTTACGGCGTAGGGTATAGTTTAGGGTTAGGGTTAGGGTTAGGGTACGGCTTAGGATACGGGTTAGGGTATGGGTGAGGGTACGGCGTAGCGTATGGGTTAGGGTTAGGGTTAGTTTTAGGGTTAGGGATTGGTTTAGGGTACGGGTTAGGATTAGCGTACGTGTTAGGGTTAGGGTTTGGGTTAGGGTTAGGGTACGCATTAGGGTTAGGGTATGGGTTAGGGTTAGGGTACACGTTAGGATTAGGGTATTTATTAAACCTATCCCACTCTCTAGATACCACTTAGCACGTAAAGGAATATTATTTAGGGTCCAGCCATGGAGAAGATTTTCGTCACTAGGATAAGATAAAGAATAAACACATTATAAAAAAATCACATTAGGATTTTCTTTTTAACCTGTTCCTTAAAACACTAGTGCTTAGGAAATCTAATGGAGGCAAAAGCAGTCAAGGGTAATTTAGGGTTAGGGTTAGGGTTAGGGTTAGTGTTAGGGTTAGGGTACGGCTTAGGGTATGGGTTAGGGTATGGGTGAGGGTACGGCATAGGGTAGGGTTTAGGGTTAGGGTTAGTGTTAGGGTTAGGGTTAGGGTATGGCTTAGGGTACGGGTGAGGGTACTGTGTAGGTCATTGGTTAGGGTTAGGTTAAGGCTTAGGATACAGGTTATTGTATGGGTTAGGGTACGGCGCAGGGTATGGGTAAGGGTTAGGGTTAGGGTTAGGGTTAGAGTTAGGGTACGGCTTAGGGTACGGGTTAGGGAACGGGTGAGGGTACGGCGTAGTGTATAGGTTAGGGTTAGGGTTAGGGTACGGCTTAGGGTACGGATTAGGTTATGGGTGAGGGTACGGCGTAGGGTATGGGTTAGGGTTAGGGTTAGGGTTAGTGTTAGTGTTAGGGTTAGGGTACGGCTTAGCGTATGGGATAGGGTACGGGTGAGGGTACGGCGTAGGGTAGGGGTTAGGGTTAGGGTTAGGGTTAGGTTTAGGGTATGGCTTAGGGTACGGGTGAGGGTACGGGTTAGGGTACTGCGTAGGGTATTGGTTAGGGTTAGGGTACGGCTTAGGATACGTGTTAGGGTACGGGTTAGGGTACGGCGTAGAGTGTGGGTTAGGGTTAGTGTTAGTGTTAGGGTTAGGGTTATGGTACGTCTTAGGGTACGTGTTAGTGTACGGGTAAGGGTACGGCGTAGGTTATGGGTTAGGGTTAGGGTTAGGGTTAGGGTTAGGGTACGGCTTAGGATACTGGTTAGGGTACGGGTGAGGGTACGGCGTAGGTTATGGGTTAGGGTTAGGGTTAGTGTTAGGGTTATGGTACGGCTTAGGTTATGGGATAGGGTACAGGTGAGGGTATGGCATAGGGTAGGGGTTAGGGTTAGGGTTAGGGTTAGGGTTAGGGTACGGCTTAGGGTACGGGTGAGGGTATGGGTGAGGATACTGCGTAGGGTATTGGTTAGGGTTAGGGTACGGCTTAGGATACGGGTTAGGGTACGTGTTAGGGTATGGCGTACGGTATGGGTTAGGGTTAGGGTTAGGGTTAGGGTTAGGGTTAGGGTTAGGGTTAGGGTACGGCTTATGGTACGGGTTAGGGTACAGGTGAGGTTACGGCGTAGGGTATAGTTTAGGGTTAGGGTTAGGTTTAGGGTACGGCTTAGGATACGGGTTAGGTTACGGGTTAGGGTACGGCATAGCGTATGGTTTAGGGTTAGGGTTAGGGTTAGGGTATGGCTTAGGTTACGGGTGAGGGTACGGGTGAGGGTACTGTGTAGGGTATTGGTTATGGTTAGGGTACGGCTTAGAATACGGGTTAGGGTACGGGTTAGGGTACGGCGTAGGGTATGGGTTAGGGTTAGGGTTAGGGTTAGGGTACGGCTTAGGGTACGGGTTAGGGTACGGGTGAGGGTACGGCGTAGTGTATAGGTTAGGGTTAGGGTTAGTGTTAGGTTTAGGGTACCGCTTAGGGTATGGGATAGGGTATGGCGTAGGTTATGGGTTAGGGTTAGGGTTAGGGTTAGGGTTAGGGTACGGCTTAGGATACGGGTTAGCGTACGGGTGAGGGTACGGCGTAGGTTATGGGTTAGGGTTAGGGTTAGGGTTAGGGTTAGTTTTAGGGTTAGGGATTGGTTTAGGGTACGGGTTAGGATTAGCATACTTGTTCGGGTTAGGGTTTTGGTTAGGGTTAGGGTATGGGTTAGGTTTAGGTTACACGTTAGGATTAGGGTATTTATTAAACCTATCCCACTCTCTAGATACCACTTAGCACGAAAAGGAATATTATTTGGGGTTCAGCCATGGAGAAGATTTTAGTCACTAGGATAAGATAAAGAATAAACACATTATAAAAAAATCACATAAGGTTTTCTTTTTAACCTGTTCCTTAAAACACTAGTGTTTAGGAAATCTAATGGAGGCAAAAGCAGTAAAGGGTAGTTTAGGGTTAGGGTTAGGGTAGGGCTTAGGATACGGGTGAGGGTACTGGTGAGGGTACTGCGTAGGTTATTGGTTAGGGTTAGGGTACGGCTTAGGATACGGGTTAGGATATGGGTTAGGTTACGGCGTTGGGTATGGGTGAGGGTTAGGGTTAGGGTTAGGGTAAGGCTTTGGGTACGGTTTAGGGTACGGGTGAGGGTACGGCATAGGGTAGAGGTTAGGGTTAGTTTTAGGGTTAGGGTACGGCTTAGGATACGGGTTAGGATATGGGTTAGGTTATGGCGTTGGGTATGGGTGAGGGTTAGGGTTAGGGTTAGGGTAAGGCTTTGGGAACGGGTTAGGGTACGGGTGAGGGTACGGCGTAGGGTAGAGGTTAGGGTTAGGTTTAGGGTTAGGGTACGGCTTAGGATACGGGTTAGGTTATGGGTGAGGGTACGGCGTAGCGTATGGGTTAGTGTTAGGGTTAGGGTTAGGGTTAGTTTTAGGGTTAGGGATTGGTTTAGGGTACGGGTTAGGATTATCGTACGTGTTAGGGTTAGGGTTTGGGTTAGGGTTAGGGTACGCGTTAGGGTTAGGGTATGGGTTAGGGTTAGGGTACGCGTTAGGATTAGGGTATTTATTAAACCTATCCCACTCTCTAGATACCACTTAGCACGTCAAGGAATATTATTTAGGGTCCAGCCATGGAGAAGATTTTCGTCACTAGGATAAGATAAAGAATAAACACATTATAAAAAAATCACATTAGGATTTTCTTTTTAACCTGTTCCTTAAAACACTAGTGCTTAGGAAATCTAATGGAGGCAAAAGCAGTCAAGGGTAGTTTAGGGTTAGGGTTAGGGTTAGGGTTAGTGTTAGGGTTAGGGTACGGCTTAGGGTATGGGATAGGGTATGGGTGAGGGTACGGCATAGGGTAGGGTTTAGGGTTAGGGTTAGTGTTAGGGTTAGGGTTAGGGTATGGCTTAGGTTACGGGTGAGGGTACTGTGTTGGTCATTGGTGAGGGTTAGGTTAAGGTTTAGGATACCGGTTATTGTATGGGTTAGGGTACGGCGCAGGGTATGGGTAAGGGTTAGGGTTAGGGTTAGGGTTAGGGTTAGGGTTGGGGTTAGGGTACGGCTTAGGGTACGGGTGAGGGTACGGGTGAGGGTACTGCGTAGGGTATTGGTTAGGGTTAGGATATGGCTTAGGATACGGGTTAGGGTACGGGTTAGGGTATGGCGTAGGGTATGGTTTAGGGTTAGGGTTAGGGTTAGGGTTAGGGTTAGGGTACGGCTTAGGATACGGGTTAGGGTACGGGTGAGGGTACGGCGTAGCGTATGGGTTAGGGTTAGGGTTAGGGTACGTCTTAGGCTACGGGTTAGGGTACGGGTGAGGGTACGGCGTAGGGTAAGAGTTAGGGTTAGGGTTAGGGTTAGGGTTAGTTTTAGGGTTAGGGTTTGGTTTAGGGTACGGGTTAGGATTAGCGTACGTGTTAGGGTTAGGTTTTGGGTTAGGGTTAGGGTACGCGTTAGGGTTAGGGTATGGGTTAGGGTTAGGGTACACGTTAGGATTAGGGTATTTATTAAACCTATCCCACTCTCTAGATACCACTTAGCACGTAAAGGAATATTATTAGGGATCCAGCCATGGAGAAGATTTTAGTCACTAGGATAAGATAAAGAATAAACACATTATAAAAAAATCACATTAGGATTTTCTTTTTAACCTGTTCCTTAAAACACTAGTGCTTAGGAAATCTAATAGAGGTAAAAGCAATCAAGGGTAGTTTAGGGTTAGGGTTAGGGTTAGGGTTAGTGTTAGGGTTAGGGTACGGCTTAGGGTATGGGATAGGGTACGGGTGAGGGTACGGCGTAGGGTAGGGGTTAGGGTTAGGGTTAGGGTTATGGTTAGGGTATGGCTTAGGGTACGGGTGAGGGTACAGGTGAGGGTACTGCGTAGGGTATTGGTTAGGGTTAGGGTACAGCTTAGGATACGTGTTAGGGTACGGGTTAGGGTACGGCGTAGAGTGTGGGTTAGGGATAGGGTTAGTGTTAGGGTTAGAGTTACGGTACGTCTTAGGGTACGTGTTAGGGTACGGGTGAGGGTACGGCGTAGGTTATGGGTTAGGGTTAGGGTTAGGGTTAGGGTTATGGTACGGCTTAGGTTATGGGATAGGGTACAGGTGAGGGTATGGCATAGGGTAGGGGTTAGGGTTAGGTTTAGGGTTAGGGTTAAGGTACGCCTTAGGGTACGGGTGAGGGTATGGGTGAGGATACTGCGTAGGGTATTGGTTAGGGTTAGGGTACGGCTTAGGGTAAGGGTTAGGTTACGGGTGAGGGTATGGCATAGGGTATGGTTTAGGGTTAGGGTTAGGGTTAGGGTTAGTGTTAGTGTTAGGGTTAGCGTACGGCTTAGCGTATGGGATAGGGTACGGGTGAGGGTACGGCGTAGGGTAGGGGTTAGGGTTAGAGTTAGGGTTAGGGTTGGGGTTAGGGTACGGCTTAGGGTACGGGTGAGGGTACGGGTGAGGGTACTGCGTAGGGTATTGGTTAGGGTTAGGATACGGCTTAGGATACGGTTAGGGTACGGGTTAGGGTATGGCGTAGGGTATGGGTTAGGGTTAGGGTTAGGGTTAGGGTTAGGGTTAGGGTTAGGGTTAGGGTACGGCTTAGGATACGGCTTAGGGTACGGGTGAAGGTACGGCGTAGCGTATGGGTTAGGGTTAGGGTTAGGGTTAGAGTTAGGGTACGGCTTAGGTTATGGGATAGGGTACAGGTGAGGGTATGGCATAGGGTATGGGTTAGGGTTAGGGTTAGGGTTAGGGTTAGGGTACGGCTTAGCGTACGGGTGAGGGTATGGGTGAGGATACTGCGTAGGGTATTGGTTAGGGTTACGGTACGTCTTAGGATACGGGTTAGGGTACGGGTGAGGGTACGGCGTAGGTTATGGGTTAGGGTTAGGGTTAGTGTTAGGGTTATGGTACGGCTTAGGTTATGGGATAGGGTACAGGTGAGGGTATGGCATAGGGTAGGGTTTAGGGTTAGGGTTAGGGTTAGGGTTAGGGTACGGCTTAGGGTACGGGTGAGGGTATGGGTGAGGATACTGCATAGGGTATTGGTTAGGGTTAGGGTACGGCTTAGAATACGGGTTAGGGTACGTGTTAGGGTATGGCGTACGGTATGGGTTAGGGTTAGGGTTAGGGTTAGGGTTAGGGTTAGGGTACGGCTTAGGGTACGGGTTAGGGTACGGGTGAGGTTACGGCGTAGGGTATAGTTTAGGGTTAGGGTTAGGGTTAGGGTACGGCTTAGGATACGGGTTAGGGTACGGGTGAGGGTACGGCGTAGCGTATGGTTTAGGGTTAGGGTTAGGGTTAGGGTACGGCTTAGGGTACGGGTTAGGGTATGGGTGAGGGTACGGTGTAGGTTATGGGTTAGGGTTAGGGTTAGGATTAGGGTTAGTTTTAGGGTTAGGGATTGGTTTAGGGTACGGGTTAGGATTAGCATACGTGTTCGGGTTAGGGTTTTCGTTAGGGTTAGGGTACGCGTTAGGTTTAGGGTATGGGTTAGGTTTAGGGTACACTTTAGGATTAGGGTATTTATTAAACCTATCCCACTCTCTAGATACCACTTAGCACGTAAAGGAATATTATTTGGGGTTCAGCCATGGAGAAGATTTTAGTCACTAGGATAAGATAAAGAATGAACACATTATAAAAAAATCACATAAGGTTTTCTTTTTAACCTGTTCCTTAAAACACTAGTGTTTAGGAAATATAATGGAGGCAAAAGCAGTAAAGGTTAGTTTAGGGTTAGGGTTAGGGTTAGGGTTAGGGTAGGGCTTAGGATACGGGTGAGGGTACTGGTGAGGGTACTGAGTAGGTTATTGGTTAGGGTTAGGGTACGGCTTAGGATACGGGTTAGGATATGGGTTACGTTACGGCGTTGGGTATGGGTGAGGGTTAGGGTTAGGGTTAGGGTAAGGCTTTGGGTACGGGTTAGGGTACGGGTGAGGGTACGGCGTAGGGTAGAGGTTAGGGTTAGGTTTAGGATTAGGGTACGGCTTAGGATACGGGTTAGGGTATGGGTGAGGGTACGGCGTAGCGTATGGGTTAGGGTTAGGGTTAGGGTTAGGGTTAGTTTTAGGGTTAGGGATTGGTTTAGGGTACGGGTTAGGATTAGCGTACGTGTTAGGGTTAGGGTTTGGGTTAGGGTTAGGGTACGCATTAGGGTTAGGGTATGGGTTAGGGTTAGGGTACACGTTAGGATTAGGGTATTTATTAAACCTATCCCACTCTCTAGATACCACTTAGCACGTAAAGGAATATTATTTGGGGTCCAGCCATGGAGAAGCTTTTAGTCACTAGGATAAGATAAAGAATAAACACATTATAAAAAAATCACATTAGGATTTTCTTTTTAACCTGTTCCTTAAAACACTATTGCTTAGGAAATCTAATGGAGGCAAAAGCAGTCAACGGTAGTTTAGGGTTAGGGTTAGGGTTAGGGTTAGTGTTAGGGTTAGGGTACGTCTTAGGGTATGGGATAGGGTATGGGTGAGGGTACGGCATAGGGTAGGGTTTAGGGTTAGGGTTAGTGTTAGGGTTAGGGTTAGGGTATGGCTTAGGGTACGGGTGAGGGTACTGTGTAGGTCATTGGTTAGGGTTAGGTTAAGGCTTAGGATACAGGTTATTGTATGGGTTAGGGTACGGCGCAGGGTATGGGTAAGGGTTAGGGTTAGGGTTAGGGTTAGAGTTAGGGTACGGCTTAGGGTACGGGTTAGGGTACAGGTGAGGGTACGGCGTAGTGTATAGGTTAGGGTTAGGGTTAGGGTACGGCTTAGGGTACGGGTTAGGTTACGGGTGAGGGTAAGGCGTAGGGTATGGGTTAGGGTTAGGGTTAGGGTTAGTGTTAGTGTTAGGGTTAGGGTACGGCTTAGCGTATGGGATAGGGTACGGGTGAGGGTACGGCGTAGGGTAGGGGTTAGGGTTAGAGTTAGGGTTAGGGTTGGGGTTAGGGTACAGCTTAGGGTACGGGTGAGGGTACGGGTGAGGGTACTGCGTAGGGTATTGGTTAGGGTTAGGATATGGCTTAGGATACGGGTTAGGGTTAGGGTTAGGGTTAGGGTTGGGGTTAGGGTACGGCTTAGGATACGGGTTAGGGTACGGGTGAGGGTACGGCGTAGCGTATGGGTTAGGGTTAGGGTTAGGGTACTTCTTAGGCTACGGGTTAGGGTACGGGTGAGGGTACGGCGTAGGGTAAGGGTTAGGGTTAGTTTTAGGGTTAGGGTTTGGTTTAGGGTACGGGTTAGGATTAGCGTACGTGTTAGGGTTAGGTTTTGGGTTAGGGTTAGGTTACGCGTTAGGGTTAGGGTATGGGTTAGGGTTAGGGTACACGTTAGGATTAGGGTATTTATTAAACCTATCCCACTCTCTAGATACCACTTAGCACGTAAAGGAATATTATTAGGGATCCAGCCATGGAGAAGATTTTAGTCACTAGGATAAGATAAAGAATAAACACATTATAAAAAAATCACATTAGGATTTTCTTTTTAACCTGTTCCTTAAAACACTAGTGCTTAGGAAATCTAATAGAGGCAAAAGCAATCAAGGGTAGTTAGGGTTAGGGTTAGTGTTAGGGTTAGGGTACGGCTTAGGGTATGGGATAGGGTATGGGTGAGGGTACGGCGTAGGGTAGTGGTTAGGGTTAGGGTTAGGGTTATGGTTAGGGTATGGCTTAGGGTACGGGTGAGGGTACGGGTGAGGGTACTGCGTAGGGTATTGGTTAGGGTTAGGGTACGGCTTAGGATACGTGTTAGGGTACGGGTTAGGGTACGGCGTAGAGTGTGGGTTAGGGTTAGGGTTAGTGTTAGGGTTAGGGTTACGGTACGTCTTAGGGTACGTGTTAGGGTACGGGTGAGGGTACGGCGTAGGTTATGGGTTAGGGTTAGGGTTAGGGTTAGGGTTAGGGTACGGCTTAGGATACGGGTTAGGGTACGGGTGAGGGTACGGCGTAGGTTATGGGTTAGGGTTAGGGTTAGTGTTAGGGTTATGGTACGGCTTAGGTTATGGGATAGGGTACAGGTGAGGGTATGGCATAGGGTAGGGGTTAGGGTTAGGTTTAGGGTTAGGGTTAGGGTTAGGGTACGCCTTAGGGTACGGGTGAGGGTATGGGTGAGGATACTGCGTAGGGTATTGGTTAGGGTTACGGTACGGCTTAGGGTACGGGTTAGGTTACGGGTGAGGGTACGGCATAGGGTATGGTTTAGGGTTAGGGTTAGGGTTAGGGTTAGTGTTAGTGTTAGCGTTAGGGTACGGCTTAGCATATGGGATAGGGTACGGGTGAAGGTACGGCGTAGGGTAGGGGTTAGGGTTAGAGTTAGGGTTAGGGTTCGGGTTAGGGTACGGCTTAGGGTACGGGTGAGGGTACGGGTGAGGGTACTGCGTAGGGTATTGGTTAGGGTTAGGATACGGCTTAGGATACGGGTTAGGGTACGGGTTAGGGTATGGCGTAGGGTATGGGTTAGGGTTAGGGTTAGGGTTAGGGTTAGGGTTAGGGTTAGGGTACGGCTTAGGATACGGGTTAGGGTACGGATGAAGGTACGGCGTAGCGTATGGGTTAGGGTTAGGGTTAGGGTTAGGGTTAGGGTACGGCTTAGGTTATGGGATAGGGTACAGGTGAGGGTATGGCATAGGGTATGGGTTAGGGTTAGGGTTAGGGTTAGGGTTAGGGTACGGCTTATGGTACGGGTGAGGGTATGGGTGAGGATACTGCGTAGGGTATTGGTTAGGGTTACGGTACGTCTTAGAATACGGGTTAGGGTACGAGTTAGGGTATGGCGTACGGTATGGGTTAGGGTTAGGGTTAGGGTTAGGGTTAGGGTTAGGGTACGGCTTAGGGTAAGGGTTAGGGTACGGGTGAGGTTACGGCGTAGGGTATAGTTTAGGGTTAGGGTTAGGGTTAGGGTACGGCTTAGGATACGGGTTAGGGTACGGGTGAGGGTACGGCGTAGCGTATGGTTTAGGGTTAGGGTTAGGGTTAGGGTACGGCTTAGGGTACGCGTTAGGGTACGGGTGAGGGTATGGTGTAGGTTATGGGTTAGGGTTAGGGTTAGGGTTAGGGTTAGTTTTAGGGTTAGGGATTGGTTTAGGGTATGGGTTAGGATTAGCATACGTGTTCGGGTTAGGGTTTTCGTTAGGGTTAGGGTACGCGTTAGGGTTAGGGTATGGGTTAGGTTTAGGGTACACGTTAGGATTAGGGTATTTATTAAACCTATCCCACTCTCTAGATACCACTTAGCACGTAAAGGATTATTATTTGGGGTTCAGCCATGGAGAAGATTTTAGTCGCTAGGATAAGATAAAGAATGAACACATTATAAAAAAATCACATAAGGTTTTCTTTTTAACCTGTTCCTTAAAACACTAGTGTTTAGGAAATCTAATGGAGGCAAAAGCAGTAAAGGGTAGTTTAGGGTTAGGGTTAGGGTTAGGGTTAGGGTAGGGCTTAGGATACGGGTGAGGGTACTGGTGAGGGTACTGCGTAGGTTATTGGTTAGGGTTAGGGTACGGCTTAGGATACAGGTTAGTATATGGGTTAGGTTACGGCGTTGGGTATGGGTGAGGGTTAGGGTTAGGGTTAGGGTAAGGCTTTGGGTACGGGTTAGGGTACGGGTTTGGGTACGGCGTAGGGTAGAGGTTAGGGTTAGGTTTAGGATTAGGGTACGGCTTAGGATACAGGTTAGGGTATGGGTGAGGGTACGGCGTAGCGTATGGGTTAGGGTTAGGGTTAGGGTTAGGGTTAGTTTTAGGTTTAGGGATTGGTTTAGGGTACGGGTTAGGATTAGCTTACGTGTTAGGGTTAGGGTTTGTGTTAGGGTTAGGGTACGCATTAGGGTTAGGGTATGGGTTAGGGTTAGGGTACACGTTAGGATTAGGGTATTTATTAAACCTATCCCACTCTCTAGATACCACTTAGCACGTAAAGGAATATTATTTGGGGTCCAGCCATGGAGAAGCTTTTAGTCACTAGGATAAGATAAAGAATAAACACATTATAAAAAAATCACATTAGGATTTTCTTTTTAACCTGTTCCTTAAAACACTATTGCTTAGGAAATCTAATGGAGGCAAAAGCAGTCAACGGTAGTTTAGGGTTAGGGTTAGGGTTAGGGTTAGTGTTAGGGTTAGGGTACGGCTTAGGGTATGGGATAGGGTATGGGTGAGGGTACGGCATAGGGTAGGGTTTAGGGTTAGGGTTAGTGTTAGGGTTAGGGTAGGGTATGGCTTAGGGTACGGGTGAGGGTACTGTGTAGGTCATTGGTTAGGGTTAGGTTAAGGCTTAGGATACAGGGTATTGTATGGGTTAGGGTATGGCGCAGTGTATGGGTAAGGGTTAGGGTTAGGGTTAGGGTTAGAGTTAGGGTATGGCTTAGGGTACGGGTTAGGGAACGGGTGAGGGTACGGCGTAGTGTATAGGTTAGGGTTAGGGTTAGGGTACGGCTTAGGGTACGGATTAGGTTATGGGTGAGGGTACGGCGTAGGGTATGGGTTAGGGTTAGGGTTAGGGTTAGTGTTAGTGTTAGGGTTAGGGTATGGCTTAGCGTATCGGATAGGGTACGGGTGAGGGTACGGCGTAGGGTAGGGGTTAGGGTTAGGGTTAGGGTTAGGGTATGGCTTAGGGTACAGGTGAGGGTACGGGTGAGGGTTCTGCGTAGGGTATTGGTTAGGGTTTGGGTACGGCTTAGGATACGTGTTAGGGTACGGGTTAGGGTACGGCGTAGAGTGTGGGTTAGGGTTAGGGTTAGTGTTAGGGTTAGGGTTATGGTACGTCTTAGGGTATGTGTTAGGGTACGGGTGAGGGTACGGCGTAGGTTATGGGTTAGGGTTAGGGTTAGGGTTAGGGTTAGGGTACGGCTTAGGATACGGGTTAGGGTACGGGTGAGGGTACGGCGTAGGTTATGGGTTAGGGTTAGGGTTAGTGTTAGGGTTATGGTACGGCTTAGGTTATGGAATAGGGTACAGTTGAGGGTATGGAATAGTGTAGGGGTTACGGTTAGGTTTAGGGTTAGGGTTAGGGTTAGGGTACGGCTTACGGTACGGGTGAGGTTATGGGTGAGGATACTGCGTAGGGCATTGGTTAGGGTTAGGGTACGGCTTAGGATACGGGTTAGGGTAGGTGTTAGGGTATGGCGTACGGTATGGGTTAGGGTTAGGGTTAGGGTTAGGGTTAGGGTTAGGGTACGGCTTAGGGTACGGGTTAGGGTACGGGTGAGGTTACGGCGTAGGGTATAGTTTAGGGTTAGGGTTAGGGTTAGGGTACGGCTTAGGATACGGGTTAGGGTACGGGTGAGGGTACGGCGTAGCGTATGTTTTAGGGTTAGGGTTAGGGTTAGGGTACGGCTTAGGGTACGGGTTAGGGTACGGGTGAGGGTATGGTGTAGTGTATAGCTTAGGGTTAGGGTTAGGGTTAGGGTATGGCTTAGGGTACGGGAGAGGGTACGGGTGAGGGTACTGTGTAGGGTATTGGTTATGGTTAGGGTACGGCTTAGAATACGGGTTAGGGTACGGGTTAGGGTACGGCGTAGGGTATGGGTTAGGGTTAGGGTTAGGGTTAGGGTTAGGGTTAGGGTACGGCTTAGGGTACGGGTTAGGGTACAGGTGAGGGTACGGCGTAGTGTATAGGTTAGGGTTAGGGTTAGGGTTAGGGTACGGCTTAGGGTACGGGTTAGGGTACGGGTGAGGGTATGGCGTAGTGTATAGGTTAGGGTTAGGGTTAGGGTTAGGGTACGGCTTAGGGTATGGGATAGGGTACGGGTGAGGGTACGGCGTAGGGTAGGGGTTAGGTTTAGGGTTAGGGTTAGTGTTAGTGTTAGGGTACGGCTTAGGGTATGGGATAGGTTACGGGTGAGGTTACGGCGTAGGGTAGGGGTTAGGGTTAGCTTTAGGGTTAGTGTTAGGTTTAGGGTTCCGCTTAGGGTATGGGATAGGGTACGGCGTAGGGTAGCGGTTAGGGTTAGGGTTAGGGTTAGGGTTAGGGTACGGCTTAGGATACGGGTTAGGGTACGGGTGAGGGTACGGCGTAGGTTATGGGTTAGGGTTAGGGTTAGGGTTAGGGTTAGTTTTAGGGTTAGGGATTGATTTAGGGTACGGGTTAGGATTAGCATACTTGTTCGGGTTAGGGTTTTGGTTAGGGTTACGGTACCCGTTAGGGTTAGGGTATGGGTTAGGTTTAGGGTACACGTTAGGATTAGGGTATTTATTAAACCTATCCCACTCTCTAGATACCACTTAGCACGTAAAGGAATATTATTTGGGGTTCAGCCATGGAGAAGATTTTAGTCACTAGGATAAGATAAAGAATAAACACATTATAAAAAAATCACATAAGGTTTTCTTTTTAACCTGTTCCTTAAAACACTAGTGTTTAGGAAATCTAATGGAGGCAAAAGCAGTAAAGGGTAGTTTAGGGTTAGGGTTAGGGTTAGGGTTAGGGTAGGGCTTAGGATACGGGTGAGGTTACTGGTGAGGGAACTGTGTAGGTTATAGGTTAGGGTTAGGGTACGGCTTAGGATACGGGTTAGGATATGGGTTAGGTTACGGCGTTGGGTATGGGTGAGGGTTAGGGTTAGGGTTAGGGTAAGGCTTTGGGTACGGGTTAGGGTACGGGTGAGGGTACAGCGTAGGGTAGAGGTTAGGGTTAGGTTTAGGGTTAGGGTACGGCTTAAGATACGGGTTAGGGTATGGGTGAGGGTACGGCGTAGCGTATGGGTTAGGGTTAGGATTAGGGTTAGGGTTAGTTTTAGGGTTAGGGATTGGTTTAGGGTACGGGTTAGGATTAGCGTACGTGTTACGGTTAGGGTTTGGGTTAGGGTTAGGGTACGCGTTAGGGTTAGGGTATGGGTTAGGGTTAGGGTACGCGTTAGGATTAGGGTATTTATTAAACCTATCCCACTCTCTAGATACCACTTAGCACGTAAAGGAATATTATTTAGGGTCCAGCCATGGAGAATATTTTCGTCACTAGGATAAGATAAAGAATAATCACATTATAAAAAAATCACATTAGGATTTTCTTTTTAACCTGTTCCTTAAAACACTAGTGCTTAGGAAATCTAATGGAGGCAAAAGCAGTCAAGGGTAGTTTAGGTTTAGGGTTAGGGTTAGGGTTAGTGTTAGTGTTAGGGTACGGCTTAGGGTATGGGATAGGGTATGGGTGAGGGTACGGCATAGGGTAGGGTTTAGGGTTAGGGTTAGTGTTAGGGTTAGGGTTAGGGTATGGCTTAGGGTACGGGTGAGGGTACTGTGTAGGTCATTGGTTAGGGTTAGGTTAAGGCTTAGGATACAGGTTATTGTATGGGTTAGGGTACGGCGCAGGGTATGGGTAAGGGTTAGGGTTAGGGTTAGGGTTAGAGTTAGGGTACGGCTTAGGGTACGGGTTAGGGTACGGGTGAGGGTACGGCGTAGGGTATGGGTTAGGGTTAGGGTTAGGGTTAGTGTTAGTGTTAGGGTTAGGGTACGGCTTAGCATATGGGATAGGGTACGGGTGAGGGTACGGCGTAGGGTAGGGGTTAGGGTTAGAGTTAGGGTTAGGGTTGGGGTTAGGGTACGGCTTAGGGTACGGGTGAGGGTACTGGTGAGGGTACTGCGTAGGGTATTGGTTAGGGTTAGGATATGGCTTAGGATACGGGTTAGGGTATGGGTTAGGGTATGGCGGAGGGTATGGGTTAGGGTTAGGGTAAGGGTTAGGGTTAGGGTTAGGGTACGGCTTAGGATACGGGTTAGGGTACGGGTGAGGTTATGGCGTAGCGTATGGGTTAGGGTTAGGGTTAGGGTACGTCTTAGGCTACGGGTTAGGGTACGGGTGAGGGTACGGCGTAGGGTAAGGGTTAAGGTTAGGGTTAGGGTTAGGGTTAGTTTTAGGGTTAGGGATTGGTTTAGGGTACGGGTTAGGATTAGCGTACGTGTTAGGGTTAGGTTTTGGGTTAGGGTTAGGGTACGCGTTAAGGTTAGGGTATGGGTTAGGGTTAGGGTACACGTTAGGATTAGGGTATTTATTAAACCTATCCCAGTCTCTAGATACCACTTAGCACGTAAAGGAATATTATTAGGGATCCAGCCATGGAGAAGATTTTAGTCACTAGGATAAGATAAAGAATAAACACATTATAAAAAAATCACATTAGGATTTTCTTTTTAACCTGTTCCTTAAAACACTAGTGCTTAGGAAATCTAATAGAGGCAAAAGCAATCAAGGGTAGTTTAGGGTTAGGGTTAGGGTTAGGGTTAGTGTTAGGGTTAGGGTACGGCTTAGGGTATGGGATAGGGTACGGGTGAGGGTACGGCGTAGGGTAGGGGTTAGGGTTAGGGTTAGGGTTATGGTTAGGGTATTGCTTAGGGTACGGGTGAGGGTACGGGTGAGGGTACTGCGTAGGGTATTGGTTAGGGTTAGGGTACGGCTTAGGATACGTGTTAGGGTACGGGTTAGGGTACGGCGTAGACTGTGGGTTAGGGTTAGGGTTAGTGTTAGGGTTAGGGTTACGGTACGTCTTAGGGTACGTGTTAGGGTACGGGTGAGGGTACGGCGTAGGTTATGGGTTAGGGTTAGGGTTAGGGTTAGGGTTAGGGTACGGCTTAGGGTACGGGTGAGGGTACGGCGTAGGTTATGGGTTAGGGTTAGAGTTAGTGTTAGGGTTATGGTACAGCTTAGGTTATGGGATAGGGTACAGGTGAGGGTATGGCATGGGGTAGGGGTTAGGGTTAGGTTTAGGGTTAGGGTTAGGGTTAGGGTACGGCTTAGGGTAAGGGTGAGGGTATGGGTGAGGATACTGCGTAGGGTATTGGTTAGGGTTAGGGTACGGCTTAGGATACGGGTTAGGGTATGTGTTAGGGTATGGCGTACGCTATGGGTTAGGGTTTGGGTTAGGGTTAGGGTTAGGGTTAGGGTACGGCTTAGGGTACGGGTTAGGGTATGGGTGAAGTTACGGCGTAGGGTATAGTTTAGGGTTAGGGTTAGGGTTAGGGTATGGCTTAGGGTACGGGTGAGGGTACGGGTGAGGGTACTGTGTAGGGTATTGGTTATGGATAGGGTACGGCTTAGAATACGGGTTAGGGTACGGTTTAGGGTACGGCGTAGGGTATGGGTTAGGGTTAGGGTTAGGGTTAGGGTTAGGGTTAGGGTACGGCTTAGGGTACGGGTTAGGGTACGGGTGAGGGTGCGGCGTAGTGTATAGGTTAGGGTTAGGGTTAGGGTTAGGGTACGGCTTAGGGTATGGGATAGGGTACGGGTGAGGGTACGGCGTAGTGTAGGGGTTAGGTTTAGGGTTAGGGTTAGTGTTAGGGTTAGGGTACGGCTTAGGGTATGGGATAGGTTATGGGTGAGGGTACGGCGTAGGGTAGGGGTTAGGGTTAGGTTTAGGGTTAGTGTTACGTTTAGGGTACCGCTTAGGGTATGGGATAGGGTACGGCGTAGGGGAGAGGTTAGGGTTAGGGTTAGGGTTAGGGTACGGCTTAGGATACGGGTTAGGGTACGGGTGAGGGTGCGGCGTAGCGTATGGGTTAGGGTTAGGGTTAGGGTTAGGGTACGGCTTAGGGTACGGGTTAGGGTACGCGTGAGGGTACGGCGTAGGTTATTGGTTAGGGTTAGGGTTAGGGTTAGGGTTAGTTTTAGGGTTAGGGATTGGTTTAGGGTACGGGTTAGGATTAGCGTACGTGTTAGGGTTAGGTTTTGGGTTAGGGTTAGGATACGCGTTAAGGTTAGGGTATGGGTTAGGGTTAGGGTACACGTTAGGATTAGGGTATTTATTAAACCTATCCCACTCTCTAGATACCACTTAGCACGTAAAGGAATATTATTAGGGATCCAGCCATGGAGAAGATTTTAGTCACTAGGATAAGATAAAGAATAAACACATTATAAAAAAATCACATTAGGATATTCTTGTTAACCTGTTCCTTAAAACCCTAGTGCTTAGGAAATCTAATAGAGGTAAAAGCAATCAAGGGTAGTTTAGGGTTAGGTTTAGGGTTAGGGTTAGTGTTAGGGTTAGGGTACGGCTTAGGGTATGGGATAGGGTACGGGTGAGGGTACGGCGTAGGGTAGGGGTTAGGGTTAGGGTTAGGGTTATGGTTAGGGTATTGCTTAGGGTACGGGTGAGGGTACGGGTGAGGGTACTGCGTAGGGTATTGGTTAGGGTTAGGGTACGGCTTAGGATACGTGTTAGGGTACGGGTTAGGGTGCGGCGTAGAGTGTGGGTTAGGGTTAGGGTTAGTGTTAGGGTTAGGGTTACGGTACGTCTTAGGGTACGTGTTAGGGTACGGGTGAGGGTACGGCGTAGGTTATGGGTTAGGGTTAGGGTTAGGGTTAGGGTTAGGGTACGGCTTAGGGTACGGGTGAGGGTACGGCGTAGGTTATGGGTTAGGGTTAGAGTTAGTATTAGGGTTATGGTACGGCTTAGGTTATGGGATAGGGTACAGGTGAGGGTATGGCATGGGGTAGGGGTTAGGGTTAGGTTTAGGGTTAGGGTTAGGGTTAGGGTACGGCTTAGGGTACGGGTGAGGGTATGGGTGAGGATACTGCGTAGGGTATTGGTTAGGGTTAGGGTACGGCTTAGGATACGGGTTAGGGTACGTGTTAGGGTATGGCGTACGCTATGGGTTAGGGTTAGGGTTAGGGTTAGGGTTAGGGTTAGGGTACGGCTTAGGGTACGGGTTAGGGTATGGGTGAGGTTACGGCGTAGGGTATACTTTAGGGTTAGGGTTAGGGTTAGGGTACGGCTTAGGGTACGGGTTAGGGTACGGGTGAGGGTATGGCGTAGTGTATAGGTTAGGGTTAGAGTTAGGGTTAGGGTATGGCTTAGGGTACGGGTGAGGGTACGGGTGAGGGTACTGTGTAGGGTATTGGTTATGGATAGGGTACGGCTTAGAATACGGGTTAGGGTACGGTTTAGGGTACGGCGTAGGGTATGGGTTAGGGTTAGGGTTAGGGTTAGGGTTAGGGTTAGGGTACGGCTTAGGGTACGGGTTAGGGTACGGGTGAGGGTACGGCGTAGTGTATAGGTTAGGGTTAGGGTTAGGGTTAGGTTACGGCTTAGGGTATGGGATAGGGTACGGGTGAGGGTACGGCGTAGTGTAGGGGTTAGGTTTAGGGTTAGGGTTAGTGTTAGGGTTAGGGTACGGCTTAGGGTATGGGATAGGTTATGGGTGAGGGTACGGCGTAGGGTAGGGTTTAGGGTTAGGTTTAGGGTTAGTGTTACGTTTAGGGTACCGCTTAGGGTATGGGATAGGGTACGGCGTAGGGGAGAGGTTAGGGTTAGGGTTAGGGTTAGGGTACGGCTTAGGATACGGGTTAGGGTACGGGTGAGGGTGCGGCGTAGCGTATGGGTTAGGGTTAGGGTTAGGGTTAGGGTACGGCTTAAGGTACGGGTTAGGGTACGCGTGAGGGTACGGCGTAGGTTAGGGTTAGGGTTAGGGTTAGGGTTAGGGTTAGTTTTAGGGTTAGGGATTGGTTTAGGGTACGGGTTAGGATTAGCATACTTGTTCGTGTTAGGGTTTTGGTTAGGGTTAGGGTACGCGTTAGGGTTAGGGTATGGGTTAGGTTTAGGGTACACGTTAGGATTAGGGTATTTATTAAACCTATCCCACTCTCTAGATACCACTTAGCACGTAAAGGAATATTATTTGGGGTTCAGCCATGGAGAAGATTTTAGTCACTAGGATAAGATAAAGAATAAACACATTATAAAAAAATCACATAAGGTTTTCTTTTTAACCTGTTCCTTAAAACACTAGTGTTTAGGAAATCTAATGGAGGCAAAAGCAGTAAAGGGTAGTTTAGGGTTAGGGTTAGGGTTAGGGTTAGGGTAGGGCTTAGGATACGGGTGAGGTTACTGGTGAGGGTACTGCGTAGGTTATTGGTTAGGGTTAGGGTACGGCTTAGGATACGGGTTAGGATATGGGTTAGGTTACGGCGTTGGGTATGGGTGAGGGTTAGGGTTAGGGTAAGGCTTTGGGTACGGGTTAGGGTACGGGTGAGGGTACGGCGTAGGGTAGAGGTTAGGGTTAGGTTTAGGGTTAGGGTACGGCTTAAGATACGGGTTAGGGTATGGGTGAGGGTACGGCGTAGCGTATGGGTTAGGGTTAGGGTTACGGTTAGGGTTAGTTTTAGGGTTAGGGATTGGTTTAGGGTACGGGTTAGGATTAGCGTACGTGTTACGGTTAGGGTTTGGGTTAGGGTTAGGGTACGCGTTAGGGTTAGGGTATGGGTTAGGGTTAGGCTACGCGTTAGGATGAGGGTATTTATTAAACCTATCCCACTCTCTAGATACCACTTAGCACGTAAAGGAATATTATTTAGGGTCCAGCCATGGAGAATATTTTCGTCACTAGGATAAGATAAAGAATAATCACATTATAAAAAAATCACATTAGGATTTTCTTTTTAACCTGTTCCTTAAAACACTAGTGCTTAGGAAATCTAATGGAGGCAAAAGCAGTCAAGGGTAGTTTAGGGTTAGGGTTAGGGTTAGGGTTAGTGTTAGGGTTAGGGTACGGCTTAGGGTATGGGATAGGGTATGGGTGAGGGTACGGCATAGGGTAGGGATTAGGGTTAGGGTTAGTGTTAGGGTTAGGGTTAGGGTATGGCTTAGGGTACGGGTGAGGGTACTGTGTAGGTCATTGGTTAGGGTTAGGTTAAGGCTTAGGATACAGGTTATTGTATGGGTTAGGGTACGGCGCAGGGTATGGGTAAGGGTTAGGGTTAGGGTTAGGGTTAGAGTTAGGGTACGGCTTAGGGTACGGGTTAGGGTACGGGTGAGGGTACGGCGTAGTGTATAGGTTAGGTTTAGGGTTAGGGTACGGCTTAGGGTACGGGTTAGGTTATGGGTGAGGGTACGGCGTAGGGTATGGGTTAGGGTTAGGGTTAGGGTTAGTGTTAGTGTTAGGGTTAGGGTACGGCTTAGCGTATGGGATAGGGTACGGGTGAGGGTACGGCATAGGGTAGGGGTTAGGGTTAGAGTTAGGGTTAGGGTTGGGGTTAGGGTACGGCTTAGGGTACGGGTGAGGGTACGGGTGAGGGTACTGCGTAGGGTATTGTTTAGGGATAGGATATGGCTTAGGATACGGGTTAGGGTTTGGGTTAGGGTATGGCGGAGGGTATGGGTTAGGTTTAGGGTAAGGGTTAGGGTTAGGGTTAGGGTACGGCTTAGGATACGGGTTAGGGTACGGGTGAGGTTATGGCGTAGCGTATGGGTTAGGTTTAGGGTTAGGGTTAGGGTTAGGGTACGGCTTAGGGTACGGGTGAGGGTATGGGTGAGGATACTGCGTAGGGTATTGGTTAGGGTTAGGGTACGGCTTAGGATACGGGTTAGGGTACGTGTTAGGGTATGGCGTACGCTATGGGTTAGGGTTAGGGTTAGGGTTAGGGTTAGGGTTAGGGTACGGCTTAGGGTACGGGTTAGGGTATGGGTGAGGTTACGGCGTAGGGTATAGTTTAGGGTTAGGGTTAGGGTTAGGGTACGGCTTTGGGTACGGGTTAGGGTACGGGTGAGGGTATGGCGTAGTGTATAGGTTAGGGTTAGAGTTAGGGTTAGGGTATGGCTTAGGGTACGGGTGAGGGTACGGGTGAGGGTACTGTGTAGGGTATTGGTTATGGTTAGGGTACGGCTTAGAATACGGGTTAGGGTACAGTTTAGGGTACGGCGTAGGGTATGGGTTAGGGTTAGGGTTAGGGTTAGGGTTAGGGTACGGCTTAGGGTACGGGTTAGGGTACGGGTGAGGGTACGGCGTAGTGTATAGATTAGGGTTAGGGTTAGGGTTAGGGTACGGCTTAGGGTATGGGATAGGGTACGGGTGAGGGTACGGCGTAGTGTAGGGGTTAGGTTTAGGGTTAGGGTTAGTGTTAGGGTTAGGGTACGGCTTAGGATATGGGATAGGTTATGGGTGAGGGTACGGCGTAGGGTAGGGGTTAGGGTTAGGTTTAGGGTTAGTGTTACGTTTAGGGTACCGCTTAGGGTATGGGATAGGGTACGGCGTAGGGGAGAGGTTAGGGTTAGGGTTAGGGTTAGGGTTAGGGTTAGGGTACGGCTTAGGATACGGGTTAGGGTACGGGTGAGGGTGCGGCGTAGCGTATGGGTTAGGGTTAGGGTTAGGGTTAGGGTACGGCTTAGGGTACGGGTTAGGGTACGCGTGAGGGTACGGCGTAGGTTATGGGTTAGGGTTAGGGTTAGGGTTAGGGTTAGTTTTAGGGTTAGGGATTGGTTTAGGGTACGGGTTAGGATTAGCATACTTGTTCGGGTTAGGGTTTTGGTTAGGGTTAGGGTACGCGTTAGGGTTAGGGTATGGGTTAGGTTTAGGGTACACGTTAGGATTAGGGTATTTATTAAACCTATCCCACTCTCTAGATACCACTTAGCACGTAAAGGAATATTATTTGGGGTTCAGCCATGGAGAAGATTTTAGTCACTAGGATAAGATAAAGAATAAACACATTATAAAAAAAATCACATAAGATTTTCTTTTTAACCTGTTCTTTAAAACACTAGTGTTTAGGAAATCTAATGGAGGCAAAAGCAGTAAAGGGTAGTTTAGGGTTAGGGTTAGGGTTAGGGTTAGGGTAGGGCTTAGGATACGGGTGAGGGTACTGGTGAGGGTACTGCGTAGGTTATTGGTTAGGGTTAGGGTACGGCTTAGGATACGGGTTAGGATATGGGTTAGGTTACGGCGTTGGGTATGGGTGAGGGTTAGGGTTAGGGTTAGGGTAAGGCTTTGGGTACGGGTTAGGGTACGGTGAGGGTACGGCGTAGGGTAGAGGTTAGGGTTAGGTTTAGGGTAAGGGTACGGGTTAGGGTATGGCGTAGGGTATGGGTTAGGGTTAGGTTTAGGGTTAGGGTTAGGGTTAGGGTACGGCTTAGGATACGGGTTAGGGTACGGGTGAGGGTACGGCGTAGTGTATGGGTTAGGGTTAGGGTTAGGGTACGTCTTAGGGTACGGGTTAGGGTACGGTTGAGGGTACGGGGTAGGGTAAGGGTTAGGGTTAGGGTTAGGGTTAGTTTTAGGGTTAGGGATTGGTTTAGGGTACGGGTTAGGATTAGCGTACGTGTTAGGGTTAGGGTTTGGGTTAGGGTTAGGGTACGCGTTAGGGTTAGGGTATGGGTTAGGGTTAGGGTACACGTTAGGATTAGGGTATTTATTAAACCTATCCCACTCTCTAGATACCACTTAGCACGTAAAGGAATATTATTAGGGATCCAGCCATGGAGAAGATTTTAGTCACTAGGATACGATAAAGAATAAACACATTATAAAAAAATCACATTAGGATTTTCTTTTTAACCTGTTCTTTAAAACACTAGTGCTTAGGAAATCTAATAGAGGCAAAAGCAATCAAGGGTAGTTTAGGGTTAGGGTTAGGGTTAGGGTTAGTGTTAGGGTTAGGGTAGGGCTTAGGGTATGGGATAGGGTACGGGTGAGGGTACGGTGTAGGGTAGGGGTTAGGGTTAGGGTTAGGGTTATGGTTAGGGTATGGCTTAGGGTACAGGTGAGGGTACGGGTGAGGGTACTGCGTAGGGTATTGGTTAGGGTTAGGGTACGGCTTAGGATACGTGTTAGGGTACGGGTTAGGGTACGGCGTAGAGTGTGGGTTAGGGTTAGGGTTAGTGTTAGGGTTAGGGTTACGGTACGTCTTAGGGTACGTGTTAGGGTACGGGTGAGGGTAGGGCGTAGGTTATGGGTTAGGGTTAGGGTTAGGGTTAGGGTTAGGGTACGGCTTAGGATACGGGTTAGGGTACGGGTGAGGGTACGGCGTAGTTTATGGGTTAGGGTTAGGGTTAGTGTTAGGGTTATGGTACGGCTTAGGTTATGGGATAGGGTACAGGTGAGGGTATGGCATAGGGTAGGGGTTAGGGTTAGGTTTAGGGTTAGGGTTAGGGTTAGGGTATGGCTTAGGGTACGGGTGAGGGTATGGGTGAGGATACTGCGTAGGGTATTGGTTAGGGTTAGGGTACGGCTTAGGATACGGGTTAGGGTACGTGTTAGGGTATGGCGTACGCTATGGGTTAGGGTTAGGGTTAGGGTTAGGGTTAGGGTTAGGGTACGGCTTAGTGTACGGGTTAGGGTACGGGTGAGGTTACGGCGTAGGGTATAGTTTAGGGTTAGGGTTAGGGTTAGGGTACGGCTTAGGGTACGGGTTAGGGTACGGGTGAGGGTATGGCATAGTGTATAAGTTAGGGTTAGGGTTAGGGTTAGTGTATGGCTTAGGGTACGGGTGAGGGTACGGGTGAGGTTACTGTGTAGGGTATTGGTTATGGTTAGAGTACGGCTTAGAATACGGGTTAGGGTACAGTTTAGGGTACGGCGTAGGGTATGGGTTAGGGTTAGGGTTAGGGTTAGGGTACGGCTTAGGGTACGGGTTAGGGTACGGGTGAGGGTACGGCGTAGTGTATAGGTTAGGGTTAGGGTTAGGGTTAGGGTACGGCTTAGGGTATGGGATAGGGTACGGGTGAGGTTAAGGCGTAGGGTAGGGGTTAGGTTTAGGGTTAGGGTTAGTGTTAGGGTTAGGGTACGGCTTAGGGTATGGGATAGGTTACGGGTGAGGGTACGGCGTAGGGTTGGGGTTAGGGTTAGGTTTAGGGTTAGTGTTAGGTTTAGGGTACCGCTTAGGGTATGGGATAGGGTACGGCGTAGGGTAGCGGTTAGGGTTAGGGTTAGGGTTAGGGTACGGCTTAGGATACGGGTTAGGGTACGGGTGAGGGTGCGGCGTAGCGTATGGGTTAGGGTTAGGGTTAGGGTACGGCTTAGGGTACGGGTTAGGGTACGGGTGAGGGTACTGCGTAGGTTATGGGTTAGGGTTAGGGTTAGGGTTAGGGTTAGTTTTAGGGTTAGGGATTGGTTTAGGGTAAGGGTTAGGATTAGCATACTTGTTCGGTTTAGGGTTTTGGTTAGGGTTAGGGTACGCGTTAGGGTTGGTATGGGTTAGGTTTAGGGTACACGTTAGGATTAGGGTATTTATTAAACCTATCCCACTCTCTAGATACCACTTAGCACGTAAAGGAATATTATTTAGGGTCCAGCCATGGAGAAGATTTTCGTCACTAGGATAAGATAAAGAATAAACACATTATAAAAAAATCACATTAGGATTTTCTTTTTATCCTGTTCCTTAAAACACTCGTGCTTAGGAAATCTAATGGAGGCAAAAGCAGTCAAGGGTAGTTTAGGGTTAGGGTTAGGGTTAGGGTTAGTGTTAGGGTTAGGGTACGGCTTAGGGTATGGGATAGGGTATGGGTGAGGGTACGGCATAGGGTAGGGTTTAGGGTTAGGGTTAGTGTTAGGGTTAGGGTTAGAGTATGGCTTAGGGTACGGTTGAGGGTACTGTGTAGGTCATTGGTTAGGGTTAGGTTAAGGCTTAGGGTACAGGTTATTGTATGGGTTAGGGTACGGCGCAGGGTATGGGTAAGGGTTAGGGTTAGGGTTAGGGTTAGAGTTAGGGTACGGCTTAGGGTATGGGTTAGGGTACGGGTGAGGGTACGGCATAGTGTATAGGTTAGGGTTAGGGTTAGGGTACGGCTTAGGGTACGGGTTAGGTTACGGGTGAGGGTACGGCATAGGGTATGGTTTAGGGTTAGGGTTAGGGTTAGGGTTAGTGTTAGTGTTAGGGTTAGGTTACGGCTTAGCGTATGGGATAGGGTACGGGTGAGGGTACGGCGTAGGGTAGGGGTTAGGTTTAGAGTTAGGGTTTGGGTTTGGGTTAGGGTACGGCTTAGGGTACGGGTGAGGGTACGGGTGAGGGTACTGCGTAGGGTATTGGTTAGGGTTAGGATACGGCTTAGGATACGGGTTAGGGTACGTGTTAGGGTATGGCGTAGGGTATGGGTTAGGGTTAGGGTTAGGTTTAGGGTTAGGGTTAGGTTTAGGGTTAGGGTACGGCTTAGGATACGGGTTAGGGTACGGGTGAAGGTACGGCGTAGCGTATGGGTTAGGGTTAGGGTTAGGGTTAGGGTTAGGGTACGGCTTAGGTTATGGGATAGGGTACAGGTGAGGGTATGGCATAGGGTATGGGTTAGGGTTAGGGTTAGGGTTAGGGTTAGGGTTAGGGTACGGCTTAGGGTACGGGTGAGGGTATGGGTGAGGATACTGCGTAGGGTATTGGTTAGGGTTACGGTACGTCTTAGGATACGGGTTAGGGTACGGGTGAGGGTACGGCATAGGTTATGGGTTAGGGTTAGGGTTAGTGTTAGGGTTATAGTACGGCTTAGGTTATGGGATAGGGTACAGGTGAGGGTATGGCATAGGGTAGGGTTTAGGGTTAGGGTTAGGGTTAGGGTTAGGGTACGGCTTAGGGTACGGGTGAGGGAATGGGTGAGGATACTGCATAGGGTATTGGTTAGGGTTAGGGTACGGCTTAGGATACGGGTTAGGGTACGTGTTAGGGTTTGGCGTACGGTATGGGTTAGGGTTAGGGTTAGGGTTAGGGTTAGGGTTAGGGTTAGGGTACGGCTTAGGGTACGGGTTAGGGTACGGGTGAGGTTACGTTGTAGGGTATAGTTTAGGGTTAGGGTTAGGGTTAGTGTACGGCTTAGGATACGGGTTAGGGTACAGGTGAGGGTACGGCGTAGCGTATGGTTTAGGGTAAGGGTTAGGGTTAGGGTACGGCTTAGGGTACGGGTTAGGGTACGGGTGAGGGTACGGTGTAGGTTATGGGTTAGGGTTAGGGTTAGGGTTAGGGTTAGTTTTAGGGTTAGGGATTGGTTTAGGGTACGGGTTAGGATTAGCATACGTGTTCGGGTTAGGGTTTTGGTTAGGGTTAGGGTACGCGTTAGGGTTAGGGTATGGGTTAGGTTTAGGGTACACTTTAGGATTAGGGTATTTATTAAACCTATCCCACTCTCTAGATACCACTTAGCACGTAAAGGAATATTATTTGGGGTTCAGCCATGGAGAAGATTTTAGTCACTAGGATAAGATAAAGAATAAACACATTATAAAAAAATCACATAAGGTTTTCTTTTTAACCTGTTCCTTAAAACACTAGTGTTTAGGAAATCTAATGGAGGCAAAAGCAGTAAAGGGTAGTTTAGGGTTAGGGTTAGGGTTAGGGTTAGGTTAGGGCTTAGGATACGGGTGAGGGTACTGGTGAGGGTACTGCGTAGGTTATTGGTTAGGGTTAGGGTACGGCTTAGGATACGGGTTAGGATATGGGTTAGGTTACGGCGTTGGGTATGGGTGAGGGTTAGGGTTAGGGTTAGGGTAAGGCTTTGGGTACGGGTTAGGGTACGGGTGAGGGTACGGCGTAGGGTAGAGGTTAGGGTTAGGTTTAGGATTAGGGTACGGCTTAGGGTACGGGTTAGGGTACGGGTGAGGGTACGGCGTAGTGTATAGGTTAGGGTTAGGGTTAGGGTACGGCTTAGGGTACGGGTTAGGTTACGGCGTAGGGTATGGTTTAGGGTTAGGGTTAGTGTTAGTGTTAGGGTTAGGGTACGGCTTAGCGTATGGGATAGGGTACGGGTGAGGGTACGGCGTAGGGTAGGGGTTAGGGTTAGAGTTAGGGTTAGGGTTGGGGTTAGGGTACGGCTTAGGGTACGGGTGAGGGTACGGGTGAGGGTACTGCGTAGGGTATTGGTTAGGGTTAGGATATGGCTTAGGATACGGGTTAGGGTATGGGTTAGGGTATGGCGTAGGGTATGGGTTAGGCTTAGGGTTAGGGTTAGGGTTAGGGTTAGGGTACGGCTTAGGATACGGGTAAGGGTACGGGTGAGGTTACGGCGTAGCATATGGGTTAGGGTTAGGGTTAGGGTACGTCTTAGGGTACGGGTTAGGGTACGGGTGAGGGTACGGCGTAGGGTAAGGGTTAGGGTTAGGGTTAGGGTTAGGGTTAGTTTTAGGGTTAGGGATTGGTTTAGGGTACGGGTTAGGATTAGCGTACGTGTTAGGGTTAGGTTTTGGGTTAGGGTTAGGGTACGCGTTAGGGTTAGGGTATGGGTTAGGGTTAGGGTACACGTTAGGATTAGGGTATTTATTAAACCTATCCCACTCTCTAGATACCACTTAGCACGTGAAGGAATATTATTAGGGATCCAGCCATGGAGAAGATTTTAGTCACTAGGAAAAGATAAAGAATAAACACATTATAAAAAAATCACATTAGGATTTTCTTTTTAACCTGTTCCTTAAAACACTAGTGCTTAGGAAATCTAATAGAGGCAAAAGCAATCAAGGGTAGTTTAGGGTTAGGGTTAGGGTTAGGGTTAGTGTTAGGGTTAGGTTACGGGTTAGGGTATGGGATAGGGTACGGGTGAGGGTACGGCGTAGGGTAGGGGTTAGGGTTAGGGTTAGGGTTATGGTTAGGGTATGGCTTAGCGTACGGGTGAGGGTACGGGTGAGGGTACTGCATAGGTTATGGGTTAGGGTTAGGGTTAGGGTTAGGGTTAGGGTACGGCTTAGGATACGGGTTAGGGTACGGGTGAGGGTACGGCGTAGGTTATGGGTTAGGGTTAGGGTTAGTGTTAGGGTTATGGTACGGCTTAGGTTATGGGATAGGGTACAGGTGAGGGTATGGCATAGGGTAAGGGTTAGGGTTAGGTTTAGGGTTAGGGTTAGGTTTAGGGTACGGCTTAGGGTACGGGTGAGGGTATGGGTGAGGATACTGCGTAGGGTATTGGTTAGGTTTAGGGTACGGCTTAGGATACGGGTTAGGGTACGTGTTAGGGTATGGCGTACGCTATGGGTTAGGGTTAGGGTTAGGGTTAGGGTTAGGGTTAGGGTACGGCTTAGGGTACGGGTTAGGGTACGGGTGAGGGTATGGCGTAGTGTATAAGTTAGGGTTAGGGTTAGGGTTAGGGTATGGCTTAGGGTAGGGGTGAGGGTACGGGTGAGGGTAATGTGTAGGGTATTGGTTATGGTTAGGGTACGGCTTAGAATACGGGTTAGGGTACAGTTTAGGGTACGGCGAAGGGTATGGGTTAGGGTTAGGGTTAGGGTTAGGGTACGGCTTAGGGTACGGGTTAGGGTACGGGTGAGGGTACGGCGTAGTGTATAGGTTAGGGTTAGGGTTAGGGTTAGGGTACGGCTTAGGGTATGGGATAGGGTACGGGTGAGGGTAAGGCGTAGGGTAGGGGTTAGGTTTAGGGTTAGGGTTAGTGTTAGGGTTAGGGTACGGCTTAGGGTATGGGATAGGTTACGGGTGAGGGTACGGCGTAGGGTAGGGGTTAGGGTTAGGTTTAGGGTTAGTGTTAGGGTTAGGGTACCGCTTAGGGTATGGGATAGGGTACGGCGTAGGGTAGCGGTTAGGGTTAGGGTTAGGGTTAGGGTACGGCTTAGGATACGGGTTAGGGTACGGGTGAGGGTGCGGCGTAGCGTATGGGTTAGGGTTAGGGTTAGGGTACGGCTTAGGGTACGGGTTAGGGTACGGGTGAGGGTACTGCGTAGGTTATGGGTTAGGGTTAGTGTTAGGGTTAGGGTTAGTTTTAGGGTTAGGGATTGGTTTAGGGTAAGGGTTAGGATTAGCATACTTGTTCGGGTTAGGGTTTTGGTTAGGGTTAGGGTATGCGTTAGGGTTGGTATGGGTTAGGTTTAGGGTACACGTTAGGATTAGGGTATTTATTAAACCTATCCCACTCTCTAGATACCACTTAGCACGTAAAGGAATATTATTTAGGGTCCAGCCATGGAGAAGATTTTCGTCACTAGGATAAGATAAAGAATAAACACATTATAAAAAAATCACATTAGGATTTTCTTTTTAACCTGTTCCTTAAAACACTAGTGCTTAGGAAATCTAATGGAGGCAAAAGCAGTCAAGGGTAGTTTAGGGTTAGGGTTAGGGTTAGGGTTAGTGTTAGGGTTAGGGTACGGCTTAGGGTATGGGATAGGGTATGGGTGAGGGTACGGCATAGGGTAGGGTTTAGGGTTAGGGTTAGTGTTAGGGTTAGGGTTAGGGTATGGCTTCGGGTACGGGTGAGGGTACTGTGTAGGTCATTGGTTAGGGTTAGGTTAAGGCTTAGGATACAGGTTATTGTATGGGTTAGGGTACGGTGCAGGGTATGGGTAAGGGTTAGGGTTAGGGTTAGGGTTAGAGTTAGGGTACGGCTTAGGGTACGGGTTAGGGTACGGGTGAGGGTACGGCGTAGTGTATAGGTTAGGGTTAGGGTTAGGGTACGGCTTAGGGTACGGGTTAGGTTACGGCGTAGGGTATGGGTTAGGGTTAGGGTTAGGGTTAGTGTTAGTGTTAGGGTTAGGGTACGGCTTAGCGTATGGGATAGGGTACGGTTGAGGGTACGGCGTAGGGTAGGGGTTAGGGTTAGAGTTAGGGTTAGGGTTGGAGTTAGGGTACGGCTTAGGGTACGTGTGAGGGTACGGGTGAGGGTACTGCGTAGGGTATTGGTTAGGGTTAGGATATGGCTTAGGATACGGGTTAGGGTATGGGTTAGGGTATGGCGTTGGGTATGGGTTAGGCTTAGGGTTAGGGTTAGGGTTAGGGTTAGGGTACGGCTTAGGATACGGTTAAGGGTACGGGTGAGGGTACGGCGTAGCATATGGGTTAGGGTTAGGGTTAGGGTACGTCTTAGGGTACGGGTAAGGGTACGGGTGAGGGTACGGCGTAGCATATGGGTTAGGGTTAGGGTTAGGGTACGGCTTAGGATACGGGTTAGGGTACGGGTGAAGGTACGGCGTAGCGTATGGGTTAGGGTTAGGGTTAGGGTTAGGGTTAGGGTACGGCTTAGGTTATGGGATAGGGTACAGGTGAGGGTATGGCATAGGGTATGGGTTAGGGTTAGGGTTAGGGTTAGGGTTAGGGTTAGGGTACGGCTTAGGGTACGGGTGAGGGTATGGGTGAGGATACTGCGTAGGGTATTGGTTAGGGTTACGGTACGTCTTAGGATACGGGTTAGGGTACGGGTGAGGGTACGGCATAGGTTATGGGTTAGGGTTAGGGTTAGTGTTAGGGTTATAGTACGGCTTAGGTTATGGGATAGGGTACAGGTGAGGGTATGGCATAGGGTAGGGTTTAGGGTTAGGGTTAGGGTTAGGGTTAGGGTACGGCTTAGGGTACGGGTGAGGGAATGGGTGAGGATACTGCATAGGGTATTGGTTAGGGTTAGGGTACGGCTTAGGATACGGGTTAGGGTACGTGTTAGGGTTTGGCGTACGGTATGGGTTAGGGTTAGGGTTAGGGTTAGGGTTAGGGTTAGGGTTAGGGTACGGCTTAGGGTACGGGTTAGGGTACGGGTGAGGTTACGTTGTAGGGTATAGTTTAGGGTTAGGGTTAGGGTTAGTGTACGGCTTAGGATACGGGTTAGGGTACAGGTGAGGGTACGGCGTAGCGTATGGTTTAGGGTAAGGGTTAGGGTTAGGGTACGGCTTAGGGTACGGGTTAGGGTACGGGTGAGGGTACGGTGTAGGTTATGGGTTAGGGTTAGGGTTAGGGTTAGGGTTAGTTTTAGGGTTAGGGATTGGTTTAGGGTACGGGTTAGGATTAGCATACGTGTTCGGGTTAGGGTTTTGGTTAGGGTTAGGGTACGCGTTAGGGTTAGGGTATGGGTTAGGTTTAGGGTACACTTTAGGATTAGGGTATTTATTAAACCTATCCCACTCTCTAGATACCACTTAGCACGTAAAGGAATATTATTTGGGGTTCAGCCATGGAGAAGATTTTAGTCACTAGGATAAGATAAAGAATAAACACATTATAAAAAAATCACATAAGGTTTTCTTTTTAACCTGTTCCTTAAAACACTAGTGTTTAGGAAATCTAATGGAGGCAAAAGCAGTAAAGGGTAGTTTAGGGTTAGGGTTAGGGTTAGGGTTAGGTTAGGGCTTAGGATACGGGTGAGGGTACTGGTGAGGGTACTGCGTAGGTTATTGGTTAGGGTTAGGGTACGGCTTAGGATACGGGTTAGGATATGGGTTAGGTTACGGCGTTGGGTATGGGTGAGGGTTAGGGTTAGGGTTAGGGTAAGGCTTTGGGTACGGGTTAGGGTACGGGTGAGGGTACGGCGTAGGGTAGAGGTTAGGGTTAGGTTTAGGATTAGGGTACGGCTTAGGGTACGGGTTAGGGTACGGGTGAGGGTACGGCGTAGTGTATAGGTTAGGGTTAGGGTTAGGGTACGGCTTAGGGTACGGGTTAGGTTACGGCGTAGGGTATGGTTTAGGGTTAGGGTTAGTGTTAGTGTTAGGGTTAGGGTACGGCTTAGCGTATGGGATAGGGTACGGGTGAGGGTACGGCGTAGGGTAGGGGTTAGGGTTAGAGTTAGGGTTAGGGTTGGGGTTAGGGTACGGCTTAGGGTACGGGTGAGGGTACGGGTGAGGGTACTGCGTAGGGTATTGGTTAGGGTTAGGATATGGCTTAGGATACGGGTTAGGGTATGGGTTAGGGTATGGCGTAGGGTATGGGTTAGGCTTAGGGTTAGGGTTAGGGTTAGGGTTAGGGTACGGCTTAGGATACGGGTAAGGGTACGGGTGAGGTTACGGCGTAGCATATGGGTTAGGGTTAGGGTTAGGGTACGTCTTAGGGTACGGGTTAGGGTACGGGTGAGGGTACGGCGTAGGGTAAGGGTTAGGGTTAGGGTTAGGGTTAGGGTTAGTTTTAGGGTTAGGGATTGGTTTAGGGTACGGGTTAGGATTAGCGTACGTGTTAGGGTTAGGTTTTGGGTTAGGGTTAGGGTACGCGTTAGGGTTAGGGTATGGGTTAGGGTTAGGGTACACGTTAGGATTAGGGTATTTATTAAACCTATCCCACTCTCTAGATACCACTTAGCACGTGAAGGAATATTATTAGGGATCCAGCCATGGAGAAGATTTTAGTCACTAGGAAAAGATAAAGAATAAACACATTATAAAAAAATCACATTAGGATTTTCTTTTTAACCTGTTCCTTAAAACACTAGTGCTTAGGAAATCTAATAGAGGCAAAAGCAATCAAGGGTAGTTTAGGGTTAGGGTTAGGGTTAGGGTTAGTGTTAGGGTTAGGTTACGGGTTAGGGTATGGGATAGGGTACGGGTGAGGGTACGGCGTAGGGTAGGGGTTAGGGTTAGGGTTAGGGTTATGGTTAGGGTATGGCTTAGCGTACGGGTGAGGGTACGGGTGAGGGTACTGCATAGGTTATGGGTTAGGGTTAGGGTTAGGGTTAGGGTTAGGGTACGGCTTAGGATACGGGTTAGGGTACGGGTGAGGGTACGGCGTAGGTTATGGGTTAGGGTTAGGGTTAGTGTTAGGGTTATGGTACGGCTTAGGTTATGGGATAGGGTACAGGTGAGGGTATGGCATAGGGTAAGGGTTAGGGTTAGGTTTAGGGTTAGGGTTAGGTTTAGGGTACGGCTTAGGGTACGGGTGAGGGTATGGGTGAGGATACTGCATAGGGTATTGGTTAGGTTTAGGGTACGGCTTAGGATACGGGTTAGGGTACGTGTTAGGGTATGGCGTACGCTATGGGTTAGGGTTAGGGTTAGGGTTAGGGTTAGGGTTAGGGTACGGCTTAGGGTACGGGTTAGGGTACGGGTGAGGGTATGGCGTAGTGTATAAGTTAGGGTTAGGGTTAGGGTTAGGGTATGGCTTAGGGTAGGGGTGAGGGTACGGGTGAGGGTAATGTGTAGGGTATTGGTTATGGTTAGGGTACGGCTTAGAATACGGGTTAGGGTACAGTTTAGGGTACGGCGAAGGGTATGGGTTAGGGTTAGGGTTAGGGTTAGGGTACGGCTTAGGGTACGGGTTAGGGTACGGGTGAGGGTACGGCGTAGTGTATAGGTTAGGGTTAGGGTTAGGGTTAGGGTACGGCTTAGGGTATGGGATAGGGTACGGGTGAGGGTAAGGCGTAGGGTAGGGGTTAGGTTTAGGGTTAGGGTTAGTGTTAGGGTTAGGGTACGGCTTAGGGTATGGGATAGGTTACGGGTGAGGGTACGGCGTAGGGTAGGGGTTAGGGTTAGGTTTAGGGTTAGTGTTAGGGTTAGGGTACCGCTTAGGGTATGGGATAGGGTACGGCGTAGGGTAGCGGTTAGGGTTAGGGTTAGGGTTAGGGTACGGCTTAGGATACGGGTTAGGGTACGGGTGAGGGTGCGGCGTAGCGTATGGGTTAGGGTTAGGGTTAGGGTACGGCTTAGGGTACGGGTTAGGGTACGGGTGAGGGTACTGCGTAGGTTATGGGTTAGGGTTAGTGTTAGGGTTAGGGTTAGTTTTAGGGTTAGGGATTGGTTTAGGGTAAGGGTTAGGATTAGCATACTTGTTCGGGTTAGGGTTTTGGTTAGGGTTAGGGTATGCGTTAGGGTTGGTATGGGTTAGGTTTAGGGTACACGTTAGGATTAGGGTATTTATTAAACCTATCCCACTCTCTAGATACCACTTAGCACGTAAAGGAATATTATTTAGGGTCCAGCCATGGAGAAGATTTTCGTCACTAGGATAAGATAAAGAATAAACACATTATAAAAAAATCACATTAGGATTTTCTTTTTAACCTGTTCCTTAAAACACTAGTGCTTAGGAAATCTAATGGAGGCAAAAGCAGTCAAGGGTAGTTTAGGGTTAGGGTTAGGGTTAGGGTTAGTGTTAGGGTTAGGGTACGGCTTAGGGTATGGGATAGGGTATGGGTGAGGGTACGGCATAGGGTAGGGTTTAGGGTTAGGGTTAGTGTTAGGGTTAGGGTTAGGGTATGGCTTCGGGTACGGGTGAGGGTACTGTGTAGGTCATTGGTTAGGGTTAGGTTAAGGCTTAGGATACAGGTTATTGTATGGGTTAGGGTACGGTGCAGGGTATGGGTAAGGGTTAGGGTTAGGGTTAGGGTTAGAGTTAGGGTACGGCTTAGGGTACGGGTTAGGGTACGGGTGAGGGTACGGCGTAGTGTATAGGTTAGGGTTAGGGTTAGGGTACGGCTTAGGGTACGGGTTAGGTTACGGCGTAGGGTATGGGTTAGGGTTAGGGTTAGGGTTAGTGTTAGTGTTAGGGTTAGGGTACGGCTTAGCGTATGGGATAGGGTACGGGTGAGGGTACGGCGTAGGGTAGGGGTTAGGGTTAGAGTTAGGGTTAGGGTTGGAGTTAGGGTACGGCTTAGGGTACGTGTGAGGGTACGGGTGAGGGTACTGCGTAGGGTATTGGTTAGGGTTAGGATATGGCTTAGGATACGGGTTAGGGTATGGGTTAGGGTATGGCGTTGGGTATGGGTTAGGCTTAGGGTTAGGGTTAGGGTTAGGGTTAGGGTACGGCTTAGGATACGGGTAAGGGTACGGGTGAGGGTACGGCGTAGCATATGGGTTAGGGTTAGGGTTAGGGTACGTCTTAGGGTACGGGTTAGGGTACGGGTGAGGGTACGGCGTAGGGTAAGGGTTAGGGTTAGGGTTAGGTTTAGGGTTAGTTTTAGGGTTAGGGATTGGTTTAGGGTACGGGTTAGGATTAGCGTACGTGTTAGGGTTAGGTTTTGGGTTAGGGTTAGGGTACGCGTTAGGGTTAGGGTATGGGTTAGGGTTAGGGTACACGTTAGGATTAGGGTATTTATTAAACCTATCCCACTCTCTAGATACCACTTAGCACGTGAAGGAATATTATTAGGGATCCAGCCATGGAGAAGATTTTAGTCACTAGGAAAAGATAAAGAATAAACACATTATAAAAAAATCACATTAGGATTTTCTTTTTAACCTGTTCCTTAAAACACTAGTGCTTAGGAAATCTAATAGAGGCAAAAGCAATCAAGGGTAGTTTAGGGTTAGGGTTAGGGTTAGGGTTAGTGTTAGGGTTAGGGTACGGCTTAGGGTATGGGATAGGGTACGGGTGAGGGTACGGCGTAGGGTAGGGGTTAGGGTTAGGGTTAGGGTTATGGTTAGGGTATGGCTTAGGGTACGGGTGAGGGTACGGGTGAGGGTACTGCATAGGTTATGGGTTAGGGTTAGGGTTAGGGTACGGCTTAGGATACGGGTTAGGGTACGGGTGAGGGTAAGGCGTAGGTTATGGGTTAGGGTTAGGGTTAGTGTTAGGGTTATGGTACGGCTTAGGTTATGGGATAGGGTACAGGTGAGGGTATGGCATAGGGTAGGGGTTAGGGTTAGGTTTAGGGTTAGGGTTAGGGTTAGGGTACGGCTTAGGGTACGGGTGAGGGTATGGGTGAGGATACTGCGTAGGGTATTGGTTAGGGTTAGGGTACGGCTTAGGATACGGGTTAGGGTACGTGTTAGGGTATGGCGTACGCTATGGGTTAGGGTTAGGGTTAGGGTTAGGTTTAGGGTTAGGGTACGGCTTAGGGTACGGGTTAGGGTACGGGTGAGGTTACGGCGTAGGGTATAGTTTAGGGTTAGGGTTAGGGTTATGGTACGGCTTAGGGTACGGGTTAGGGTACGGGTGAGGGTATGGCGTAGTGTATAAGTTAGGGTTAGGGTTAGGGTTAGGGTATGGCTTAGGGTACGGGTGAGGGTACGGGTGAGGGTACTGTGTAGGGTATTGGTTATGGTTAGGGTACGGCTTAGAATACGGGTTAGGGTACAGTTTAGGGTACGGCGTAGGGTATGGGTTAGGGTTAGGGTTAGGGTTAGGGTACGGCTTAGGGTACGGGTTAGCGTACGGGTGAGGGTACGGCGTAGTGTATAGGTTAGGGTTAGGGTTAGGGTTAGGGTACGGCTTAGGGTATGGGATAGGGTACGGGTGAGGGTAAGGCGTAGGGTAGGGGTTAGGTTTAGGGTTAGGGTTAGTGTTAGGGTTAGGGTACGGCTTAGGCTATGGGATAGGTTACGGGTGAGGGTACGGCGTAGGGTAGGGGTTAGGGTTAGGTTTAGGGTTAGTGTTAGGGTTAGGGTACCGCTTAGGGTATGGGATAGGGTACGGCGTAGGGTAGCGGTTAGGGTTAGGGTTAGGGTTAGGGTACGGCTTAGGATACGGGTTAGGGTACGGGTGAGGGTGCGGCGTAGCGTATGGGTTAGGGTTAGGGTTAGGGTACGGCTTAGGGTACGGGTTAGGGTACGGGTGAGGGTACTGCGTAGGTTATGGGTTAGGGTTAGGGTTAGGGTTAGGGTTAGTTTTAGGGTTAGGGATTGGTTTAGGGTAAGGGTTAGGATTAGCATACTTGTTCGGGTTAGGGTTTTGGTTAGGGTTAGGGTACGCGTTAGGGTTGGTATGGGTTAGGTTTAGGGTACACGTTAGGATTAGGGTATTTATTAAACCTATCCCACTCTCTAGATACCACTTAGCATGTAAAGGAATATTATTTAGGGTTCAGCCATGGAGAAGATTTTCGTCACTAGGATAAGATAAAGAATAAACACATTATAAAAAAATCACATTAGGATTTTCTTTTTATCCTGTTCCTTAAAACACTCGTGCTTAGGAAATCTAATGGAGGCAAAAGCAGTCAAGGGTAGTTTAGGGTTAGGGTTAGGGTTAGGGTTAGTGTTAGGGTTAGGGTACGGCTTAGGGTATGGGATAGGGTATGGGTGAGGGTACGGCATAGGGTAGGGTTTAGGGTTAGGGTTAGTGTTAGGGTTAGGGTTAGAGTATGGCTTAGGGTACGGGTGAGGGTACTGTGTAGGTCATTGGTTAGGGTTAGGTTAAGGCTTAGGATACAGGTTATTGTATGGGTTAGGGTACGGCGCAGGGTATGGGTAAGGGTTAGGGTTAGGGTTAGAGTTAGGGTACGGCTTAGGATACGGCTTAGGGTACGGGTGAGGGTACGTGTGAGGGTACTGCGTAGGGTATTGGTTAGGGTTAGGATACGGCTTAGGATACGGGTTAGGGTACGGGTTAGGGTATGGCGTGGGGTATGGTTTAGGGTTACGGTTAGGGTTAGGGTTAGGGTTAGGGTACGGCTTAGGGTACGGGTTAGGGTACGGGTGAGGGTACGGCGTAGGGTAAGGGTTAGGGTTAGGGTTAGGGTTAGGGTTAGTTTTAGGGATTCGTTTAGGGTACGGGTTAGGATTAGCGTACGTGTTAGGGTTAGGTTTTGGGTTATGGTTAGGGTACGCGTTAGGGTTAGGGTATGGATTAGGGTTAGGGTACACGTTAGGATTAGGGTATTTATTAAACCTATCCCACTCTCTAGATACCAGTCAGCACGTAAAGGAATATTATTAGGGATCCAGCCATGGAGAAGATTTTAGTCACTAGGATAAGATAAAGAATAAACACATTATAAAAAAATCACATTAGGATTTTCTTTTTAACCTGTTGCGTAAAACACTAGTGTTTAGGAAATCTAATACAGGCAAAAGCAATCAAGGGTAGTTTAGGGTTAGGGTTAGGGTTAGGGTTAGTGTTAGGGTTAGGGTACGGCTTAGGGTATGGGATAGGGTACGGGTGAGGGTACGGCGTAGGGTAGGGGTTAGGGTTAGGGTTAGGGTTAGGGTTAGGGTAAGGCTTTGGGTACGGTTTAGGGTACGGGTGAGGGTACGGCGTAGGGTAGAGGTTAGGGTTAGGTTTAGGGTTAGGGTACGGCTTAGGATACGGGTTAGGGTATGGGTGAGGGTACGGCGTAGCGTATGGGTTAGGGTTAGGGTTAGGGTTAGGGTTAGTTTTAGGGTTAGGGATTGGTTTAGGGTACGGGTTAGGATTAGCGTACGTGTTAGGGTTAGGGTTTGGGTTAGGGTTAGGGTACGCATTAGGGTTAGGGTTAGGGTACACGTTAGGATTAGGGTATTTATTAAACCTATCCCACTCTCTAGATACCACTTAGCACGTAAAGGAATATTATTTAGGGTCCAGCCATGGAGAAGATTTTCGTTACTAGGATAAGATAAAGAATAAACACATTATAAAAAAATCACATTAGGATTTTCTTTTTAACCTGTTCCTTAAAACACTAGTGCTTAGGAAATCTAATGGAGGCAAAAGCAGTCAAGGGTAGTTTAGGGTTAGGGTTAGGGTTAGGTTTAGTGTTAGGGTTAGGGTACGGCTTAGGGTATGGGATAGGGTATGGGTGAGGGTACGGCATAGGGTAGGGTTTAGGGTTAGGGTTAGTGTTAGGGTTAGGGTTAGGGTATGGCTTAGGGTACGGCTGAGGGTACTGTGTAGGTCATTGGTTAGGGTTAGGTTAAGGCTTAGGATACAGGTTATTGTATGGGTTAGGGTACGGCGCAGGGTATGGGTAAGGGTTAGGGTTAGGGTTAGGGTTAGAGTTAGGGTACGGCTTAGGGTACGGGTTAGGGTATGGGTGAGGGTACGGCGTAGTGTATAGGTTAGGGTTAGGGTTAGGGTACGGCTTTGGGTACGGGTTAGGTTATGGGTGAGGGTACGGCGTAGGGTATGGGTTAGGGTTAGGGTTAGGGTTAGTGTTAGTGTTAGGGTTAGGGTACGGCTTAGCGTATGGGATAGGGTACGGGTGAGGGTACGGCGTAGGGTAGGGGTTAGGGTTAGAGTTAGGGTTAGGGTTGGGGTTAGGGTATGGCTTAGGGTACGGGTGAGGGTACGGGTGAGGGTACTGCGTAGGGTATTGGTTAGGGTTAGGATACGGCTTAGGATACGGGTTAGGGTACGGGTTAGGGTATGGCGTAGGGTATGGGTTAGAGTTAGGGTTAGGGTTAGGGTTAGGGTTAGGGTACGGCTTAGGATACGGGTTACGGTACGGGTGAGGGTACGGCGTAGCGTATGGGTTAGCGTTAGGGTTAGGGTACGTCTTAGGGTACGGGTTAGGGTACGGGTGAGGGTACGGCGTAGGGTAAGGGTTAGGGTTAGGGTTAGGGTTAGGGTTAGTTTTAGGGTTAGGGATTGGTTTAGGGTACGGGTTAGGATTAGCGTACGTGTTAGGGTTAGGTTTTTTGTTAGGGTTAGGGTACGCGTTAGGGTTAGGGTATGGGTTAGGTTTAGGGTACACGTTAGGATTAGGGTATTTATTAAACCTATCCCACTCTCTAGATACCACTTAGCACGTAAAGGAATATTATTAGGGATCCAGCCATGGAGAAGATTTTAGTCACTAGGATAAGATAAAGAATAAACACATTATAAAAAAATCACATTAGGATTTTCTTTTTAACCTGTTCCTTAAAACACTAGTGCTTAGGAAATCTAATAGAGGCAAAAGCAATCAAGGGTAGTTTAGGGTTAGGGTTAGGGTTAGGGTTAGTGTTAGGGTTAGGGTACGGCTTAGGGTATGGGATAGGGTACGGATGAGGGTACGGCGTAGGGTAGGGGTTAGGGTTAGGGTTAGGGTACGGCTTAGGGTACGGGTTAGGTTACGGGTGAGGGTACGGCGTAGGGTATGGGTTAGAGTTAGGGTTAGGGTTAGTGTTAGTGTTAGGGTTAGGGTACGGCTTAGCGTATGGGATAGGGTACGGGTGAGGGTACGGCGTAGGGTAGGGGTTAGGGTTAGGGTTAGGGTTAGGGTTAGGGTATGGCTTAGGGTACGGGTGAGGGTACTGCATAGGGTATTGGTTAGGGTTAGGGTACGGCTTAGGATACGTGTTAGGGTACGGGTTAGGGTACGGTGTAGAGTGTGGGTTAGGGTTAGGGTTAGTGTTAGGGTTAGGGTTACGGTACGTCTTAGGGTACGTGTTAGGGTACGGGTGAGGGTACGGCGTAGGTTATCGGTTAGGGTTAGAGTTAGGGTTAGGGTTAGGGTACGGCTTAGGATACGGGTTAGGGTACGGGTTAGGGTACGGGTGAGGGTATGGCGTAGTGTATAGGTTAGGGTTAGGGTTAGTTTTAGGGTATGGCTTAGGGTACGGTGAGGGTACGGGTGAGGGTACTGTGTAGGGTATTGGTTATGGTTAGGGTATGGCTTAGAATACGGGTTAGGGTACGGGTTAGGGTACGGCGTAGGGTATGGGTTAGGGTTAGGGTTAGGGTTAGGGTTAGGGTACGGCTTAGGGTACGGGTTAGGGTACGGGTGAGGGTACGGCGTAGTGTATAGGTTAGGCTTAGGGTTAGGGTTAGGGTACGGCTTAGGGTACGGGTTAGGGTACGGGTTAGGCTATGGCGTAGTGTATAGGTTAGGGTTAGAGTTAGGTTTAGGGTACGGCTTAGGGTATGGGATAAGGTACAGGTGAGGGTACGGCGTAGGGTAGGGGTTAGGTTTAGGGTTAGGGTTAGTGTTAGGGTTAGCGTACGGCTTAGGGTATGGGATAGGTTACGGGTGAGGGTACGGCGTAGGGTAGGGGTTAGGGTTAGGTTTAGGGTTAGTGTTAGGGTTAGGGTACTGCTTAGGGTATGGGATAGGGTACGGCGTAGGGTAGCGGTTAGTGTTAGGGTTAGGGTTAGGGTTAGGGAACGGCTTAGGATACGGGTTAGGGTACGGGTGAGGGTACGGCGTAGCGTATGGGTTAGGGTTAGGGTTAGGGTTAGGGTACGGCTTAGGGTACGGGTTAGGGTTAGGGTTAGGGTTAGGGTTAGTTTTAGGGTTAGGGATTGGTTTAGGGTACGGGTTAGGATTAGCATACTTGTTCGGGTTAGGGTTTTGGTTAGGGTTAGGGTACGCGTTAGGGTTAGGGTATGGGTTAGATTTAGGGTACACTTTAGGATTAGGGTATTTATTAAACCTATCCCACTCTCTAGATACCACTTAGCACGTAAAGGAATATTATTTGGGGTTCAGCCATGGAGAAGATTTTAGTCACTAGGATAAGATAAAGAATAAACACATTATAAAAAAATCACATAAGGTTTTCTTTTTAACCTGTTCCTTAAAACACTAGTGTTTAGGAAATCTAATGGAGGCAAAAGCAGTCAAGGGTAGTTTAGGGTTAGGGTTAGGGTTAGGGTTAGTGTTAGGGTTAGGGTACGGCTTAGGGTATGGGATAGGGTATGGGTGAGGGTACGGCATAGGGTAGGGTTTAGGGTTAGGGTTAGTGTTAGGGTTAGGGTTAGGGTATGGCTTAAGGTACGGCTGAGGGTACTGTGTAGGTCATTGGTTAGGGTTAGGTTAAGGCTTAGGATACAGGTTATTGTATGGGTTAGGGTACGGCGCAGGGTATGGGTAAGGGTTAGGGTTAGGGTTAGGGTTAGAGTTAGGGTACGGCTTAGGGTACGGTTTAGGGTACGGGTGAGGGTACGGCATAGTCTATAGGTTAGGGTTAGGGTTAGGGTACGGCTTAGGGTACGGGTTAGGTTACGGGTGAGGGTACGGCATAGGGTATGGTTTAGGGTTAGGTTTAGGGTTAGGGTTAGTGTCAGGGTTAGGGTACGGCTTAGGGTATGGGATAGGGTACGGATGAGGGTACGGCGTAGGGTAGGGGTTAGGGTTAGGGTTAGGGTACGGCTTAGGGTACGGGTTAGGTTACGGGTGAGGGTACGGCGTAGGGTATGGGTTAGAGTTAGGGTTAGGGTTAGTGTTAGTGTTAGGGTTAGGGTACGGCTTAGCGTATGGGATAGGGTACGGGTGAGGGTACGGCGTAGGGTAGGGTTAGGGTTAGGGTTAGGGTTAGGGTTAGGGTATGGCTTAGGGTACGGGTGAGGGTACGGGTGAGGGTACTGCG
This sequence comes from Eubalaena glacialis, assembly GCF_028564815.1. Lineage (NCBI taxonomy): Eukaryota > Metazoa > Chordata > Mammalia > Artiodactyla > Balaenidae > Eubalaena > Eubalaena glacialis. The sequence continues at coordinate 664,521 of NW_026871205.1, forward strand.
TAGGGTATTGGTTAGGGTTAGGGTACGGCTTAGGATACGTGTTAGGGTACGGGTTAGGGTACGGTGTAGAGTGTGGGTTAGGGTTAGGGTTAGTGTTAGGGTTAGGGTTACGGTACGTCTTAGGGTACGTGTTAGGGTACGGGTGAGGGTACGGCGTAGGTTATGGGTTAGGGTTAGGGTTAGGGTTAGGGTTAGGGTACGGCTTAGGATACGGGTTAGGGTACGGGTTAGGGTACGGGTGAGGGTATGGCGTAGTGTATAGGTTAGGGTTAGGGTTAGGTTTAGGGTATGGCTTAGGGTACAGTGAGGGTACGGGTGAGGGTACTCTGTAGGGTATTGGTTATGGTTAGGGTACGGCTTAGAATACGGGTTAGGGTACGGGTTAGGGTACGGCGTAGGGTATGGGTTAGGGTTAGGGTTAGGGTTAGGGTACGGCTTAGGGTACGGGTTAGGGTACGGGTGAGGGTACGTCGTAGTGTATAGGTTAGGGTTAGGGTTAGGGTTAGGGTACGTCTTAGGGTACGGGTTAGGGTACGGGTGAGGGTATGGCGTAGTGTATAGGTTAGGGTTAGGGTTAGGTTTAGGGTACGGCTTAGGGTATGGGATAGGGTACAGGTGAGGGTACGGCGTAGGGTAGGGGTTAGGTTTAGGGTTAGGGTTAGTGTTAGGGTTAGCGTACGGCTTAGGTTATGGGATAGGTTACGGGTGAGTGTACGGCGTAGGGTAGGGGTTAGGGTTAGGTTTAGGGTTAGTGTTAGGGTTAGGGTACTGCTTAGGGTATGGGATAGGGTACGGCGTAGAGTAGCGGTTAGTGTTAGGGTTAGGGTTAGGGTTAGGGTACGGCTTAGGATAAGGGTTAGGGTACGGGTGAGGGTACGGCGTAGCGTATGGGTTAGGGTTAGGGTTAGGGTTAGGGTACGGCTTAGGGTACGGGTTAGTGTTAGGGTTAGGGTTAGGGTATGGCTTAGGGTACGGCTGAGGGTACTGTGTAGGTCATTGGTTAGGGTTAGGTTAAGGCTTAGGATACAGGTTATTGTATGGGTTAGGGTACGGCGCAGGGTATGGGTAAGGGTTAGGGTTAGGGTTAGGGTTAGAGTTAGGGTACGGCTTAGGGTACGGTTTAGGGTACGGGTGAGGGTACGGCATAGTGTATAGTTTAGGGTTAGGGTTAGGGTACGGCTTAGGGTATGGGTTAGGTTTCGGGTGAGGGTACGGCATAGGGTATGGTTTAGGGTTAGGGTTAGGGTTAGGGTTAGTGTTAGTGTTAGGGTTAGGTTACGGCTTAGCGTATGGGATAGGGTACGGGTGAGGGTACGGCGTAGGGTAGGGGTTAGGGTTAGAGTTAGGGTTAGGTTTTGGGTTAGGGTACGGCTTAGGGTACGGGTGAGGGTACGGGTGAGGGTACTGCGTAGGGTATTGGTTAGGGTTAGGATACGGCTTAGGATATGGGTTAGGGTACGTGTTAGGGTATCGCGTAGGGTATGGGTTAGGGTTAGGGTTAGGGTTAGGGTTAGGGTTAGGGTTAGGGTTAGGGTTAGGGTACGGCTTAGGATACGGGTTAGGTTACGGGTGAAGGTACGGCGTAGCGTATGGGTTAGGGTTAGGGTTAGGGTTAGGGTTAGGGTTAGGGTACGGCTTAGGGTACGGGTTAGGGTACGGGTGAGGGTACGGCGTAGTGTATAGGTTAGGGTTAGGGTTAGGGTGCGGCTTAGGGTACGGGTTAGGTTACGGGTGAGGGTACGGCGTAGGGTATGGGTTAGGGTTAGGGTTAGGGTTAGTGTTAGTGTTAGGGTTAGGGTACGGCTTAGTGTATGGGATAGGGTACGGGTGAGGGTACGGCGTAGGGTAAGGTTAGGGTTAGAGTTAGGGTTAGGGTTGGGGTTAGGGTACGGCTTAGGGTACGGGTTAGGTTACGGGTGAGGGTACGGCGTAGGGTATGGGTTAGGGTTAGGGTTAGGGTTAGGGTTAGGGTTACGGTACGTCTTAGGGTATGTGTTAGGGTACGGGTGAGGGTACGGCGTAGGTTATGGGTTAGGGTTAGGGTTAGGGTTAGGGTTAGGGTACGGCTTAGGATACGGGTTAGGGTACGGGTGAGGGTACGGCGTAGGTTATGGGTTAGGGTTAGGGTTAGTTTTAGGGTTATGGTACGGCTTAGGTTATGGGATAGGGTACAGGTGAGGGTATGGCATAGGGTAGGGGTTAGGGTTAGGGTTAGGGTTAGGGTTAGGGTACGGCTTAGGGTACGGGTGAGGCTATGGGTGAGGATACTGCGTAGGGTATTGGTTAGGGTTAGGGTACGGCTTAGGGTACGGGTTAGGGTACGGGTGAGGTTACGGCGTAGGGTATAGTTTAGGGTTAGGGTTAGGGTTAGGGTACGGCTTAGGGTACGGGTTAGGGTACGGGTGAGGTTACGGCGTAGGGTATAGTTTAGGGTTAGGGTTAGGGTTAGGGTACGGCTTAGGATACGGGTTAGGGTACGGGTGAGGGTACGGCGTAGCATATGGTTTAGGGTTAGGGTTAGGGTACGGCTTAGGGTACGGGTTAGGGTACGGGTGAGGGTACGGTGTAGGTTATGGGTTAGGGTTAGGGTTAGGGTTAGGGTTAGTTTTAGGGTTAGGCATTGGTTTAGGGTACGGGTTAGGATTAGCATACGTGTTCGGGTTAGGGTTTTGGTTAGGGTTAGGGTACGCGTTAGGGTTAGGGTATGGGTTAGGTTTAGGGTACACTTTAGGATTAGGGTATTTATTAAACCTATCCCACTCTCTAGATACCACTTAGCACGTAAAGGAATATTATTTGGGGTTCAGCCATGGAGAAGATTTTAGTCACTAGGATAAGATAAAGAATAAACACATTATAAAAAAATCACATAAGGTTTTCTTTTTAACCTGTTCCTTAAAACACTAGTGTTTAGGAAATCTAATGGAGGCAAAAGCAGTAAAGGGTAGTTTAGGGTTAGGGTTAGGGTTAGGGTTAGGGTAGGGCTTAGGATACGGGTGAGGGTACTGGTGAGGGTACTGCGTAGGTTATTGGTTAGGGTTAGGGTACGGCTTAGGATACGGGTTAGGATATGGGTTAGGTTACGGCGTTGGGTATGGGTGAGGGTTAGGGTTAGGGTTAGGGTAAGGCTTTGGGTACGGGTTAGGGTACGGGTGAGGGTACGGCGTAGGGTAGAGGTTAGGGTTAGGTTTAGGGTTAGGGTACGGCTTAGGATACGGGTTAGGGTATGGGTGAGGGTACGGCGTAGCGTATGGGTTAGGGTTAGGGTTAGGGTTAGGGTTAGTTTTAGGGTTAGGGATTGGTTTAGGGTACGGGTTAGGATTAGCGTACGTGTTAGGGTTAGGGTTTGGGTTAGGGTTAGGTTACGCATTAGGGTTAGGGTATGGGTTAGGTTTAGGGTACACTTTAGGATTAGGGTATTTATTAAACCTATCCCACTCTCTAGATACCACTTAGCACGTAAAGGAATATTATTAGGGATCCAGCCATGGAGAAGATTTTAGTCACTAGGATAAGATAAAGAATAAACACACTATAAAAAAATCACATTAGGATTTTCTTTTTAACCTGTTCCTTAAAACACTAGTGCTTAGGAAATCTAATGGAGGCAAAAGCAGTCAAGGGTAGTTTAGGGTTAGGGTTAGGGTTAGGGTTAGTGTTAGGGTTAGGGTACGGCTTAGGGTATGGGATAGGGTATGGGTGAGGGTACGGCATAGGGTAGGGTTTAGGGTTAGGGTTAGTGTTAGGGTTAGGGTTAGGGTATGGCTTAGGGTACGGCTGAGGGTACTGGGTAGGTCATTGGTTAGGGTTAGGTTAAGCCTTAGGATACAGGTTATTGTATGGGTTAGGGTACGGCGCAGGGTATGGGTAAGGGTTAGGGTTAGGGTTAGGGTTAGAGTTAGGGTACGGCTTAGGGTACGGGTTAGGGTACGGGTGAGGGTACGGCGTAGTGTATAGGTTAGGGTTAGGGTTAGGGTACGGCTTTGGGTACGGGTTAGGTTACGGGTGAGGGTACGGCGTAGGGTATGGGTTAGGGTTAGGGTTAGGGTTAGTGTTAGTGTTAGGGTTAGGGTACGGCTTAGCGTATGGGATAGGGTACGGGTGAGGGTACGGCGTAGGGTAGGGGTTAGGGTTAGAGTTAGGGTTAGGGTTGGGGTTAGGGTACGGCTTAGGGTACGGGTGAGGGTACGGGTGAGGGTACTGCGTAGGGTATTGGTTAGGGTTAGGATACGGCTTAGGATACGGGTTAGGGTACGGGTTATGGTATGGCGTAGGGTATGGGTTAGGGTTAGGGTTAGGGTTAGGGTTAGGGTACGGCTTAGGATACGGGTTAGGGTACGGGTGAGGGTACGGCGTAGCGTATGGGTTAGGGTTAGGGTTAGGGTACGTCTTAGGGTACGGGTTAGGTTACGGGTGAGGGTACGGCGTAGGGTAAGGGTTAGGGTTAGGGTTAGGGTTAGGGTTAGTTTTAGGGTTAGGGATTGGTTTAGGGTACGGGTTAGGATTAGCGTACGTGTTAGGGTTAGGTTTTTTGTTAGGGTTAGGGTACGCGTTAGGGTTAGGGTATGGGTTAGGTTTAGGGTACACGTTAGGATTAGGGTAGTTATTAAACCTATCCCACTCTCTAGATACCACTTAGCACGTAAAGGAATATTATTAGGGATCCAGCCATGGAGAAGATTTTAGTCACTAGGATAAGATAAAGAATAAACACATTATAAAAAAATCACATTAGGATTTTCTTTTTAACCTGTTCCTTAAAACACTAGTGCTTAGGAAATCTAATAGAGGCAAAAGCAATCAAGGGTAGTTTAGGGTTAGGGTTAGGGTTAGGGTTAGTGTTAGGGTTAGGGTATGGCTTAGGGTATGGGATAGGGTACGGCTGAGGGTACGGCGTAGGGTAGAGGTTAGGGTTAGGGTTAGGGTACGGCTTAGGGTACGGGTTAGGTTACGGGTGAGGGTACGGTGTAGGGTATGGGTTAGAGTTAGGGTTAGGGTTAGTGTTAGTTTTAGGGTTAGGGTACGGCTTAGCGTATGGGATAGGGTACGGGTGAGGGTACGGCGTAGGGTAGGGGTTAGGGTTAGGGTTAGGGTTAGGGTTAGGGTATGGCTTAGGGTAAGGGTGAGGGTACGGGTGAGGGTACTGCGTAGGGTATTGGTTAGGGTTAGGGTACGGCTTAGGATACGTGTTAGGGTACGGGTTAGGGTACGGTGTAGAGTGTGGGTTAGGGTTAGGGTTAGTGTTAGGGTTAGGGTTACGGTACGTCTTAGGGTACGTGTTAGGGTACGGGTGAGGGTACGGCGTAGGTTATGGGTTAGGGTTAGGGTTAGGGTTAGGGTTAGGGTACGGCTTAGGATACGGGTTAGGGTACGGGTTAGGGTACGGGTGAGGGTATGGCGTAGTGTATAGGTTAGGGTTAGGGTTAGGTTTAGGGTATGGCTTAGGGTACGGTGAGGGTACGGGTGAGGGTACTGTGTAGGGTATTGGTTATGGTTAGGGTACGGCTTAGAATACGGGTTAGGGTACGGGTTAGGGTACGGCGTAGGGTATGGGTTAGGGTTAGGGTTAGGGTTAGGGTTAGGGTACGGCTTAAGGTACGGGTTAGGGTACGGGTGAGGGTACGGCGTAGCGTATGGTTTAGGGTTAGGGTTAGGGTTAGGGTACGGCTTAGGGTACGGGGTAGGGTACGGGTGAGGGTACGGTGTAGGTTATGGGTTAGGGTTAGGGTTAGGGTCAGTTTTAGGGTTAGGGATTGGTTTAGGGTACGGGTTAGGATTAGCATACGTGTTCGGGTTAGGGTTTTGGTTAGGGTTAGGGTACGCGTTAGGGTTAGGGTATGGGTTAGGTTTAGGGTACACTTTAGGATTAGGGTATTTATTAAACCTATCCCACTCTCTAGATACCACTTAGCACGTAAAGGAATATTATTAGGGATCCAGCCATGGAGAAGATTTTAGTCACTAGGATAAGATAAAGAATAAACACATTATAAAAAAATCACATTAGGATTTTCTTTTTAACCTGTTCCTTAAAACACTAGTGCTTAGGAAATCTAATAGAGGCAAAAGCAATCAAGGGTAGTTTAGGGTTAGGGTTAGGGTTAGGGTTAGTGTTAGGGTTAGGGTACGGCTTAGGGTATGGAATAGGGTACGGGTGAGGGTACGGCGTAGGGTAGGGGTTAGGGTTAGGGTTAGGGTTAGGGTTAGGGTATGGCTTAGGGTACGGGTGAGGGTACGGGTGAGGGTACTGCGTAGGGTATTGGTTAGGGTTAGGGTACGGCTTAGGATACGTGTTAGGGTACGGGTTAGGGTACGGCATAGAGTGTGGGTTAGGGTTAGGGTTAGTGTTAGGGTTAGGGTTACGGTACGTCTTAGGGTACGTGTTAGGGTACGGGTGAGGGTACGGCGTAGGTTATGGGTTAGGGTTAGGGTTAGGGTTAGGGTTAGGGTACGGCTTAGGATACGGGTTAGGGTACGGGTGACGGTACGGCGTAGGTTATGGGTTAGGGTTAGGTTTAGTGTTAGGGTTATGGTACGGCTTAGGTTATGGGATAGGGTACAGGTGAGGGTATGGCATAGGGTAGGGGTTAGGGTTAGGGTTAGGGTTAGGGTTACGGTTAGGGTACGGCTTAGGGTATGGGTGAGGGTATGGGTGAGGATACTGCATAGGGTATTGGTTAGGGTTAGGGTACGGCTTAGGATACGGGTTAGGGTACGTGTTAGGGTATGGCGTACGGTATGGGTTAGGGTTAGGTTTAGGGTTAGGGTTAGGGTTAGGGTACGGCTTAGGGTACGGGTTAGGGTACGGGTGAGGTTACGGCATAGGGTATAGTTTAGGGTTAGGGTTAGGGTTAGGGTACGGCTTAGGATACGGGTTAGGGTACGGGTGAGGGTACGGCGTAGCGTATGGTTTAGGGTTAGGGTTAGGGTTAGGGTACGGCTTAGGGTACGGGGTAGGGTACGGGTGAGGGTACGGTGTAGGTTATGGGTTAGGGTTAGGGTTAGGGTTAGGGTTAGTTTTAGGGTTAGGGATTGGTTTAGGGTACGGGTTAGGATTAGCATACGTGTTCGGGTTAGGGTTTTGGTTAGGCTTAGGGTACGTGTTAGGGTTAGGGTATGGGTTAGGTTTAGGGTACACTTTAGGATTAGGGTATTTATTAAACCTATCCCACTCTCTAGATACCACGTAGCACGTAAAGGAATATTATTAGGGATCCAGCCATGGAGAAGATTTTAGTCACTAGGATAAGATAAAGAATAAACACATTATAAAAAAATCACATAAGGTTTTCTTTCTAACCTGTTCCTTAAAACAGTAGTGTTTAGGAAATCTAATGGAGGCAAAAGCAGTAAAGGGTAGTTTAGGGTTACGGTTAGGGTTAGGGTTAGGGTAGGGCTTAGGATACCGGTGAGGGTACTGGTGAGGGTACTGCGTAGGTTATTGGTTAGGGTTAGGGTACGGCTTAGGATACGGGTTAGGATATGGGTTAGGTTACGGCGTTGGGTATGGGTGAGGGTTAGGATTAGGGTTAGGGTAAGGCTTTGGGTACGGGTTAGGGTACGGGTGAGGGTACGTCGTAGGGTAGAGGTTAGGGTTAGGTTTAGGGTTAGGGTACGGCTTAGGATACGGGTTAGGGTATGGGTGAGGGTACGGCGTAGCATATGGGTTAGGGTTAGGGTTAGGGTTAGGGTTAGTTTTAGGGTTAGGGATTGGTTTAGGGTACGGGTTAGGATTAGCGTACGTGTTAGGGTTAGGGTTTGGGTTAGGGTTAGGGTACGCATTAGGGTTAGGGTGTGGGTTAGGGTTAGGGTACACGTTAGGATTAGGGTATTTATTAAACCTATCCCACTCTCTAGATACCACTTAGCACGTAAAGGAATATTATTTAGTGTCCAGCCATGGAGAAGATTTTCCTTACTAGGATAAGATAAAGAATAAACACATTATAAAAAAATCACATTAGGATTTTCTTTTTAACCTGTTCCTTAAAACACTAGTGCTTAGGAAATCTAATGGAGGCAAAAGCAGTCAAAGGTAGTTTAGGGTTAGGGTTAGGGTTAGGGTTAGTGTTAGGGTTAGGGTACGGCTTAGGGTATGGGATAGGTTATGGGTGAGGGTACGGCATAGGGTAGGGTTTAGGGTTAGGGTTAGTGTTAGGGTTAGGGTTAGGGTATGGCTTAGGGTACGGGTGAGGGTACTGTGTAGGTCATTGGTTAGGGTTAGGTTAAGGCTTAGGATACAGGTTATTGTATGGGTTAGGGTACGGCGCAGGGTATGGGTAAGGGTTAGGGTTAGGGTTAGGTTTAGAGTTAGGGTACGGCTTAGGGTACGGGTTAGGGTACGGGTGAGGGTACGGTGTAGTGTATAGGTTAGGGTTAGGGTTAGGGTACGGCTTAGGGTACGGGTTAGGTTACGGGTGAGGGTACGGCGTAGGGTATGGGTTAGGGTTAGGGTTAGGGTTAGTGTTAGTGTTAGGGTTAGGGTACGGCTTAGTGTATGGGATAGGGTACGGGTGAGGGTATGGCGTAGGGTAAGTTTAGGGTTAGAGTTAGGTTTAGGGTTGCGGTTAGGGTACGGCTTAGGGTACGGGTGAGGGTACGTGTGAGGGTACTGCGTAGGGTATTGGTTAGGGTTAGGATACGGCTTAGGATACGGGTTAGGGTACGGGTTAGGGTATGGCGTGGGGTATGGATTAGGGTTAGGGTTAGGGTTAGGGTTAGGGTTAGGGTACGGCTTAGGGTACGGGTTAGGGTACGGGTGAGGGTACGGCGTAGGGTAAGGGTTAGGGTTAGGGTTAGGGTTAGGGTTAGTTTTAGGGTTAGGGATTCGTTTAGGGTACGGGTTAGGATTAGCGTACGTGTTAGGGTTAGGTTTTGGGTTAGGGTTAGGGTACGCGTTAGGGTTAGGGTATGGATTAGGGTTAGGGTACACGTTAGGATTAGGGTATTTATTAAACCTATCCCACTCTCTAGATACCACTTAGCACGTAAAGGAATATTATTAGGGATCCAGCCATGGAGAAGATTTTAGTCACTAGGATAAGATAAAGAATAAACACATTATAAAAAAATCACATTAGGATTTTCTTTTTAACCTGTTCCTTAAAACACTAGTGTTTAGGAAATCTAATACAGGCAAAAGCAATCAAGGGTAGTTTAGGGTTAGGGTTAGGGTTAGGGTTAGTGTTAGGGTTAGGGTACGGCTTAGGGTATGGGATAGGGTACGGGTGAGGGTACGGCGTAGGGTAGGGGTTAGGGTTAGGGTTAGGGTTAGGGTTAGGGTAAGGCTTTGGGTACGGGTTAGGGTACGGGTGAGGGTACGGCGTAGGGTAGAGGTTAGGGTTAGGTTTAGGGTTAGGGTACGGCTTAGGATACGGGTTAGGGTATGGGTGAGGGTACGGCGTAGCGTATGGGTTAGGGTTAGGGTTAGGGTTAGTTTTAGGGTTAGGGATAGGTTTAGGGTACGGGTTAGGATTAGCGTACGTGTTAGGGTTAGGGTTTGGGTTAGGGTTAGGGTACGCATTAGGGTTAGGGTTAGGGTACACGTTAGGATTAGGGTATTTATTAAACCTATCCCACTCTCTAGATACCACTTAGCACGTAAAGGAATATTATTTAGGGTCCAGCCATGGAGAAGATTTTCGTTACTAGGATAAGATAAAGAATAAACACATTATAAAAAAATCACATTAGGATTTTCTTTTTAACGTGTTCCTTAAAACACTAGTGCTTAGGAAATCTAATGGAGGCAAAAGCAGTCAAGGGTAGTTTAGGGTTAGGGTTAGGGTTAGGGTTAGTGTTAGGGTTAGGGTACGGCTTAGGGTATGGGATAGGGTATGGGTGAGGGTACGGCATAGGGTAGGGTTTAGGGTTAGGGTTAGTGTTAGGGTTAGGGTTAGGGTATGGCTTAGGGTACGGCTGAGGGTACTGTGTAGGTCATTGGTTAGGGTTAGGTTAAGGCTTAGGATACAGGTTATTGTATGGGTTAGGGTACGGCGCAGGGTATGGGTAAGTGTTAGGGTTAGGGTTAGGGTTAGAGTTAGGGTACGGCTTAGGGTACGGGTTAGGGTACGGGTGAGGGTACGGCGTAGTGTATAGGTTAGGTTTAGGGTTAGGGTACGGCTTAGGGTACGGGTTAGGTTACGGGTGAGGGTACGGCGTAGGGTATGGGTTAGAGTTAGGGTTAGGGTTAGTGTTAGTGTTAGGGTTAGGGTACGGCTTAGCGTATGGGATAGGGTACGGGTGAGGGTACGGCGTAGGGTAGGGGTTAGGGTTAGGGTTAGGGTTAGGTTTAGGGTATGGCTTAGGGTACGGGTGAGGGTACGGGTGAGGGTACTACGTAGGGTATTGGTTAGGGTTAGGGTACGGCTTAGGATACGTGTTAGGGTACGGGTTAGGGTACGGTGTAGAGTGTGGGTTAGGGTTAGGGTTAGTGTTAGGGTTAGGGTTACGGTACGTCTTAGGGTACGTGTTAGGGTACGGGTGAGGGTACGGCGTAGGTTATGGGTTAGGATTAGGGTTAGGGTTAGGGTTAGGGTACGGCTTAGGATACGGGTTAGGGTACGGGTGAGGGTATGGCGTAGTGTATAGGTTAGGGTTAGGGTTAGGTTTAGGGTATGGCTTAGGGTACGGTGAGGGTACGGGTGAGGGTACTGTGTAGGGTATTGGTTATGGTTAGGGTACGGCTTAGAATACGGGTTAGGGTACGGGTTAGGGTACGGCGTAGGGTATGGGTTAGGGTTAGGGTTAGGGTTAGGGTTAGGGTACGGCTTAGGGTACGGGTTAGGGTACGGGTGAGGGTACGGCGTAGTGTATAGGTTAGGGTTAGGGTTAGGGTTAGGGTACGGCTTAGGGTATGGGTTAGGGTACGGGTGAGGGTATGGCGTAGTGTATAGGTTAGGGTTAGGGTTAGGTTTAGGGTACGGCTTAGGGTATGGGATAGGTTACAGGTGAGGGTACGGCATAGGGTAGGGGTTAGGTTTAGGGTTAGGGTTAGTGTTAGGGTTAGCGTACGGCTTAGGGTATGGGATAGGTTACGGGTGAGGGTACGGCGTAGGGTAGGGGTTAGGGTTAGGTTTAGGGTTAGTGTTAGGGTTAGGGTACTGCTTAGGGTATGGGATAGGGTACGGCGTAGGGTAGCGGTTAGTGTTAGGGTTAGGCTTAGGGTTAGGGTACGGCTTAGGATACGGGTTAGGGTACGGGTGAGGGTACGGCGTAGCGTATGGGTTAGGGTTAGGGTTAGGGTTAGGGTACGGCTTAGGGTACGGGTTAGGGTTAGGGTTAGGGTTAGGGTTAGGGTTAGGGTTAGTTTTAGTGTTAGGGATTGGTTTAGGGTACGGGTTAGGATTAGCATACTTGTTCGGGTTAGGGTTTTGGTTAGGGTTAGGGTACGCGTTAGGGTTAGGGTATGGGTTAGGTTTAGGGTACACTTTAAGATTAGGGTATTTATTAAACCTATCCCACTCTCTAGATACCACTTAGCACGTAAAGGAATATTATTTGGGGTTCAGCCATGGAGAAGATTTTAGTCACTAGGATAAGATAAAGAATAAACACATTATAAAAAAATCACATAATGTTTTCTTTTTAACCTGTTCCTTAAAACACTAGTGTTTAGGAAATCTAATGGAGGCAAAAGCAGTCAAGGGTAGTTTAGGGTTAGGGTTAGGGTTAGGGTTAGTGTTAGGGTTAGGGTACGGCTTAGGGTATGGGATAGGGTATGGGTGAGGGTACGGCATAGGGTAGTGTTTAGGGTTAGGGTTAGTGTTAGGGTTAGGGTTAGGGTATGGCTTAGGGTACGGCTGAGGGTACTGTGTAGGTCATTGGTTAGGGTTAGGTTAAGGCTTAGGATACAGGTTATTGTATGGGTTAGGGTACGGCGCAGGGTATGGGTAAGGGTTAGGGTTAGGGTTAGGGTTAGAGTTAGGGTACGGCTTAGGGTACGGTTTAGGGTACGGGTGAGGGTACGGCATAGTGTATAGGTTAGGGCTAGGGTTAGGGTACGGCTTAGGGTACGGGTTAGGTTACGGGTGAGGGTACGGCATAGGGTAAGGTTTAGGGTTAGGGTTAGGGTTAGGGTTAGTGTTAGTGTTAGGGTTAGGTTACGGCTTAGCGTATGGGATAGGGTACGGGTGAGGGTACGGCGTAGGGTAGGGGTTAGGGTTAGAGTTAGGGTTAGGGTTTCGGTTAGTGTACGGCTTAGGGTACGGGTGAGGGTACGGGTGAGGGTACTGCGTAGGGTATTGGTTAGGGATAGGATACGGCTTAGGATATAGGTTAGGGTACGTGTTAGGGTATGGCGTAGGGTATGGGTTAGGGTTAGGGTTAGGGTTAGGGTTAGGGTTAGGGTTAGGGTTAGGGTACGGCTTAGGATACGGGTTAGGGTACGGGTGAAGGTACGGCGTAGCGTATGGGTTAGGGTTAGGGTTAGGGTTAGAGTTAGGGTACGGCTTAGGGTACGGGTTAGGGTACGGGTGAGGGTACGGCGTAGTGTATAGGTTAGGGTTAGGGTTAGGGTACGGCTTAGGGTACGGGTTAGGTTACGGGTGAGGGTACGGCGTAGGGTATGGGTTAGGGTTAGGGTTAGTGTTAGTGTTAGTCTTAGGGTTAGGGTACGGCTTAGTGTATGGGATAGGGTACGGGTGAGGGTACGGCGTAGGGTAAGGTTAGGGTTAGAGTTAGGGTTAGGGGTGGGGTTAGGGTACGGCTTAGGGTACGGGTGAGGGTACGTGTGAGGGTACTGCGTAGGGTATTGGTTAGGGTTAGGATACGGCTTAGGATACGGGTTAGGGTACGGGTTAGGGTATGGCGTAGGGTATGGTTTAGGGTTAGGGTTAGGGTTAGGGTTAGGGTTAGGGTACGGCTTAGGGTACGGGTTAGGGTACGGTTGAGGGTACGGCGTAGGGTAAGGGTTAGGGTTAGGGTTAGGGTTAGGGTTAGTTTTAGGGTTAGGGATTCGTTTAGGGTACGGGTTAGGATTAGCGTACGTGTTAGGGTTAGGTTTTGGGTTAGGGTTAGGGTACGCGTTAGGGTTAGGGTATGGGTTAGGGTTAGGGTACACGTTAGGATTAGGGTATTTATTAAACCTATCCCACTCTCTAGATACCACTTATCACGTAAAGGAATATTATTAGGGATCCAGCCATGGAGAAGATTTTAGTCACTAGGATAAGATAAAGAATAAACACATTATAAAAAAATCACATTAGGATTTTCTTTTTAACCTGTTCCTTAAAACACTAGTGTTTAGGAAATCTAATAGAGGCAAAAGCAATCAAGGGTAGTTTAGGGTTAGGGTTAGGGTTAGGGTTAGGGTTAGGGTTAGGGTACGGCTTAGGGTATGGGATAGGGTACGGGTGAGGGTACGGCGTAGGTTAGGGGTTAGGGTTAGGGTTAGGGTTAGGGTTAGGGTATGGCTTAGGGTACGGGTGAGGGTACGGGTGAGGGTACTGCGTAGGGTATTGGTTAGGGTTAGGGTACGGCTTAGGATACGTGTTAGGGTACGGGTTAGGGTACAGCGTAGTGTGTGGGTTAAGGTTAGGGTTAGTGTTAGGGTTAGGGTTACGGTACGTCTTAGGGTATGTGTTAGGGTACGGGTGAGGATACGGCGTAGGTTATGGGTTAGGGTTAGGGTTAGGGTTAGGGTTAGGGTACGGCTTAGGATACGGGTTAGGGTACGGGTGAGGGTACGGCGTAGGTTATGGGTTAGGGTTAGGGTTAGTGTTAGGGTTATGGTACGGCTTAGGTTATGGGATAGGGTACAGGTGAGGGTATGGCATAGGGTAGGGGTTAGGGTTAGGGTTAGGGTTAGGGTTAGGGTACGGCTTAGGGTACGGGTGAGGCTATGGGTGAGGATACTGCGTAGGGTATTGGTTAGGGTTAGGGTACGGCTTAGGATACGGGTTAGGGTACGTGGTAGGGTATAGCGTACGGTATGGGTTAGGGTTAGGGTTAGGGTCAGGGTTAGGGTTAGGGTTAGGGTACGGCTTAGGGTACGGGTTAGGGTACGGGTGAGGTTACGGCGTAGGGTATAGTTTAGGGTTAGGGTTAGGGTTAGGGTACGGCTTAGGATACGGATTAGGGTACGGGTGAGGGTACGGCGTAGCATATGGTTTAGGGTTAGGGTTAGGGTACGGCTTAGGGTACGGGTTAGGCTACGGGTGAGGGTACGGTGTAGGTTATGGGTTAGGGTTAGGGTTAGGGTTAGGGTTAGTTTTAGGGTTAGGGATTGGTTTAGGGTACGGGTTAGGATTAGCATACGTGTTCGGGTTAGGGTTTTGGTTAGGGTTAGGGTACGCGTTAGGGTTAGGGTATGGGTTAGGTTTAGGGTACACTTTAGGATTAGGGTATTTATTAAACCTATCCCACTCTCTAGATACCACTTAGCACGTAAAGGAATATTATTTGGGGTTCAGCCATGGAGAAGATTTTAGTCACTAGGATAAGATAAAGAATAAACACATTATAAAAAAATCACATAAGGTTTTCTTTTTAACCTGTTCCTTAAAACACTAGTGTTTAGGAAATCTAATGGAGGCAAAAGCAGTAAAGGGTAGTTTAGGGTTAGGGTTAGGGTTAGGGTTAGGGTAGGGCTTAGGATACGGGTGAGGGTACTGGTGAGGGTACTGCGTAGGTTATTGGTTAGGGTTAGGGTACGGCTTAGGATACGGGTTAGGATATGGGTTAGGTTACGGCGTTGGGTATGGGTGAGGGTTAGGGTTAGGGTTAGGGTAAGGCTTTGGGTACGGGTTAGGGTACGGGTGAGGGTACGGCGTAGGGTAGAGGTTAGGGTTAGGTTTAGGGTTAGGGTACGGCTTAGGATACGGGTTAGGTTATGTGTGAGGGTACGGCGTAGCGTATGGGTTAGGGTTAGGGTTAGGGTTAGGGTTAGTTTTAGGGTTAGGGATTGGTTTAGGGTACGGGTTAGGATTAGCGTACGTGTTAGGGTTAGGGTTTGGGTTAGGGTTAGGGTACGCATTAGGGTTAGGGTTAGGGTACACGTTAGGATTAGGGTATTTATTAAACCTATCCCACTCTCTAGATACCACTTAGCACGTAAAGGAATATTATTTAGGGTCCAGCCATGGAGAAGATTTTCGTTACTAGGATAAGATAAAGAATAAACACATTATAAAAAAATCACATTAGGATTTTCTTTTTAACCTGTTCCTTAAAACACTAGTGCTTAGGAAATCTAATGGAGGCAAAAGCAGTCAAGGGTAGTTTAGGGTTAGGGTTAGGGTTAGGGTTAGTGTTAGGGTTAGGGTATGGCTTAGGGTATGGGATAGGGTATGGGTGAGGGTACGGCATAGGGTAGGGTTTAGGGTTAGGGTTAGTGTTAGGGTTAGGGTTAGGGTATGGCTTAGGGTACGGGTGAGGGTACTGTGTAGGTCATTGGTTAGGGTTAGGTTAAGGCTTAGGATACAGGTTATTGTATGGGTTAGGGTACGGCGCAGGGTATGGGTAAGGGTTAGGGTTAGGGTTAGGGTTAGAGTTAGGGTACGGCTTAGGGTACGGGTTAGGGTACGGGTGAGGGTACGGCGTAGTGTATAGGTTAGGGTTAGGGTTAGGGTACGGCTTTGGGTACGGGTTAGGTTACGGTTGAGGGTACGGCGTAGGGTATGGGTTAGGGTTAGGGTTAGGGTTAGTGTTAGTGTTAGGGTTAGGGTACGGCTTAGCGTATGGGATAGGGTACGGGTGAGGGTACGGCGTAGGGTAGGGGTTAGGGTTAGAGTTAGGGTTAGGGTTGGGGTTAGGGTACGGCTTAGGGTACGGGTGAGGGTACGGGTGAGGGTACTGCGTAGGGTATTGGTTAGGGTTAGGATACGGCTTAGGATACGGGTTAGGGTACGGGTTATGGTATGGCGTAGGGTATGGGTTAGGGTTAGGGTTAGGGTTAGGGTTAGGGTACGGCTTAGGATACGGGTTAGGGTACGGGTGAGGGTACGGCGTAGCGTATGGGTTAGGGTTAGGGTTAGGGTACGTCTTAGGGTACGGGTTAGGGTACGGGTGAGGGTACGGCGTAGGGTAAGGGTTAGGGTTAGGGTTAGGGTTAGGGTTAGTTTTAGGGTTAGGGATTGGTTTAGGGTACGGGTTAGGATTAGCGTACGTGTTAGGGTTAGGTTTTTTGTTAGGGTTAGGGTACGCGTTAGGGTTAGGGTATGGGTTAGGTTTAGGGTACACGTTAGGATTAGGGTATTTATTAAACCTATCCCACTCTCTAGATACCACTTAGCACGTAAAGGAATATTATTAGGGATCCAGCCATGGAGAAGATTTTAGTCACTAGGATAAGATAAAGAATAAACACATTATAAAAAAATCACATTAGGATTTTCTTTTTAACCTGTTCCTTAAAACACTAGTGCTTAGGAAATCTAATAGAGGCAAAAGCAATCAAGGGTAGTTTAGGGTTAGGGTTAGGGTTAGGGTTAGTGTTAGGGTTAGGGTACGGCTTAGGGTATGGGATAGGGTACGGGTGAGGGTACGGCGTAGGGTAGGGGTTAGGGTTAGGGTTAGGGTACGGCTTAGGGTACGGGTTAGGTTACGGGTGAGGGTACGGCGTAGGGTATGGGTTAGAGTTAGGGTTAGTGTTAGTGTTAGTGTTAGGGTTAGGGTAGGGCTTAGCGTATGGGATAGGGTACGGGTGAGGGTACGGCGTAGGGTAGGGGTTAGGGTTAGGGTTAGGGTTAGGGTTAGGGTATGGCTTAGGGTACGGGTGAGGGTACGGGTGAGGGTACTGCGTAGGGTATTGGTTAGGGTTAGGGTACGGCTTAGGATACGTGTTAGGGTACGGGTTAGGGTACGGTGTAGAGTGTGGGTTAGGGTTAGGGTTAGTGTTAGGGTTAGGGTTACGGTACGTCTTAGGGTACGTGTTAGGGTACGGGTGAGGGTACGGCGTAGGTTATGGGTTAGGGTTAGGGTTAGGGTTAGGATTAGGGTACGGCTTAGGATACGGGTTAGGGTACGGGTTAGGGTACGGGTGAGGGTATGGCGTAGTGTATAGGTTAGGGTTAGGGTTAGGTTTAGGGTATGGCTTAGGGTACGGTGAGGGTACGGGTGAGGGTACTGTGTAGGGTATTGGTTATGGTTAGGGTACGGCTTAGAATACGGGTTAGGGTACGGGTTAGGGTACGGCGTAGGGTATGGGTTAGGGTTAGGGTTAGGGTTAGGGTTAGGGTTAGGGTACGGCTTAAGGTACGGGTTAGGGTATGGGTGAGGGTACGGCGTAGTGTATAGGTTAGGGTTATGGTTAGGGTTAGGGTACGGCTTAGGGTACGGGTTAGGGTACGGGTGAGGGTATGGCGTAGTGTATAGGTTAGGGTTAGGGTTAGGTTTAGGGTACGGCTTAGGGTATGGGATAGGGTACGGGTGAGGGTACGGCGTAGGGTAGGGGTTAGGTTTAGGGTTACGGTTAGTGTTAGGGTTAGCGTACGGCTTAGGGTATGGGATAGGTTACGGGTGAGTGTATGGCGTAGGGTAGGGGTTAGTGTTAGGTTTAGGGTTAGTGTTAGGGTTAGGGTACTGCTTAGGGTATGGGATAGGGTACGGCGTAGGGTAGCGGTTAGTGTTAGGGTTAGGGTTAGGGTTAGGGTACGGCTTAGGATACGGGTTAGGGTACGGGTGAGGGTACGGCGTAGCGTATGGGTTAGGGTTAGGGTTAGGGTTAGGGTACGGCTTAGGGTACGGGTTAGGGTTAGGGTTAGGGTTAGGGTTAGGGTTAGTTTTAGGGTTAGGGATTGGTTTAGGGTACGGGTTAGGATTAGCATACTTGTTCGGGTTAGGGTTTTGGTTAGGGTTAGGGTACGCGTTAGGGTTAGGGTATGGGTTAGGTTTAGGGTACACTTTAGGATTAGGGTATTTATTAAACCTATCCCACTCTCTAGATACCACTTAGCACGTAAAGGAATATTATTTGGGGTTCAGCCATGGAGAAGATTTTAGTCACTAGGATAAGATAAAGAATAAACACATTATAAAAAAATCACATAAGGTTTTCTTTTTAACCTGTTCCTTAAAACACTAGTGTTTAGGAAATCTAATGGAGGCAAAAGCAGTAAAGGGTAGTTTAGGGTTAGGGTTAGGGTTAGGGTTAGTGTTAGGGTTAGGGTACGGCTTAGGATACGGGTTAGGGTACGGGTTAGGGTACGGGTGAGGTTACAGCGTAGGGTATAGTTTAGGGTTAGGGTTAGGGTTAGGGTACGGCTTAGGGTACGGGTTAGGGTACGGGTGAGGGTATGGCGTAGTGTATAGGTTAGGGTTAGGGTTAGGGTTAGGGTATGGCTTAGAGTACGGGTGAGGGTACGGGTGAGGGTACTGTGTAGGTCATTGGTTAGGGTTAGGTTAAGGCTTAGGATACAGGTTATTGTATGGGTTAGGGTACGGCGCAGGGTATGGGTAAGGGTTAGGGGTAGGGTTAGGGTTAGAGTTAGGGTACGGCTTAGGGTACGGGTTAGGGTACGGGTGAGGGTACGGCATAGTGTATAGGTTAGGGTTAGGGTTAGGGTACGGCTTAGGGTACGGGTTAGGTTACGGGTGAGGGTACGGCATAGGGTATGGTTTATGGTTATGGTTAGGGTTAGGGTTAGTGTTAGTGTTAGGGTTAGGTTACGGTTTAGCGTATGGGATAGGGTACGGGTGAGGGTACGGCGTAGGGTAGGGGTTAGGGTTAGAGTTAGGGTTAGGGTTTGGGTTAGGGTATGGCTTAGGGTACGGGTGAGGGTACGGGTGAGGGTACTGCGTAGGGTATTGGTTAGGGTTAGGATACGGCTTAGGATACGGGTTAGGGTACGTGTTAGGGTATGGCGTAGGGTATGGGTTAGGGTTAGGTTTAGGGTTAGGGTTAGGGTTAGGGTTAGGGTTAGCGTACGGCTTAGGATACGGTTTAGGGTACGGGTGAAGGTACGGCGTAGCGTATGGGTTAGGGTTAGGGTTAGGGTTAGGGTTAGCGTACAGCTTAGGTTATGGGATAGGGTACAGGTGAGGGTATGGCATAGGGTATGGGTTAGGGTTAGGGTTAGGGTTAGGTTTAGGGTACGGCTTAGGGTACGGGTGAGGGTATGTGTGAGGATACTGTGTAGGGTATTGGTTAGGGTTACGGTACGTCTTAGGATACGGGTTAGGGTACGGGTGAGGGTACGGCATAGGTTATGGGTTAGGGTTAGGGTTAGTGTTAGGGTTATAGTACGGCTTAGGTTATGGGATAGGGTACAGGTGAGGGTATGGCATAGGGTAGGGTTTAGGGTTAGGGTTAGGGTTAGGGTTAGGGTTAGGGTACGGCTTAGGGTACGGGTTAGGGTACGGGTGAGGTTACGGCGTAGGGTATAGTTTAGGGTTAGGGTTAGGGTTAGGGTACGGCTTAGGATACGGGTTAGGGTATGGGTGAGGGTACGGCGTAGCGTATGGTTTAGGGTTAGGGTTAGGGTTAGGGTACGGCTTAGGGTACGGGTTAGGGTACGGGTGAGGGTACGGTGTAGGTTATGGGTTAGGGTTAGGGTTATGGTTAGGGTTAGTTTTAGGGTTAGGGATTGGTTTAGGGTACGGGTTAGGATTAGCATACGTGTTCGGGTTAGGGTTTTGGTTAGGGTTAGGGTACGCGTTAGGGTTAGGGTATGGGTTAGGTTTAGGGTACACTTTAGGATTAGGGTATTTATTAAACCTATCCCACTCTCTAGATACCACTTAGCACGTAAAGGAATATTATTTGGGGTTCAGCCATGGAGAAGATTTTAGTCACTAGGATAAGATAAAGAATAAACACATTATAAAAAAATCTCATAAGGTTTTCTTTTTAACCTGTTCCTTAAAACACTAGTGTTTAGGAAATCTAATGGAGGCAAAAGCAGTAAAGGGTAGTTTAGGGTTAGGGTTAGGGTTAGGGTTAGGGTAGGGCTTAGGATACGGGTGAGGGTACTGGTGAGGGTACTGCGTAGGTTATTGGTTAGGGTTAGGGTACGGCTTAGGATACGGGTTAGGATATGGGTTAGGTTACAGCATTGGGTATGGGTGAGGGTTAGGGTTAGGGTTAGGGTAAGGCTTTGGGTACGGGTTAGGGTACGGGTGAGGGTACGGCGTAGGGTAGAGGTTAGGGTTAGGTTTAGGATTAGGGTACGGCTTAGGATACGGGTTAGGGTATGGGTGAGGGTACGGCGTAGCGTATGGGTTAGGGTTAGGGTTAGGGTTAGGGTTAGTTTTAGGGTTAGGGATTGGTTTAGGGTACGGGTTAGGATTAGCGTACGTGTTAGGGTTAGGGTTTGGGTTAGGGTTAGGGTAAGCATTAGGGTTAGTGTATGGGTTAGGGTTAGGGTACACGTTAGGATTAGGGTATTTATTAAACCTATCCCACTCTCTAGATACCACTTAGCACGTAAAGGTATATTATTTAGGGTCCAGCCATGGAGAATATTTTCGTCACTAGGATAAGATAAAGAATAAACACATTATAAAAAAATCACATTAGGATTTTCTTTTTAACCTGTTCCTTAAAACACTAGTGCTTAGGAAATCTAATGGAGGCAAAAGCAGTCAAGGGTAGTTTAGGGTTAGGTTTAGGGTTAGGGTTAGTGTTAGGGTTAGGGTACGGCTTAGGGTATGGGATAGGGTATGGGTGAGGGTACGGCATAGGGTAGGGTTTAGGGTTAGTGTTAGTGTTAGGGTTAGGGTTAGGGTATGGCTTAGGGTACGGGTGAGGGTACTGTGTAGGTCATTGGTTAGGGTTAGGTTAAGGCTTAGGATACAATTTATTGTATGGGTTAGGGTACGGCGCACGGTATGGGTAAGGGTTAGGGTTAGGGTTAGGGTTAGAGTTAGGGTACGGCTTAGGGTACGGGTTAGGGTACGGGTGAGGGTACGGCGTAGTGTATAGGTTAGGGTTAGTGTTAGTGTTAGGGTTAGGGTACGGCTTAGCGTATGGGATAGGGTACGGGTGAGTGTACGGTGTAGGGTAGGGGTTAGGGTTAGAGTTAGGGTTAGGGTTGGGTTTAGGGTACGGCTTAGGGTACGGGTGAGGGTACGGGTGAGGGTACTGCATAGGGTATTGGTTAGGGTTAGGATATGGCTTAGGAAACGGGTTAGGGTATGGGTTAGGTTATGGCGTATGGTATGGGTTAGGCTTAGGGTTAGGGTTAGGGTTAGGGTTAGGGTACGGCTTAGGATACAGGTTAGTGTACGGGTGAGGGTACGGTGTAGCATATGGGTTAGGGTTAGGGTTAGGGTACGTCTTAGGGTACGGGTTAGGGTACGGGTGAGGGTACGGCGTAGGGTAAGGGTTAGGGTTAGGGTTAGGGTTAGGGTTAGTTTTAGGGTTAGGGATTGGTTTAGGGTATGGGTTAGGATTAGCGTACGTGTTAGAGTTAGGTTTTGGGTTAGGGTTAGGGTACGCGTTAGGGTTAGGGTATGGGTTAGGGTTAGGGTACACGTTAGGATTAGGGTATTTATTAAACCTATCCCACTCTCTAGATACCACTTAGCACGTAGAGGAATATTATTAGGGATCCAGCCATGGAGAAGATTTTAGTCACTAGGATAAGATAAAGAATAAACACATTATAAAAAAATCACATTAGGATTTTCTTTTTAACCTGTTCCTTAAAACACTAGTGCTTAGGAAATCTAATAGAGGCAAAAGCAATCAAGGGTAGTTTAGGGTTAGGGTTAGGGTTAGGGTTAGTGTTAGGGTTAGGGTACGGCTTAGGGTATGGGATAGGGTACGGGTGAGGGTACGGCGTAGGGTAGGGGTTAGGGTTAGGGTTAGGGTTATGGTTAGGGTATGGCTTAGGGTACGGGTGAGGGTACGGGTGAGGGTACTGCGTAGGGTATTGGTTAGGGTTAGGGTATGGCTTAGGATACGTGTTAGGGTATGGGTTAGGGTACGGCGTAGAGTGTGGGTTAGGGTTAGGGTTAGTGTTAGGGTTAGGGTTACGGTACGTCTTAGGGTACGTGGTAGGGTACGGGTGAGGGTACGGCGTATGTTATGGGTTAGGGTTAGGGTTAGGGTTAGGGTTAGGGTACGGCTTAGGATACGGGTTAGTGTACGGGTGAGGGTACGGCGTAGGTTATGGGTTAGGGTTAGGGTTAGGGTTAGGGTTAGGGTACGGCTTAGGTTATGGGATAGGTTACAGGTGAGGGTATGGCATAGGGTAGGGGTTAGGGTTAGGGTTAGGGTTAGGGTTAGGGTTAGGGTACGGCTTAGGGTACGGGTTAGGGTACGGGTGAGGGTACGGCGTAGGTTATGGGTTAGTGTTAGGGTTAGGGTTACGGTACGTCTTAGGGTACGTGTTAGGGTACTTGTGAGGGTACGGCGTAGGTTATCGGTTAGGGTTAGGGTTAGGGTTAGGGTACGTCTTAGGGTACGGGTGAGGGTATGGGTGAGGATACTGCGTAGGGTATTGGTTAGGGTTACGGTACGTCTTAGGATACGGGTTAGGGTACGGGTGAGGGTACGGCGTAGGTTATGGGTTAGGGTTAGGGTTAGTGTTAGGGTTATTGTACGGCTTAGGTTATGGGATAGGGTACAGGTGAGGGTATGGCATAGGGTAGGGGTTAGGGTTAGGGTTAAGTTTAGGGTTAGGGTTAGGTTTAGGGTACGGCTTAGGGTACGGGTGAGGGTATGGGTGAGGATACTGCGTAGGGTATTGGTTAGGGTTAGGGTACGGCTTAGGATACGGGTTAGGGTACGTGTTAGGTTATGGCGTACGGTATGGGTTAGGGTTAGGGTTAGGGTTAGGGTTAGTGTACGGCTTAGGGTACGGGTTCGGGTACGGGTGAGGTTACGGCGTAGGGTATAGTTTAGGGTTAGGGTTAGGGTTAGGGTACGGCTTAGGATACGGGTTATGGTACGGGTGAGGGTACGGCGTAGCGTATGGTTTAGGGTTAGGGTTAGGGTTAGGTTTAGGGTACGGCTTAGGGTACGGGTTAGGGTACGAGTGAGGGTATGGCGTAGTGTATAGGTTAGGGTTAGGGTTAGGGTTAGGGTATGGCTTACGGTACGGGTTAGGGTACGAGTGAGGGTATGGCGTAGTGTATAGGTTAGGGTTAGGGTTAGGGTTAGGGTATGGCTTAGGGTACGGTGAGGGTACGGGTGAGGGTACTGTGTAGGGTATTGGTTATGGTTAGGGTACGGCTTAGAATACGGGTTAGGGTACGGGTTAGGGTACGGCGTAGGGTATGGGTTACGGTTAGGTTTAGGGTTAGGGTACGCGTTAGGGTTAGGGTATGGTTTAGGGTTAGGGTACACGTTAGGATTAGGGTATTTATTAAACCTATCCCACTCTCTAGATACCACTTAGCACGTAAAGGAATATTATTAGGGATCCAGCCATGGAGAAGATTTTAGTCACTAGGATAAGATAAAGAATAAACACATTATAAAAAAATCACATTAGGATTTTCTTTTTAACCTGTTCCTTAAAACACTAGTGCTTAGGAAATCTAATAGAGGCAAAAGCAATCAAGGGTAGTTTAGGGTTAGGGTTAGGGTTAGGGTTAGTGTTAGGGTTAGGGTACGGCTTAGGGTATGGGATAGGGTACGGGTGAGGGTACGGCGTAGGGTAGGGGTTAGGGTTAGGGTTAGGGTTATGGTTAGGGTATGGCTTAGGGTACGGGTGAGGGTATGGGTGAGGGTACTGCGTAGGGTATTGCTTAGGGTTAGGGTACGGCTTAGGATACGTGTTAGGGTACGGGTTAGGGTACGGCGTAGAGTGTGGGTTAGGGTTAGGGTTAGTGTTAGGGTTAGGGTTACGGTACGTCTTAGGGTACGTGTTAGGGTACGGGTGAGGGTACGGCGTAGGTTATGGGTTAGGGTTAGGGTTAGGGTTAGGGTTAGGGTACGGCTTAGGGTACGGGTGAGGGTATGGGTGAGGATACTGCGTAGGGTATTGGTTAGGGTTAGGGTACGGCTTAGGATACGGGTTAGGGTTCGTGTTAGGCTATGGCGTACGGTATGGGTTAGGGTTAGGGTTAGGGTTAGGGTTAGGGTTAGGGTTAGGGTACGGCTTAGGGTACGGCTTAGGGTACGGGTGAGGTTACGGCGTAGGGTATAGTTTAAGTTTAGGGTTAGGGTTAGGGTACGGCTTAGGATACGGGTTAGGGTACGGGTGAGGGTACGGCGTAGCGTATGGTTTAGGGTTAGGGTTAGGGTTAAGGTACGGCTTAGGGTACGGGTTAGGGTACGAGTGAGGGTATGGCGTAGAGTGTGGGTTAGGGTTAGGGTTAGTGTTAGGGTTATGGTACGGCTTAGGTTATGGGATAGGGTACAGGTGAGGGTATGGCATAGGGTAGGGGTTAGGGTTAGGGTTAGGGTTAGGGTTAGGGTTAGGGTTAGGGTACGGCTTAGGGTACGGGTGAGGGTATGGGTGAGGATACTGCGTAGGGTATTGTTTAGGGTTAGGGTACGGCTTAGGATACGGGTTAGGGTACGTGTTAGGTTATGGCGTACGGTATGGGTTAGGGTTAGGGTTAGGGTTAGGGTTAGTGTACGGCTTAGGGTACGGGTTAGGGTACGGGTGAGGTTACGGCGTAGGGTATAGTTTAGGGTTAGGGTTAGGGTTAGGGTACGGCTTAGGATACGGGTTAGGGCATGGGTGAGGGTACGGCGTAGCGTATGGTTTAGGGTTAGGGTTAGGGTTAGGGTACGGCTTAGGGTACGGGTTAGGGTACGGGTGAGGGTACGGTGTAGGTTATGGGTTAGGGTTAGGGTTAGGGTTAGGGTTAGTTTTAGGGTTAGGGATTGGTTTAGGGTACGGGTTAGGATTAGCATACGTGTTCGGGTTAGGGTTTTGGTTAGGGTTAGGGTACGCGTTAGGGTTAGGGTATGGGTTAGGTTTAGGGTACACTTTAGGATTAGGGTATTTATTAAACCTATCCCACTCTCTAAATACCACTTAGCACGTAAAGGAATATTATTTGGGGTTCAGCCATGGAGAAGATTTTAGTCACTAGGATAAGATAAAGAATAAACACATTATAAGAAAATCACATAAGGTTTTCTTTTTAACCTGTTCCTTAAAACACTAGTGTTTAGGAAATCTAATATAGGCAAAAGCAGTAAAGGGTAGCTTAGGGTTAGTGTTAGGGTTAGGGTTAGGGTAGGGCTTAGGATACGGGTGAGGGTACTGGTGAGGGTACTGCGTAGGTTATTGGTTAGGGTTAGGGTACGGCTTAGGATACGGGTTAGGATATGGGTTAGTTTACGGTGTGGGGTATGGGTGAGGGTTAGGGTTAGGGTTAGGGTAAGGCTTTGGGTACGGGTTAGGGTACGGGTGAGGGTACGGCGTAGGGTAGAGGTTAGGGTTAGGTTTAGGGTTAGGGTACGGCTTAGGATACGGGTTAGGGTATGGGTGAGGGTACGGTGTAGCGTATGGGTTAGGGTTAGGGTTAGGGTTAGGGTTAGTTTTAGGGTTAGGGCTTGGTTTAGGGTACGGGTTAGGATTAGCGTACGTGTTAGGGTTAGGGTTTGGGTTAGGGTTAGGGTACGCATTAGGGTTAGGGTATGGGTTAGGGTTAGGGTACACGTTAGGATTAGGGTATTTATTAAACCTATCCCACTCTCTAGATACCACTTAGCACGTAAAGGAATATTATTTAGGGTCCAGCCATGGAGAAGATTTTCGTCACTAGGATAAGATAAAGAATAAACACATTATAAAAAAATCACATTAGGATTTTCTTTTTAACCTGTTCCTTAAAACACTAGTGCTTAGGAAATCTAATGGAGGCAAAAGCAGTCAAGGGTAGTTTAGGGTTAGGGTTAGGGTTAGGGTTAGTGTTAGGGTTAGGGTACGGCTTAGGGTATGGGATAGGGTATGGGTGAGGGTACGGCATAGGGTAGGGTTTAGGGTTAGGGTTAGTGTTAGGGTTAGGGTTAGGGTATGGCTTAGGGTACGGGTGAGGGTACTGTGTAGGTCATTGGTCAGGGTTAGGTTAAGGCTTAGGATACAGGTTATTGTATGGGTTAGGGTACGGCGCAGGGTATGGGTAAGGGTAGGGTTAGGGTTAGGGTTAGAGTTAGGGTACGGCTTAGGGTACGGGTTAGGTTATGGGTGAGGGTACGGCGTAGTGTATAGGTTAGGGTTAGGGTTAGGGTACGGCTTAGGGTATGGGTTAGGTTACGGGTGAGGGTACGGCGTAGGGTATGGGTTAGGGTTAGGGTTAGGGTTAGTGTTAGGGTTAGGGTACGGCTTAGCGTATGGGATAGGGTACGGTGAGGGTACGGCGTAGGGTAGGGGTTAGGGTTAGAGTTAGGGTTAGTGTTGGGGTTAGGGTACGGCTTAGGGTACGGGTGAGGTTACGGGTGAGTGTACTGCGTAGGGTATTGGTTAGGGTTAGGATACGGCTTAGGATACGGGTTAGGGTACGGGTTAGGGTATGGCGTAGGGTATGGGTTAGGGTTAGGGTTAGGGTTAGGGTTAGGGTTAGGGTACGGCTTAGGATACGGGTTAGGGTACGGGTGAGGGTACGGCGTAGCATATGGGTTAGGGTTAGGGTTAGGGTACGTCTTAGGGTACGGGTTAGGGTACGGGTGAGGGTACGGCGTAGGGTAAGGTTTAGGGTTAGGGTTAGGGTTAGGGTTAGTTTTAGGGTTAGGGATTGGTTTAGGGTACGGGTTAGGATTAGCGTACGTGTTAGGGTTAGGATTTGGGTTAGGGTTAGGGTACGCGTTAGGGTTAGGGTATGTGTTAGGGTTAGGGTACACGTTAGGATTAGGGTATTTATTAAACCTATCCCACTCTCTAGATACCACTTAGCACGTAAAGGAATATTATTAGGGATCCAGCCATGGAGAAGATTTTAGTCACTAGGATAAGATAAAGAATAAACACATTATAAAAAAATCACATTAGGATTTTCTTTTTAACCTGTTCCTTAAAATACTAGTGCTTAGGAAATCTAATAGAGGCAAAAGCAATCAAGGGTAGTTTAGGGTTAGGGTTAGGGTTAGGGTTAGTGTTAGGGTTAGGGTACGGCTAAGGGTATGGGATAGGGTACGGGTGAGGGTACGGCGTAGGGTAGGGGTTAGGGTTAGGGTTAGGGTTGGGGTTAGGGTATGGCTTAGGGTACGGGTGAGGGTACGGGTGAGGGTACTGTGTAGGGTATTGGTTATGGTTAGGGTACGGCTTAGAATATGGGTTAGGGTACGGGTTAAGGTACGGCGTAGGGTATGGGTTAGGGTTAGGGTCAGGGTTAGGGTTAGGGTACGGCTTAGGGTATGGGTTAGGGTACGGGTGAGGGTACGGCGTAGTGTATAGGTTAGGGTTAGGGTTAGGGTTAGGGTACGGCTTAGGGTACGGGTTAGGGTACGGGTGAGGGTATGGCGTAGTGTATAGGTTAGGGTTAGGGTTAGGGTTAGGGTACGGCTTAGGGTATGGGATAGGGTACGGGTGAGGGTACGGCGTAGGGTAGGGTTTAGGTTTAGGGTTAGGGTTAGTGTTAGGGTTAGGGTACGGCTTAGGGTATGGGATAGGGTACGGGTGAGGGTACGGCGTAGGGTAGGGGTTAGGGTTAGGTTTAGGGTTAGTGTTAGGGTTAGGGTACCACTTAGGGTTTGGGTTAGGGTACGGCGTAGGGTAGCGGTTAGGGTTAGGGTTAGGGTTAGGGATAGGGTACGGCTTAGGATACGGGTTAGGGTACGGGTGAGGGTATGGCGTAGCGTATGTGTTAGGGTTCGGGTTAGGGTACAGCTTAGGGTATGGGTTAGGATACGTGTGTGGTTACGGCGTAGGGTATGGTTTAGGGTTAGGATTAGTGTTAGGGTTAGGGTACCGCTTAGGGTATGGGATAGGGTACGGCGTAGGGTAGCGGTTAGGGTTAGGGTTAGGCTTAGGGTTAGGGTACGGCTTAGGGTACGGGTTAGGGTACGGGTGAGGGTACGGTGTAGGGTATGGGTTAGGGTTAGGGTTAGGGTTAGGGTTAGTTTTAGGGTTAGGGATAGTTTTGGGTACGGGTTAGGATTAGCGTATGTGTTAGGGTTAAGATTTGGGTTAGGTTTAGGGTACGCGTTCGGGTTAGCGTATGGGTTAGGGCTAGGGTACACGTTAGGATTAGGGTATTTATTAAACCTATCCCACTCTCTAGATACCACTTAGCACGTAAAGGAATATTATTTGGTGTCCAGCCATGGAGAAGATTTTAGTCACTAGGATAAGATAAAGAATAAACACATTATAAAAAAATCACATGAGGATTTTCTTTTTAACCTGTTCCTTAAAGCACTAGTGCTTAGGAAATCTAATGGAGGCAAAAGCAGTCAAGGGTAGTTTAGGGTTAGGGTTAGGGTTAGGGTTAGTGTTAGGGTTAGGGTACGGCTTAGGGTATGGGATAGGGTACGGGTGAGGGTATGGCGTAGGGTAGGGGTTAGGGTTAGGGTTAGGTTTAGGGTACGGGTGAGGGTAAGGGTGAGGATACTGCGTAGGGTATTGGTTAGGATTAGGGTACGGCTTAGGATACGGATTAGGGTATGGGTTAGTGTACGGCGTAGGCTATGGGTTAGGGTATGGGTTAGGGTTAGGGTTAGGGTTAGGGGTAGGGTACGGCTTAGGGTACGGGTTGGGGTACAGGTGAGTGTACGGCGTAGGGTATAGGTTAGGGTTAGGGTTAGGGTTAGGGTTAGGGTACGGCTTAGGATACGGGTTAGGGTACGGGTGAGGGTACGGCGTAGCGTATGGGTTAGGGTTAGGGTTAGGGTACGACTTAGGGTACGGGTTAGGGTACGGGTGACGGTACGGCGTAGGGTATATGTTAGGGTTACGGTTAGTTTTAGGGTTACGTCAAGGTATAGGGTACAGGTTAGGATTAGGGTACTTGTTAGGGTTAGGCTATGGGTTAGGGTTAGGGTTCACGTTAGGGTTAGGTCATTTATTAAACCTATCCCACTCTCTACATACCACTTAGCGCGTAAAGGAATGTAATTTGGGTTCCAACCATGGAGAAAATTTTAGACACTAGGATAAGATAAAGAATACACACATTATAAATAAGTCACATTAGCATTTTATTTTTAACCTGTTCCTTAAAACACTAGTGCTTAGGAAATCTATTGGAGGCAAAAGCAGTCAAGGGTAGTTTACAGTTAGTGTTAGGGTTAGGGTTAGGGTTAGGGTATGGCTTAGAGTAAGGGTGAGGGTACGGCGTAGGATATGTGTTAGGGTTAGTCTTAGGGTTAGGGTTAGAGTTAGGGTACGGCTTAGGGTACGGATTAGGGTAAGAGTGAGGGTACGGAGTAGGGTATGGGTTAGGATTACGGTTAGGGTTAGGGTACGGCTTAGGATACGGGTTAGGGTAAGGGTGAGGGTACGGCAAAGGATATGGGTTAGGCTATGAGTTATTGTTAGGGTTAGGGTACGGCTTTGGGTACGGGTTAGGGAACGCGTGAGTGTACGGCGTAGGGTATGGGTTAGGTTTAGAGTTATGGTTAGGGTTAGTGTTAGGGTACGGGTTAGGGTACGGTTGAGGGTACGGGTTAGTGTATGGATTAGGGTTAGGGTTAGGGTACGGGTTAGGGTAAGGGTGAGGGTACGGCATAGGATATGGGTTAGGCTTAGTGTTATGGTTAGGGTTAGGGTACGGCTTTGGGTATGGGTTAGGGAACACGTGAGTGTACGGCGTAGGGTATGGGTTAGGGTGAGGGTTAGGGTTAGGGTTAGGGTTAGGGTTAGGGTACGGCTTTGGGTACGGGTGAGGGTACCTCGTTGGGTATGTGTTAGGGTTAGGGGTAGGGTACGACTTCGGGTACGGTTTAGGGTCTGGGTTAGGTTACGGCATAGGGTATGGCTTAAGGTTAGTTTTAGGGTTAGGGTTAGGGTACTGCTTATGGTACGGGTTAGAGTACGGGTGAGAGTTAGGTTTTGGGTATGGGTAAGGGTTAGTGTATGCATTAGAGTTAGGGTATTTATTAAACATATCCCACTCTCTAGATAGCATTTAGCACGTAAAGTGAAGAGGTTGGAATGGCGAACCCGAGCACAAGGAGAGGAGAAATGAGGTGCGTTTTAGAAACCTTTCCCGATCTCACGGCATACCATCTTCTGGGTTTCCCATGCATGTTTTGATGTAGGAAGATGCCCTTGTACCTGGAGATTTGAGACCCATGGTGTGGGTACCCCGTGGTGTTACTTTAAAGTATCTGGGTTTGCTCACCCAACCTCACCAATCCTCTCAGCCCCAAGAGTGTCCAGCCTTATGTCTCATCCAGCTGTGGGTCTAGATATGGTCAATCCAAGTTGCATCAGAGACCCTGAACGGATTTTGTAAGAATTTCTATTTCACTGTCTTTGTTTTGTGGGTTTTTTAAAGTAATTTATGTTTAGAATCGGGCTTGGCTGCTTTTCCCTGCTGTGTTGATGCCGCTTTACACCCTCTTGATTCACTTGCAGAGAGATATCGATACATAGGTTTTCAGATTCTTACTAGTCAGATATATTCTTGTGCGGTGACTAGGGGGTGTTGAGTCCAGTTCACTGAGCAGGGAGTAGGCCTTGTCTATTACATATTTGGCTTATGGAGCGGTCTCTGAGCTAATTTCAAACCCTTGTTCTATGCATAATCCCACCTCACCTTTCCCGTTAAGCAGCCATAGTGTGTCTTCTAAAGGTGTGACTCTGTTCTGTTTTGTAATTCAGTTCAAGTGTAGCGATTTTGACATTCCCTCTATAAGCGATATCTTAGGATAAGTGTCTTTTTCTGTGTGACTTATTTCACTTAGAATCATCGTCGCTAAATCCACTCATCATGCTGCTAACTAGCCTTATGACATTGATTTCATG
The DNA here is from genome assembly GCF_028564815.1 of Eubalaena glacialis. Classification (NCBI taxonomy): domain Eukaryota; kingdom Metazoa; phylum Chordata; class Mammalia; order Artiodactyla; family Balaenidae; genus Eubalaena; species Eubalaena glacialis. The sequence continues at coordinate 695,276 of NW_026871205.1, forward strand.
GCTGAGTGATATTCCATTGTGCCAAGTACCACCATTTCTTTATCCATTTTTCTCTTTCCTGGGATATTGAAGGTGTACCGAAGTGGAGGTTCTTGGAAACAGAGCAGCCGTAAAGTTTGGGGTGCCTGTGTCTTGTTGATTTTTAGTTTTCCCAATTTGTACGCCCATGAGTGGAAGTGCCCTATGCTCTCTAAGCTGTGTTTATTACTTGTTTCAGGACACAACGTACACTTCTCCAGAGTGCCTGTTGGCAATTTACATCCTGCCCATTAGCGTAGCAAGGCTCCCATGTCTCCATGGCCTGTCCTGCTTTTCTGGTTTTTACACTTTTTTCAGCATGGCTTTTTTGACCGAGGGCAAGCGAGATTTCTTTGTAGCACTGATTTGCCCTTCCGGCTTGCTTGGTTGGCCTAAAAGGGCGTATGCGTTTTTTCCTGAATATATTCAGGAAAAAACGCATACGCCCTTTTTGGCCAAGGGCATCATTGTCAACGTTTTGTCGCTTTTCATGTGCTTTAAAGGCGAGTCGAATCTACCTCCTGAAATCTGTTTCCTGCAAATCTGCCTTGCTTTCAAATCCTCTTCGTTGCCTTCCCTCAATATATTTGTGGACGAGAGTTCTCATTTATAACTCTGCACGTTTGTGAATTGCAGTGCCCCTGAGCTCCATTTGTCTACTCGCTTTTTTGGGAGCTGGCCGCAAAAGCACAGGATTGCTTCAGGCCCTATTTTGGTTCTGGGGGGCAGGCTGAGCCTGTGGTTCATTCTTCTTCCTGATGGGAAAATGGAGTGACCTATGCCTGTCCCAACACCTAGGGCTCGTCTCTCGTTGGTTCCGCATCTTCCCGTTCATCCTCAGGACAAATTGCAACCTGGACGAAACAGGAGGTTAAAGGTGCCGATTCTCCAAGTAGGGAGATGGTTAGTCAAGCGGGTGGAATGGCGAACCCGAGCACAAGGAGAGGAGAAATGAGGTGCGTTTTAGAAACCTTTCCCGATCTCATGGCATACCATCTTCTGGGTTTCCCATGCATGTTTTGATGTAGGAAGATTCCCTTGTACCTGGAGATTTGAGACCCATGGGGTGTGTTCCCCGCAGTGTTACTTTAAATTATCTGCATTTGCTCACCCAACCTCACCAATCCTCTCAGCCCCAAGAGTGTCCAGCCTTATGTCTCATCCAGCTGTGGGTCTAGATATGGTCAAACCAAGTTGCATCAGAGACCCTGAACGGATTTTGTAAGAATTTCTCTTTCACTGTCTTTGTCTTGTGGGTTTTTTCAAGTAATTTATGTTTAAAATGGGGCTTGGCTGCTTTTCCCTGCTGTGTTTATTCGCTTTACACCCTCTTGATTCACTTGCAGAGAGATATCGATACATAGGTTTTCAGATTCTTACTAGTCAGATATATTCTTGTGCGGTGACTAGGGGGTGTTGAGTCCAGTTCACTGAGCAGGGAGTAGGCCTTGTCTATTACATATTTGGCTTATGGAGCGGTCTCTGAGCTAAGTTCAAACCCTTGTTTTATGCATCACCCCACCTCACCTTTCCCGTTAAGCAGCCATAGTGTGTCTTCTAAAGGTGTGACTCTGTTCTGTTTTGTAATTCAGTTCAAGTGTAGCGATTTTGACATTCCCTCTATAAGCGATATCTTAGGATAAGTGTCTTTTTCTGTGTGACTTATTTCACTTAGAATCATCGTCACTAAATCCACTCATCATGCTGCTAACTAGCCTTATGACATTGATTTCATGGCTGAGTGATATTCCATTGTGCCAAGTACCACTATTTGTTTATCCATTTTTCTCTTTCCTGGGATATTGAAGGTGTACTGAAGTGGAGGTTCTTGGAAACAGAGCAGCCGTAAAGTTTGGGGTGCCTGTGTCTTGTTGATTTTTAGTTTTCCCAATTTATACGCCCATGAGTGGAAGTGCCCTATGCTCTCTAAGCTGTGTTTATTACTTGTTTCAGGACACACCGTACAATTCTCCAGAGTGCCTGTTGGCAATTTACATCCCGCCCATCAGCGTAGCAAGGCTCCCATGTCTCCATGGCCTGTCCTGCTTTTCTGGTTTTTACACTTTCTTCAGCATGGCCCTTTTGACCGAGGGCAAGCGAGACTTATTTGTAGCGCTGATTTGCCCTTCCGGCTTGCTTGGTTGGCCAAAAAGGGCATATGCGTTTTTTCCTGAATATATTCAGGAAAAAACGCATATGCCCTTTTTTCGCCCAGGGCATCATTGTCAACGTTTTGCCGCTTTTCATATGCTTTAAAGGCGAGTCGAATCTACCTCCTGAAATCTGTTTCCTGCAAATCTGCCTTGCTTTCAAATCCTCTTCGTTGCCTTCCCTCAATATATTTGTGGACGCTAGTTATCATTTATAACTCTGCATGTTTGTGAATTGCAGTTCCCCTGAGCTCCATTTGTCTACTCGCTTTTTTGGGAGCTGACCGCAAAAGCGCAGGATTGCTTCAGGCACTATTTTGGTTCTGGGGGGCAGGCTGAGCCTGTGGTTCATTCTTCTTCCTGATGGGAAAATGGAGTGACCTGTGCCTGTCCCAACACCTAGGGCTAGTCTCTCGTTGGTTGCCCGTCTTCCCGTTCATCCTAAGGACAAATTGCAACCTGGACGAAACAGGAGGTTAAAGGTGCTGATTCTCCAAGTAGGGAGATGGTTAGTCAAGCGGCTGGAATGGCGAACCCGAGCACAAGGAGAGGAGAAATGAGGTGCGTTTTAGAAGCCTTTCCCGATCTCACAGCATACCATCTTCTGGGTTTCCCATGCATGTTTTGATGTAGGAAGATGCCCTTGTACCTGGAGATTTGAGACCCATGGGGTGGGTACCCCGCAGTGTTACTTTAAAGTATCTGCATTTGCTCACCCAACCTCACCAATCCTCTGAGCCCCAAGAGTGTCCAGCCTTATGTCTCATCCAGCTGTGGGTCTAGATATGGGCAATCCAGGTTGCATCAGAGACCCTGAACGGATTTTGTAAGAATTTCTCTCTCTTTCACTGGTTTTTTTGTGTGGGTTTTTTAAATTAATTTATGTTTAGAATGGGGATTGGCTGCTTTTGTCTGCTGTGTTTATGCCGCTTTACACCCTCTTGATTCACTTGCAGAGAGATATCGATAAATAGGTTTTCAGATTCTTAATAGTGAGATATATTCTTGTGCGGTGACTAGGGGGTGTTGAGTCCAGTTCACTGAGCAGGGAGTAGGCCTTGTCTATTACATATTTGGCTTATGGAGAGGTCTCTGAGCTAATTTCAAACCCTTGTTTTATGCATCACCCCACCTCACCTTTCCCGTTAAGCAGCCATAGTGTGTCTTCTAAAGGTGTGACTCTGTTCTGTTTTGTAATTCAGTTCAAGTGTAGTGATTTTGACATTCCCTCTATAAGCGATATCTTAGGATAAGTGTCTTTTTCTGTGTGACTTATTTCACTTAGAATCATCGTCGCTAAATCCACTCATCATGCTGCTAACTAGCCTTATGACATTGATTTCATGGCTGAGTGATATTCCATTGGGCCAAGTACCACTATTTCTTTATCCATTTTTCTCTTTCTGGGATATTGAAGGTGTACCGAAGTGGAGGTTCTTGGAAACAGAGCAGCCGTAAAGGTTGGGGTGCCTGTGTTTTGTTGATTTTTAGTTTTCCCAATTTATACGCCCATGAGTGGAAGTGCCCTATGCTCTCTAAGCTGTTTTTCTTACTTGTTTCAGGACACACCGTACACTTCTCCAGAGTGCCTGTTGGCAATTTACATCCCGCCCATCAGCGTAGCAAGGCTCCCATGTCTCCATGGCCTGTCCTGCTTTTCTGGTTTTTACACTTTCTTCAGCATGGCCCTTTTGACCGAGGGCAAGCGAGATTTCTTTGTAGCGCTGATTTGCCCTTCCGGCTTGCTTGGTTGGCCAAAAAGGGCATATGCGTTTTCTCCTGAATATATTCAGGAGAAAACGCATATGCCCTTTTTGGCCCAGGGCATCATTGTCAACGTTTTGCCGCTTTTCATGTGCTTTAAAGGCGAGTCGAATCTATCTCCTGAAATCTGTTTCCTGCAAATCTGCCTTGCTTTCAAATCCTCTTCGTTGCCTTCCCTCAATATATTTGTGGACGAGTTATCATTTATAACTCTGCACGTTTGTGAATTGCAGTGCCCCTGAGCTCCATTTGTCTACTCGCTTTTTTGGGAGCTGGCCACAAAAGCGCAGGATTGCTTCAGGCCCTATTTTGCTTCTGGGGGGCAGGCTGAGCCTGTGGTTCATTCTTCTTCCTGATGGGAAAATGGAGTGACCTGTGCCTGTCCCAACACCTAGCGCTAGTCTCTCGTTGGTTGTCCGTCTTCCCGTTCATCCTCAGGACAAATTGCAACCTGTACGAAACAGGAGGTTAAAGGTGCTGATTCTCCAAGTAGGGAGATGGTTAGTCAAGCGGCTGGAATGGCGAACCCGAGCACAAGGAGAGGAGAAATGAGGTGCGTTTTAGAAGCCTTTCCCGATCTCACGGCATACAATTCTCTGGGTTTCCCATGCATGTTTTGATGTAGGAAGATGCCCTTGTACCTGGAGTTTTGAGACCCATGGGGTGGGTACCCCGCAGTGTTACTTTAAAGTATCTGCGTTTGCTCACCCAACCTCACCAATCCTCTCAGCCCCAAGAGTGTCCAGTCTTAAGTCTCATCCAGCTGTGGGTCTAGATATGGTCTATCCAGGTGGCATCAGAGCCCCTGAACTGATTTTGTAAGAATTTCTCTCTCTTTCACTGTCTTTGTTTTGTGGGTTTTTTAAAGTAATTTATGTTTAGAATGGGGCTTGGCTGCTTTTCCCTGCTGTGTTTATGCCGCTTTACACCCTCTTGATTCACTTGCAGAGAGATATCGATACATAGGTTTTCAGATTCTTACTAGTCAGATATATTCTTGTGCGATGACTAGGGGGTGTTGAGTCCAGTTCACTGAGCAGGGAGTAGGCCTTGTCTATTACTTATTTGGCTTATGGAGCGGTCTCTGAGCTAATTTCAAACCATTGTTGTATGCATCACCCCACCTCACCTTTCCCGTTAAGCAGCCATAGTGTGTCTTCTAAAGGTGTGACTCTGTTCTGTTTTGTAATTCAGTTCAAGTGTAGCGATTTTGACATTCCCTCTATAAGCGATATCTTAGGATAAGTGTCTTTTTCTGTGTGACTTATTTCACTTAGAATCATCGTCGCTAAATCCACTCATCATGCTGCTAACTAGCCTTATGACATTGATTTCATGGCTGAGTGATATTCCATTGGGCCAAGTACCACCATTTCTTTATCTATTTTTCTCTTTCCTGCGATATTGAAGGTGTACTGAAATGGAGGTTCTTGGAAACCCAGCAGCTGTAAAGTTTGGGGTGCCTGTGTCTTGTTGATTTTTAGTTTTCCCAATTTATACGCCCATGAGTGGAAGTGCCCTATGCTCTCTAAGCTGTGTTTCTTACTTGTTTCAGGACACACCGTACACTTCTCCAGAGTGCCTGTTGGCAATTTACATCCCGCCCATCAGCGTAGCAAGGCTCCCATGTCTCCATGGCCTGTCCTGCTTTTCTGGTTTTTACACTTTCTTCAGCATGGCCCTTTTGACCGAGGGCAAGCGAGATTTCTTTGTAGCGCTGATTTGCCCTTCCGGCTTGCTTGGTTGGCCAAAAAGGGCATATGTGTTTTTTCCTGAATATATTCGGAAAAAAACGCATATGCCCTTTTGCCCAGGGCATCATTGTCAACGTTTTTCTGCTTTTCATGTGCTTTAAAGGCGAGTCGAATCTACCTCCTGAAATCTGTTTCCTGCAAATCTGCCTTGCTTTCAAATCCTCTTCGTTGCCTTCCCTCAATATATTTGTGGACGAGAGTTATCATTTATAACTCTGCACGTTTGTGAATTGCAGTGCCCCTGAGCTCCATTTGTCTACTCGCTTTTTTGGGAGCTGGCAGCAAAAGCACAGGATTGCTTCAGGCCCTATACGGCTTCCAGGGGGCCGCCGGAGCCTGTGGTTCATTCTTCTTCCTGATGGGAAAATGGAGTGACCTGTGCCTGTCCCAACACCTAGGGCTAGCCTCTCGTTGGTTGCCCGTCTTCCCATTCATCCTCAGGACAAATTGCAACCTGTACGAAACAGGAGGTTAAAGGTGCTGATTCTCCAAGTAGGGAGATGGTTAGTCAAGAGGCTGGAATGGCGAACCCGAGCACAAGGAGAGGAGAAATGAGGTGCGTTTTAGAAGCCTTTCCCGATCTCACAGCATACCATCTTCTGGGTTTCCCATGCATGTTTTGATGTAGGAAGATGCCCTTGGACCTGGAGATTTGAGACCCATGGGGTGGGTACCCCGCAGTGTTACTTTAATGTATCTGCATTTGCTCACCCAACCTCACCAATCCTCTGAGCCCCAAGAGTGTCCAGCCTTATGTCTCATCCAGCTGTGGGTCTAGATATGGTCAATCCAGGTTGCATCAGAGTCCCTGAACGGATTTTGTAAGAATTTCTCTCTCTTTCGCAGTTTTTTTTGTGTGGGTTTTTTAAAGTAATTTATGTTTAGAATGGGGCTTGGCTGCTTTTCTCTGCTGTGTTTATGCCGCTTTACACCCTCTTGATTCACTTGCAGAGAGATATCGATACATAGGTTTTCAGATTCTTAATAGTCAGATATATTCTTGTGCGGTGACTAGGGGGTGTTGAGTCCAGTTCACTGAGCAGGGAGTAGGCCTTGTCTATTACATATTGGGCTTATGGCGCGGTCTCTGAGCTAATTTCAAACCCTTGTTTTATGCATCACCCCACCTCACCTTTCCCGTTAAGCAGCCATAGTGTGTCTTCTAAAGGTGTGACTCTGTTCTGTTTTGTAATTCAGTTCAAGTGTAGCGATTTTGACATTCCCTCTATAAGCGATATCTTAGGATAAGTGTCTTTTTCTGTGTGACTTATTTCACTTAGAATCATCGTCGCTAAATCCACTCATCATGCTGCTAACTAGCCTTATGACATTGATTTCATGGCTGAGTGATATTCCATTGGGCCAAGTACCACTATTTCTTTATCCATTTTTCTCTTTCTGGGATATTGAAGGTGTACCGAAGTGGAGGTTCTTGGAAACAGAGCAGCCGTAAAGGTTGGGGTGCCTGTGTTTTGTTGATTTTTAGTTTTCCCAATTTATACGCCCATGAGTGGAAGTGCCCTATGCTCTCTAAGCTGTTTTTCTTACTTGTTTCAGGACACACCGTACACTTCTCCAGAGTGCCTGTTGGCAATTTACATCCCGCCCATCAGCGTAGCAAGGCTCCCATGTCTCCATGGCCTGTCCTGCTTTTCTGGTTTTTACACTTTCTTCAGCATGGCCCTTTTGACCGAGGGCAAGCGAGATTTCTTTGTAGCGCTGATTTGCCCTTCCGGCTTGCTTGGTTGGCCAAAAAGGGCATATGCGTTTTTTCCTGAATATATTCAGGAGAAAACGCATATGCCCTTTTTGGCCCAGGGCATCATTGTCAACGTTTTGCCGCTTTTCATGTGCTTTAAAGGCGAGTCGAATCTATCTCCTGAAATCTGTTTCCTGCAAATCTGCCTTGCTTTCAAATCCTCTTCGTTGCCTTCCCTCAATATATTTGTGGACGAGTTATCATTTATAACTCTGCACGTTTGTGAATTGCAGTGCCCCTGAGCTCCATTTGTCTACTCGCTTTTTTGGGAGCTGGCCACAAAAGCGCAGGATTGCTTCAGGCCCTATTTTGCTTCTGGGGGGCAGGCTGAGCCTGTGGTTCATTCTTCTTCCTGATGGGAAAATGGAGTGACCTGTGCCTGTCCCAACACCTAGCGCTAGTCTCTCGTTGGTTGTCCGTCTTCCCGTTCATCCTCAGGACAAATTGCAACCTATACGAAACAGGAGGTTAAAGGTGCTGATTCTCCAAGTAGGGAGATGGTTAGTCAAGCGGCTGGAATGGCGAACCCGAGCACAAGGAGAGGAGAAATGAGGTGCGTTTTAGAAGCCTTTCCCGATCTCACGGCATACAATTCTCTGGGTTTCCCATGCATGTTTTGATGTAGGAAGATGCCCTTGTACCTGGAGTTTTGAGACCCATGGGGTGGGTACCCCGCAGTGTTACTTTAAAGTATCTGCGTTTGCTCACCCAACCTCACCAATCCTCTCAGCCCCAAGAGTGTCCAGTCTTAAGTCTCATCCAGCTGTGGGTCTAGATATGGTCTATCCAGGTGGCATCAGAGCCCCTGAACTGATTTTGTAAGAATTTCTCTCTCTTTCACTGTCTTTGTTTTGTGGGTTTTTTAAAGTAATTTATGTTTAGAATGGGGCTTGGCTGCTTTTCCCTGCTGTGTTTATGCCGCTTTACACCCTCTTGATTCACTTGCAGAGAGATATCGATACATAGGTTTTCAGATTCTTACTAGTCAGATATATTCTTGTGCGGTGACTAGGGGGTGTTGAGTCCAGTTCACTGAGCAGGGAGTAGGCCTTGTCTATTACTTATTTGGCTTATGGAGCGGTCTCTGAGCTAATTTCAAACCATTGTTGTATGCATCACCCCACCTCACCTTTCCCGTTAAGCAGCCATAGTGTGTCTTCTAAAGGTGTGACTCTGTTCTGTTTTGTAATTCAGTTCAAGTGTAGCGATTTTGACATTCCCTCTCTAAGCGATATCTTAGGATAAGTGTCTTTTTCTGTGTGACTTATTTCACTTAGAATCATCGTCGCTAAATCCACTCATCATGCTGCTAACTAGCCTTATGACATTGATTTCATGGCTGAGTGATATTCCATTGGGCCAAGTACCACCATTTCTTTATCTATTTTTCTCTTTCCTGCGATATTGAAGGTGTACTGAAGTGGAGGTTCTTGGAAACACAGCAGCTGTAAAGTTTGGGGTGCCTGTGTCTTGTTGATTTTTAGTTTTCCCAATTTATACGCCCATGAGTGGAAGTGCCCTATGCTCTCTAAGCTGTGTTTCTTACTTGTTTCAGGACACACCGTACACTTCTCCAGAGTGCCTGTTGGCAATTTACATCCCGCCCATCAGCGTAGCAAGGCTCCCATGTCTCCATGGCCTGTCCTGCTTTTCTGGTTTTTACACTTTCTTCAGCATGGCCCTTTTGACCGAGGGCAAGCGAGATTTCTTTGTAGCGCTGATTTGCCCTTCCGGCTTGCTTGGTTGGCCAAAAAGGGCATATGTGTTTTTTCCTGAATATATTCGGAAAAAAACGCATATGCCCTTTTGCACAGGGCATCATTGTCAACGTTTTTCCGCTTTTCATGTGCTTTAAAGGCGAGTCGAATCTACCTCCTGAAATCTGTTTCCTGCAAATCTGCCTTGCTTTCAAATCCTCTTCGTTGCCTTCCCTCAATATATTTGTGGACGAGAGTTATCATTTATAACTCTGCACGTTTGTGAATTGCAGTGCCCCTGAGCTCCATTTGTCTACTCGCTTTTTTGGGAGCTGGCAGCAAAAGCACAGGATTGCTTCAGGCCCTATACGGCTTCCAGGGGGCCGCCGGAGCCTGTGGTTCATTCTTCTTCCTGATGGGAAAATGGAGTGACCTGTGCCTGTCCCAACACCTAGGGCTAGCCTCTCGTTGGTTGCCCGTCTTCCCATTCATCCTCAGGACAAATTGCAACCTGTACGAAACAGGAGGTTAAAGGTGCTGATTCTCCAAGTAGGGAGATGGTTAGTCAAGCGGCTGGAATGGCGAATCCGAGCACAAGGAGAGGAGAAATGAGGTGCGTTTTAGAAGCCTTTCCCGATCTCACAGCATACCATCTTCTGGGTTTCCCATGCATGTTTTGATGTAGGAAGATGCCCTTGGACCTGGAGATTTGAGACCCATGGGGTGGGTACCCCGCAGTGTTACTTTAATGTATCTGCATTTGCTCACCCAACCTCACCAATCCTCTGAGCCCCAAGAGTGTCCAGCCTTATGTCTCATCCAGCTGTGGGTCTAGATATGGTCAATCCAGGTTGCATCAGATTCCCTGAACGGATTTTGTAAGAATTTCTCTCTCTTTCACAGTTTTTTTTGTGTGGGTTTTTTAAAGTAATTTATGTTTAGAATGGGGCTTGGCTGCTTTTCTCTGCTGTGTTTATGCCGCTTTACACCCTCTTGATTCACTTGCAGAGAGATATCGATACATAGGTTTTCAGATTCTTAATAGTCAGATATATTCTTGTGCGGTGACTAGGGGGTGTTGAGTCCAGTTCACTGAGCAGGGAGTAGGCCTTGTCTATTACATATTGGGCTTATGGCGCGGTCTCTGAGCTAATTTCAAACCCTTGTTTTATGCATCACCCCACCTCACCTTTCCCGTTAAGCAGCCATAGTGTGTCTTCTAAAGGTGTGACTCTGTTCTGTTTTGTAATTCAGTTCAAGTGTAGCGATTTTGACATTCCCTCTATAAGCGATATCTTAGGATAAGTGTCTTTTTCTGTGTGACTTATTTCACTTAGAATCATCGTCGCTAAATCCACTCATCATGCTGCTAACTAGCCTTATGACATTGATTTCATGGCTGAGTGATATTCCATTGGGCCAAGTATCACTATTTCTTTATCCATTTTTCTCTTTCTGGGATATTGAAGGTGTACCGAAGTGGAGGTTCTTGGAAACAGAGCAGCCGTAAAGGTTGGGGTGCCTGTGTTTTGTTGATTTTTAGTTTTCCCAATTTATACGCCCATGAGTGGAAGTGCCCTATGCTCTCTAAGCTGTTTTTCTTACTTGTTTCAGGACACACCGTACACTTCTCCAGAGTGCCTGTTGGCAATTTACATCCCGCCCATCAGCGTAGCAAGGCTCCCATGTCTCCATGGCCTGTCCTGCTTTTCTGGTTTTTACACTTTCTTCAGCATGGCCCTTTTGACCGAGGGCAAGCGAGATTTCTTTGTAGCGCTGATTTGCCCTTCCGGCTTGCTTGGTTGGCCAAAAAGGGCATATGCGTTTTTTCCTGAATATATTCAGGAGAAAACGCATATGCCCTTTTTGGCCCAGGGCATCATTGTCAACGTTTTGCCGCTTTTCATGTGCTTTAAAGGCGAGTCGAATCTATCTCCTGAAATCTGTTTCCTGCAAATCTGCCTTGCTTTCAAATCCTCTTCGTTGCCTTCCCTCAATATATTTGTGGACGAGTTATCATTTATAACTCTGCACGTTTGTGAATTGCAGTGCCCCTGAGCTCCATTTGTCTACTCGCTTTTTTGGGAGCTGGCCACAAAAGCGCAGGATTGCTTCAGGCCCTATTTTGCTTCTGGGGGGCAGGCTGAGCCTGTGGTTCATTCTTCTTCCTGATGGGAAAATGGAGTGACCTGTGCCTGTCCCAACACCTAGCGCTAGTCTCTCGTTGGTTGTCCGTCTTCCCGTTCATCCTCAGGACAAATTGCAACCTGTACGAAACAGGAGGTTAAAGGTGCTGATTCTCCAAGTAGGGAGATGGTTAGTCAAGCGGCTGGAATGGCGAACCCGAGCACAAGGAGAGGAGAAATGAGGTGCGTTTTAGAAGCCTTTCCCGATCTCACGGCATACAATTCTCTGGGTTTCCCATGCATGTTTTGATGTAGGAAGATGCCCTTGTACCTGGAGTTTTGAGACCCATGGGGTGGGTACCCCGCAGTGTTACTTTAAAGTATCTGCGTTTGCTCACCCAACCTCACCAATCCTCTCAGCCCCAAGAGTGTCCAGTCTTAAGTCTCATCCAGCTGTGGGTCTAGATATGGTCAATCCAAGTTGCATCAGAGACCTGAACGGATTTTGTAAGAATTTCTCTTTCACTGTCTTTGTTTTGTGGGTTTTTTAAAGTAATTTATGTTTAGAATGGGGCTTGGCTGCTTTTCCCTGCTGTGTTTATTCCGCTTTACACCCTCTTGATTCACTTGCAGAGAGATATCGATACATAGGTTTTCAGATTCTTACTAGTCAGATATATTCTTGTGCGGTGACTAGGGGGTGTTGAGTCCAGTTCACTGAGCAGGGAGTAGGCCTTGTCTATTACATATTTGGCTTATAGAGCGGTCTCTGAGCTAATTTCAAACCCTTGTTTTATGCATCACCCCACCTCACCTTTCCCGTTAAGCAGCCATAGTGTGTCTTCTAAAGGTGTGACTCTGTTCTGTTTTGTACTTCAGTTCAAGTGTAGCGATTTTGACATTCCCTCTATAAGCGATATCTTAGGATAAGTGTCTTTTTCTGTGTGACTTATTTCACTTAGAATCATCGTCGCTAAATCCACTCATCATGCTGCTAACTAGCCTTATGACATTGATTTCATGGCTGAGTGATATTCCATTGGGCCAAGTAGCACTATTTCTTTATCCATTTTTCTCTTTCCTGCGATATTGAAGGTGTACCGAAGTGGAGGTTCTTGGAAACAGAGCAGCTGTAAAGTTTGGGGTGCCTGTGTCTTGTTGATTTTTAGTTTTCCCAATTTATACGCCCATGAGTGGAAGTCCCCTATGCTCTCTAAGCTGTGTTTATTACTTGTTTCAGGACACACCGTACACTTCTCCAGAGTGCCTGTTGGGAAATTACATCCCGCCCATCAGCGTAGCAAGGCTCCCATGTCTCCATGGCCTGTCCTGCTTTTCTGGTTTTTACACTTTTTTCAGCATGGCCCTTTTGACCGAGGGCAAGCGAGACTTCTTTGTAGCGCTGATTTGCCCTTCCGGCTTGCTTGGTTGGCCAAAAAGGGCGTATGCGTTTTTTCCTGAATATACTCAGGAAAAAACGCATACGCCGTTTTTGGCCAAGGGCATCATTGTCAACGTTTTGCCGCTTTTCATGTGCTTTAAAGGCGAGTCGAATCTACCTCCTGAAATCTGTTTCCTGCAAATCTGCCTTGCTTTCAAATCCTCTTCGTTGCCTTCCCTCAATATATTTGTGGACGAGAGTTCTCATTTATAACTCTGCACGTTTGTGAATTGCAGTGCCCCTGAGCTCCATTTGTCTACTCGCTTTTTTGGGAGCTGGCCGCAAAAGCGCAGAATTGCTTCAGGCACTATTCGGCTTCCAGTGGGCCGCCGGAGCCTGTGGTTCATTCTTCTTCCTGATGGGAAAATGGAGTGAATTGTGCCTGTCCCAACACCTAGGGCTAGTCTCTCGTTGGTTGCCCTTCTTCCCGTTCATCCTCAGGAAAAATTGCAACCTGTACGAAACAGGAGGTTAAAAGTGCTGATTCTCCAAGTAGGGAGATGTTTAGTCAAGCGGCTGGAATGGCGAACCCGAGCACAAGGAGAGGAGAAATGAGGTGCGTTTTAGAAGCCTTTCCCGATCTCACGGCATACCATCTTCTGGGTTTCCCATGCATGTTTTGATGTAGGAAGATGCCCTTGTACCTGGAGATTTGAGACCCATGGGGTGGGTACCCCGCAGTGTTACTTTAAAGTATCTGCATTTGCTCACCCAACCTCACCAATCCTCTGAGCCCCAAGAGTGTCCAGCCTTATGTCTCATCCAGCTGTGGGTCTAGATATGGTCAATCCAGGTTGCATCAGAGACCCTGAACGGATTTTGTAAGAATTTCTCTCTCTTTCACTGTCTTTGTTTTGTGGGTTTTTAAAGTAATTTATGTTTAGAATGGGGCTTGGCTGCTTTTCTATGCTGTGTTTATGCCGCTTTACACCCTCTTGATTCACTTGCAGAGAGATATCGATACATAGGTTTTCAGATTCTTACTACTCAGATATATTCTTGTGCAGTGACTAGGGGGTGTTGAGTCCAGTTCACTGAGCAGGGAGTAGGCCTTGTCTATTACATATTTGGCTTATGGAGAGGTCTCTGAGCTAATTTCAAACCCTTGTTTTATGCATCACCCCACCTCACCTTTCCCGTTAAGCAGCCATAGTGTGTCTTCTAAAGGTGTGACCCTGTTCTGTTTTGTAATTCAGTTCAAGTGTAGCGATTTTGACATTCCCTCTATAAGCTATATCTTAGGATAAGTGTCTTTTTCTGTGTGACTTATTTCACTTAGAATCATCGTCGCTAAATCCACTCATCATGCTGCTAACTAGCCTTATGACATTGAATTCATGGCTGAGTGATATTCCATTGGGCCAAGTACCACCATTTCTTTATCCATTTTTCTCTTTCTGGGATATTGAAGGTGTACCGAAGTGGAGGTTTTTGGAAACAGAGCAGCCGTAAAGGTTGGGGTGCCTGTGTCTTCTTGATTTTTATTTTTCCCAATTTATATGCCCATGAGTGGAAGTGCCCTATGCACTCTAAGCTGTGTTTATTACTTGTTTCAGGACACACCGTACCCTTCTCCAGAGTGGCTGTTGGCAATTTACAACCTGCCCATCAGCGTAGCAAGTCTCCAATGTCTCCATGGCCTGTCCTGCTTTTCTGGTTTTTACACTTTTTTCAGCATGGCCCTTTTGACCGAGGGCAAGCGAGACTTCTTTGTAGCGCTGATTTGCCCTTCCGGCTTGCTTGGTTGGCCAAAAAGGGCGTATGCGTTTTTTCCTGAATATATTCAGGAAAAAACGCATACGCCCTTTTTGGCCAAGGGCATCATTGTCAACGTTTTGCCGCTTTTCATGTGCTTTAAAGGCGAGTCGAATCTACCTCCTGAAATCTGTTTCCTGCAAATCTGCCTTGCTTTCAAATCCTCTTCGTTGCCTTCCCTCAATATATTTGTGGACGAGAGTTCTCATTTATAACTCTGCACGTTTGTGAATTGCAGTGCCCCTGAGCTCCATTTGTCTACTCGCTTTTTTGGGAGCTGGCCGCAAAAGCGCAGGATTGCTTCAGGCACTATTCGGCTTCCAGGGGGCCGCCGGAGCCTGTGGTTCATTCTTCTTCCTGACGGGAAAATGGAGTGACCTGTGCCTGTCCCAAGACCTAGGGCTAGTCTCTCGTTGGTTGCCCGTCTTCCCTTTCATCCTCAGGACAAATTGCAACCTGTACAAAACAGGAGGTTAAAGGTGCTGATTGCCAAGTAGGGAGATGTTTAGTCAAGCGGCTAGAATGGCGAATCCGAGCACAAGGAGAGGAGAAATGAGGTGCGTTTTAGAAGCCTTTCCCGATCTCACAGCATACCATCTTCTGGGTTTCCCATGCATGTTTTGATGTAGGAAGATGCCCTTGTACCTGGAGATTTGAGATCCATGGGGTGGGTACCCCGCAGTGTTACTTTAAAGTATCTGCATTTGCTCACCCAACCTCACCAATCCTCTGAGCCCCAAGAGTGTCCAGCCTTATGTCTCATCCAGCTGTGGGTCTAGATATGGTCAATCCAGGTTGCATCAGAGACCCTGAACGGATTTTGTAAGAATTTCTCTCTCTTTCACTGTCTTTGTTTTGTGGGTTTTTTAAAGTAATTTATGTTTAGAATGGGGCTTGGCTGCTTTTCCCTGCTGTGTTTATTCCGCTTTACACCCTCTTGATTCACTTGCAGAGAGATATCGATACATAGGTTTTCAGATTCTTACTAGTCAGATATATTCTTGTGCGGTGACTAGGGGGTGTTGAGTCCAGTACACTGAGCAGGGAGTAGGCCTTGTCTGTTACATATTTGGCTTATGGAGCGGTCTCTGAGCTAATTTCAAACCCTTGTTTTATGCATCACCTCACCTCACCTTTCCTGTTAAGCAGCCATAGTGTGTCTTCTAAAGGTGTGCCTCTGTTCTGTTTTGTAATTCAGTTCAAGTGTAGCGATTTTGACATTCCCTCTATAAGCGATATCTTAGGATAAGTGTCTTTTTCTGTGTGACTTATTTCACTTAGAATCATCGTCGCTAAATCCACTCATCATGCTCCTAACTAGCCTTATGACATTGATTTCATGGCTGAGTGATATTCCATTGTGCCAAGTACCACTATTTGTTTATCCATTTTTCTCTTTCCTGGGATATTGAAGGTGTACTGAAGTGGAGGTTCTTGGAAACAGAGCAGCCGTAAAGTTTGGGGTGCCTGTGTCTTGTTGATTTTTAGTTTTCCCAATTTATACGCCCATGAGTGGAAGTGCCCTATGCTCTCTAAGCTGTGTTTATTACTTGTTTCAGGACACACCGTACACTTCTCCAGAGGGCCTGTTGGCAATTTACATCCCGCCCATCAGCGTAGCAAGGCACCCATGTCTCCATGGCCTGTCCTGCTTTTCTGGTTTTTACACTTTCTTCAGCATGGCCCTTTTGACCGAGGGCAAGCGAGATTTCTTTGTAGCGCTGATTTGCCCTTCCGGCTTGCTTGGTTGGCCAAAAAGGGCATATGCGTTTTTTCCTGAATATATTCAGGAAAAAACGCATATGCCCTTTTTGGCCCAGGGCATCATTGTCAACGTTTTGCCGCTTTTCATGTGCTTTAAAGGCGAGTCGAATCTAACTCCTGAAATCTGTTTCCTGCAAATCTGCCTTGCTTTCAAATCCTCTTCGTTGCCTTCCCTCAATATATTTGTGGACGAGAGTTCTCATTTATAGCTCTGCACGTTTGTGAATTGCAGTGCCCCTGAGCTCCATTTGTCTACTCGCTTTTTTGGGAGCTGGCAGCAAAAGCGCAGGATTGCTTCAGGCACTATTCGGCTTCCAGGGGGCCGCCAGAGCCTGTGGTTCATTCTTCTTCCTGATGGGAAAATGGATTGACCTGTGCCTGTCTCAACACCTAGGGCTAGCCTCTCGTTGGTTCCCGTTTTCCCGTTCATCCTCAGGACAAATTGCAACCTGTACGAAACAGGAGGTTAAAGGTACTGATTCTCCAAGTAGGGAGATGGTTAGTCAAGCGGCTGGAATGGCGAACCCGAGCACAAGGAAAGGAGAAATGAGGTGCGTTTTAGAAGCCTTTCCCGATCTCTCGGCATACCATCTTCTGGGTTTCCGATGCATGTTTTGATGTAGGAAGATGCCCTTGTACCTGGAGATTTGAGACCCATGGGGTGGGTACCCCGCTGTATTACTTTAAAATATCTGCATTTGCTCACCCAACCTCACCAATCCTCTGAGCCCCAAGAGTGTCCAGCCTTATGTCTAATCCAGCTGTGGGTCTAGATATGGTCAATCCAGGTTGCATCAGAGACCCTGAACGGATTTTGTAAGAATTTCTCTCTCTTTCACTGTTTTTTTTGTGTGGGTTTTTTAAAGTAATTTATGTTTAGAATGGGGCTTGGCTGCTTTTCTCTGCTGTGTTTATGCTGCTTTACACCCTCTTGATTCACTTGCAGAGAGATATCGATACATAGGTTTTCAGATTCTTAATAGTCAGATATATTCTTGTGCGGTGACTAGGGGGTGTTGAGTCCAGTTCACTGAGCAGGGAGTAGGCCTTGTCTATTACATATTTGGCTTATGGAGAGGTCTCTGAGCTAATTTCAAACCCTTGTTTTATGCATCACCCCACCTCACCTTTCCCGTTAAGCAGCCATAGTGAGTCTTCTAAAGGTGTGACTCTGTTCTGTTTTGTAATTCAGTTCAAGTGTAGCGATTTTGACATTCCCTCTATAAGCGATATCTTAGGATAAGTGTCTTTTTCTGTGTGACTTATTTCACTTAGAATCATCGTTGCTAAATCCACTCATCATGCTGCTAACTAGCCTTATGACATTGATTTCATGGCTGAGTGATATTCCATTGGGCCAAGTACCACTATTTCTTTATCCATTTTTCTCTTTCTGGGATATTGAAGGTGTACCGAAGTGGAGGTTCTTAGAAACAGAGCAGCCGTAAAGGTTGGGGTGCCTGTGTTTTGTTGATTTTTAGTTTTCCCAATTTATACGCCCATGAGTGGAAGTGCCCTATGCTCTCTAAGCTGTATTTCTTACTTGTTTCAGGACACACCGTACTCTTCTCCAGAGTGCCTGTTGGCAATTTACATCCCGCCCATCAGCGTAGCAAGGCTCGCATGTCTCCATGGCCTGTCCTGCTTTTCTGGTTTTTACACTTTTTTCAGCATGGCCCTTTTGACCGAGGGCAAGCGAGACGTCTTTGTAGCGCTGATTTGCCCTTCCGGCTTGCTTGGTTGGCCTAAAAGGGCATATGCGTTTTTTCCTGAGTATATTCAGGAAAAAACGCATATGCCCTTTTTGGCCAAGGGCATCATTGTCAACGGTTTGCCACTTTTCATGTGCTTTAAAGGCGAGTCGAATCTACCTCCTGAAATCTGTTTCCTGCAAATCTGCCTTGCTTTCAAATCCTCTTCGTTGCCTTCCCTCAATATATTTGTGGACGAGAGTTCTCATTTATAACTCTGCACGTTTGTGAATTGCAGTGCCCCTGAGCTCCATTTGTCTACTCGCTTTTTTGGGAGCTGGCCACAAAAGCGCAGGATTGCTTCAGGCCCTATTTTGCTTCTGGGGGGCAGGCTGAGCCTGTGGTTCATTCTTCATCCTGATGGGAAAATGGAGTGACCTGTGCCTGTCCCAACACCTAGCGCTAGTCTCTCGTTGGTTGTCCGTCTTCCCGTTCATCCTCAGGACAAATTGCAACCTGTAGGAAACAGGAGGTTAAAGGTGCTGATTCTCCAAGTAGGGAGATGGTTAGTCAAGCGGCTGGAATGGCGAACCCGAGCACAAGGAGAGGAGAAATGAGGTGCGTTTTAGAAGCCTTTCCCGATCTCACGGCATACAATTCTCTGGGTTTCCCATGCATGTTTTGATGTAGGAAGATGCCCTTGTACCTGGAGATTTGAGACCCATGGGGTGGGTACCCCGCAGTATTACTTTAAAGTATCTGCGTTTGCTCACCCAACCTCACCAATCCTCTCAGCCCCAAGAGTGTCCAGCCTTAAGTCTCATCCAGCTGTGGGTCTAGATATGGTCTATCCAGGTGGCATCAGAGCCCCTGAACTGATTTTGTAAGAATTTCTCTCTCTTTCACTGTATTTGTTTTGTGGGTTTTTTTAAGTAATTTATGTTTAGAATGGGGCTTGGCTGCTTTTCCCTGCTGTGTTTATGCCGCTTTACACCCTCTTGATTCACTTGCAGAGAGATATCGATACATAGGTTTTCAGATTCTTACTAGTCAGATATATTCTTGTGCGGTGACTAGGGGGTGTTGAGTCCAGTTCACTGAGCAGGGAGTAGGCCTTGTCTATTACTTATTTGGCTTAAGGAGCGGTCTCTGAGCTAATTTCAAACCCTTGTTGTATGCATCACCCCACCTCACCTTTCCCGTTAAGCAGCCATCGTGTGTCTTCTAAAGGTGTGACTCTGTTCTGTTTTGTAATTCAGTTCAAGTGTAGCGATTTTGACATTCCCTCTCTAAGCGATATCTTAGGATAAGTGTCTTTTTCTGTGTGACTTATTTCACTTAGAATCATCGTCGCTAAATCCACTCATCATGCTGCTAACTAGCCTTATGACATTGATTTCATGGCTGAGTGATATTCCATTGGGCCAAATACCACCATTTCTTTATCTATTTTTCTCTTTCCTGCGATATTGAAGGTGTACTGAAGTGGAGGTTCTTGGAAACAGAGCAGCTGTAAAGTTTGGGGTGCCTGTGTCTTGTTGATTTTTAGTTTTCCCAATTTATACGCCCATGAGTGGAAGTGCCCTATGCTCTCTAAGCTGTGTTTATTACTTGTTTCAGGACACACCGTACACTTCTCCAGAGTGCCTGTTGGCAATTTACATCCCGCCCATCAGCGTAGCAAGGCTCCCATGTCTCCATGGCCTGTCCTGCTTTTCTGGTTTTTACACTTTGTTCAGCATGGCCCTTTTGACCGAGGGCAAGCGAGATTTCTTTGTAGCGCTGATTTGCCCTTCCGGCTTGCTTGGTTGGCCAAAAAGGGCGTATGCGTTTTTTCCTGAATATATTCAGGAAAAAACGCATACGCCCTTTTTTGCCCAGGGCATCATTTTCAACGTTTTTCCGCTTTTCATGTGCTTTAAAGGCGAGTCGAATCTACCTCCTGAAATCTGTTTCCTGCAAATCTGCCTTGCTTTCAAATCCTCTTCGTTGCCTTCCCTCAATATATTTGTGGACGAGAGTTATCATTTATAACTCTGCACGTTTGTGAATTGCAGTGCCCCTGAGCTCCATTTGTCTACTCGCTTTTTTGGGAGCTGGCAGCAAAAGCACAGGATTGCTTCAGGCCCTTTACGGCTTTCAGGGGGCCGCCGGAGCCTGTGGTTCATTCTTCTTCCTGATGGGAAAATGGAGTGACCTGTGCCTGTCCCAACACCTAGGGCTAGTCTCTCGTTGGTTGCCCGTCTTCCCGTTCATCCTCAGGACAAATTGCAACCTGTACGAAACAGGAGGTTAAAGGTGCTGATTCTCCAAGTAGGGAGATGGTTAGTCAAGCGGCTGGAATGGCGAATCCGAGCACAAGGAGAGGAGAAATGAGGTGCGTTTTAGAAGCCTTTCCCGATCTCACAGCATACCATCTTCTGGGTTTCACATGCATGTTTTGATGTAGGAAGATGCCCTTGTACCTGGAGATTAGAGACCCATGGGGTGGGTACCCCGCAGTGTTACTTTAATGTATCTGCATTTGCTCACCCAACCTCACCAATCCTCTGAGCCCCAAGAGTGTCCAGCCTTATGTCTCATCCAGCTGTGGGTCTAGATATGGTCAATCCAGGTTGCATCAGAGTCCCTGAACGGATTTTGTAAGAATTTCTCTCTCTTTCACTGTTTTTTTTGTGTGGGTTTTTTAAAGTAATTTATGTTTAGAATGGGGCTTGGCTGCTTTTCTCTGCTGTGTTTATGCCGCTTTACACCCTCTTGATTCACTCGCAGAGAAATATGGATACATAGGTTTTCAGATTCTTAATAGTCAGATATATTCTTGTGCGGTGACTAGGGGGTGTTGAGTCCAGTTCACTGAGCAGGGAGTAGGCCTTGTCTATTACATATTGGGCTTATGGCGCGGTCTCTGAGCTAATTTCAAACCCTTGTTTTATGCATCACCCCACCTCACCTTTCCCGTTAAGCAGCCATAGTGTGTCTTCTAAAGGTGTGACTCTGTTCTGTTTTGTAATTCAGTTCAAGTGTAGCGATTTTGACATTCCCTCTCTAAGCGATATCTTAGGATAAGTGTCTTTTTCTGTGTGACTTATTTCACTTAGAATCATCGTCGCTAAATCCACTCATCATGCTGCTAACTAGCCTTATGACATTGATTTCATGGCTGAGTGATATTCCATTGGGCCAAATACCACCATTTCTTTATCTATTTTTCTCTTTCCTGCGATATTGAAGGTGTACTGAAGTGGAGGTTCTTGGAAACAGAGCAGCTGTAAAGTTTGGGGTGCCTGTGTCTTGTTGATTTTTAGTTTTCCCAATTTATACGCCCATGAGTGGAAGTGCCCTATGCTCTCTAAGCTGTGTTTATTACTTGTTTCAGGACACACCGTACACTTCTCCAGAGTGCCTGTTGGCAATTTACATCCCGCCCATCAGCGTAGCAAGGCTCCCATGTCTCCATGGCCTGTCCTGCTTTTCTGGTTTTTACACTTTCTTCAGCATGGCCCTTTTGACCGAGGGCAAGCGAGATTTCTTTGTAGCGCTGATTTGCCCTTCCGGCTTGCTTGGTTGGCCAAAAAGGGCGTATGCGTTTTTTCCTGAATATATTCAGGAAAAAACGCATACGCCCTTTTTTGCCCAGGGCATCATTGTCAACGTTTTTCCGCTTTTCATGTGCTTTAAAGGCGAGTCGAATCTACCTCCTGAAATCTGTTTCCTGCAAATCTGCCTTGCTTTCAAATCCTCTTCGTTGCCTTCCCTCAATATATTTGTGGACGAGAGTTATCATTTATAACTCTGCACGTTTGTGAATTGCAGTGCCCCTGAGCTCCATTTGTCTACTCGCTTTTTTGGGAGCTGGCAGCAAAAGCACAGGATTGCTTCAGGCCCTTTACGGCTTTCAGGGGGCCGCCGGAGACTGTGGTTCATTCTTCTTCCTGATGGGAAAATGGAGTGACCTGTGCCTGTCCCAACACCTAGGGCTAGTCTCTCGTTGGTTGCCCGTCTTCCCGTTCATCCTCAGGACAAATTGCAACCTGTACGAAACAGGAGGTTAAAGGTGCTGATTCTCCAAGTAGGGAGATGGTTAGTCAAGCGGCTGGAATGGCGAACCCGAGCACAAGGAGAGGAGAAATGAGGTGCGTTTTAGAAGCCTTTCCCGATCTCACAGCATACCATCTTCTGGGTTTCACATGCATGTTTTGATGTAGGAAGATGCCCTTGTACCTGGAGATTTGAGACCCATGGGGTGGGTACCCCGCAGTGTTACTTTAATGTATCTGCATTTGCTCACCCAACCTCACCAATCCTCTGAGCCCCAAGAGTGTCCAGCCTTATGTCTCATCCAGCTGTGGGTCTAGATATGGTCAATCCAGGTTGCATCAGAGTCCCTGAACGGATTTTGTAAGAATTTCTCTCTCTTTCACTGTTTTTTTTGTGTGGGTTTTTTAAAGTAATTTATGTTTAGAATGGGGCTTGGCTGCTTTTCTCTGCTGTGTTTATGCCGCTTTACACCCTCTTGATTCACTTGCAGAGAAATATGGATACATAGGTTTTCAGATTCTTAATAGTCAGATATATTCTTGTGCGGTGAC
This sequence comes from Eubalaena glacialis, assembly GCF_028564815.1. Taxonomy (NCBI): domain Eukaryota; kingdom Metazoa; phylum Chordata; class Mammalia; order Artiodactyla; family Balaenidae; genus Eubalaena; species Eubalaena glacialis. The sequence continues at coordinate 717,787 of NW_026871205.1, forward strand.
TAGGGGGTGTTGAGTCCAGTTCACTGAGCAGGGAGTAGGCCTTGTCTATTACATATTTGGCTTATGGAGAGGTCTCTGAGCTAATTTCAAACCCTTGTTTTATGCATCACCCCACCTCAACTTTCCCGTTAAGCAGCCATAGTGTGTCTTCTAAAGGTGTGACTCTGTTCTGTTTTGTAATTCAGTTCAAGTGTAGCGATTTTGACATTCCCTCTCTAAGCGATATCTTAGGATAAGTGTCTTTTTCTGTGTGACTTATTTCACTTAGAATCTTCGTCGCTAAATCCACTCATCATGCTGCTAACTAGCCTTATGACATTGATTTCATGGCTGAGTGATATTCCATTGGGCCAAGTAGCACCATTTCTTTATCCATTTTTCTCTTTCCTGCGATATTGAAGGTGTACCGAAGTGGAGGTTCTTGGAAACAGAGCAGCTGTAAAGTTTGGGGTGCCTGTGTTTTGTTGATTTTTAGTTTTCCCAATTTATACGCCCATGAGTGGAAGTGCCCTATGCTCTCTAAGCTGTGTTTATTACTTGTTTCGGGACACACTGTACCCTTTTCCAGAGTGGCTGTTGGCAATTTACATCCCGCCCATCAGCGTAGCAAGGCTCGCATGTCTCCATGGCCTGTCCTGCTTTTCTGGTTTTTACAGTTTTTTAACCATGGCCCTTTTGACCGAGGGCAAGCGAGACGTGTTTGTAGCGTTGATTTGCCCTTCCGGCTTGCTTGGTTGGCCTAAAAGGGCGTATGCGTTTTTTCCTGAATATATTCAGGAAAAAACGCATACGCCCTTTTTGGCCAAGGGCATCATTGTCAACGTTTTGCCACTTTTCATGTGCTTTAAAGGCGAGTCAAATCTACCTCCTGAAATCTGTTTCCTGCAAATCTGCCTTGCTTTCAAATCCTCTTCGTTGCCTTCCCTCAATATATTTGTGGACGAGAGTTCTCTTTTATAACTCTGCACGTTTGTGAATTGCAGTGCCCCTGAGCTCCATTTGTCTACTCGCTTTTTTGGGAGCTGGCCGCAAAAGCGCAGGATTGCTTCAGGCCCTATTTTGGTTCTGGGGGGCAGGCTGAGCCTGTGGTTCATTCTTCTTCCTGATGGGAAAATGGAGTGACCTGTGCCTGTCCCAACACCTAGGGCTAGTCTCTCGTTGGTTGCCCGTCTTCCCGTTCATCCTCAGGACAAATTGCAACCTGTACGAAACAGGAGGTTAAAAGTGCTGATTCTCCAAGTAGGGAGATGGTTAGTCAAGCGGCTGGAATGGCGAACCCAAGCACAAGGAGAGGAGAAATGAGGTGCGTTTTAGAAACCTTTCCCGATCTCACGGCATACCAACTTCTGGGTTTCCCATGCATGTTTTGATGTAGGAAGTTGCCCTTGTACCTGGAGATTTGAGACCCATGGGGTGTGTACCCCGCGGTGTTACTTTAAAATATCTGGGTTTGCTCACCCAACCTCACCAATCCTCTCAGCCCCAAGAGTGTCCAGCCTTATGTCTCATCCAGCTGTGGGTCTAGATATGGTCAATCCAAGTTGCATCAGAGACCCTGAACGGATTTTGTAAGAATTTCTCTTTCACTGTCTTTGTTTTGTGGGTTTTTTAAAGTAATTTATGTTTAGAATGGGGCTTGGCTGCTTTTCCCTGCTGTGTTTATTCCGCTTTACACCCTCTTGATTCACTTGCAGAGAGATATCGATACATAGGTTTTCAGATTCTTACTAGTCCGATATATTCTTGTGTCGGTGACTAGGGGGTGTTGAGTCCAGTTCACTGAGCAGGGAGTAGGCCTTGTCTATTACATATTTGGCTTATGGAGCGGTCTCCGAGCTAATTTCAAACCCTTGTTCTATGCATCACCCCACCTCACCTTTCCCGTTAAGCAGCCATAGTGTGTCTTCTAAAGGTGTGACTCTTTTCTGTTTTGTACTTCAGTTCAAGTGTAGTGATTTTGACATTCCCTCTATAAGCGATATCTTAGGATAAGTGTCTTTTTCTGTGTGACTTATTTCACTTAGAATCATCGTTGCTAAATCCACTCATCATGCTGCTATCTAGCCTTATGACATTGATTTCATGGCTGAGTGATATTCCATTGGGCCAAGTACCACTATTTCTTTATCCATTTTTCTCTTTCTGGGATATTGAAGGTGTACCGAAGTGGAGGTTCTTGGAAATACAGCTGCCGTAAAGGTTGGGGTGCCTGTGTTTTGTTGATTTTTAGTTTTCCCAGTATATACGCCCATGAGTGGAAGTGCCCTATGCTCTCTACGCTGTGTTTATTACTTGTTTCAGGACACACCGTACTCTTCTCCAGAGTGCCTGTTGGCAATTTACATCCCGCCCATCAGCGTAGCAAGGCTCCCATGTCTCCATGGCCTGTCCTGCTTTTCTGGTTTTTACACTTTGTTCAGCATGGCCCTTTTGACCGAGGGCAAGCGAGACTTCTTTGTAGCGCTGATTTGCCCTTCCGGCTTGCTTGGTTGGCCAAAAAGGGCGTATGCGTTTTTTCCTGAATATATTCAGGAAAAAACGCATACGCCCTTTTTGGCCAAGGGCATCATTGTCAACGTTTTGCCGCTTTTCATGTGCTTTATAGGTGAGTCGAATCTACCCCCTGAAATCTGTTTCCTGCAAATCTGCCTTGCTTTCAAATCCTCTTCGTTGCCTTCCCTCAATATATTTGTGGACGAGAGTTCTCATTTATAACTCTGCACGTTTGTGAATTGCAGTGCCCCTGAGCTCCATTTGTCTCCTCGCTTTCTTGGGAGCTGGCCGCAAAAGCGCAGGATTGCTTCAGGCCCTATTTTGGTTCTGGGGGGCAGGCTGAGCCTGTGGTTCATTCTTCTTCCTGATGGGAAAATGGAGTGACCTGTGCCTGTCCCAACACCTAGGGCTCGTCTCTCGTTGGTTCCGCGTCTTTCCGTTCATCCTCAGGACAGATTGCAACCTGTACAATCAGGAGGTTAAAGGTGCTGATTCTCCAAGTAGGGAGATGGTTAGTCAAGCGGCTGGAATGGCGAACCCGAGCACAAGGAGAGGAGAAATGAGGTGCGTTTTAGAAACCTTTCCCGATCTCACGGCATACCATCTTCTGGGTTTCCCATGCATGTTTTGATGTAGGAAGATGCCCTTGTACCTGGAGATTTGAGACCCATGGGGTGTGTACCCCGCGGTGTTACTTTAAAGTATCTGGGTTTGCTCACTGAACCTCACCAATCCTCTCAGCCCCAAGAGTGTCCAGCCTTATGTCTCATCCAGCTGTGGGTCTAGATATGGTCAATCCAGGTTGCATCAGAGACCCTGAACGGATTTTGTAAGAATTTCTCTCTCTTTCACTGTCTTTGTTTTGTGGGTTTTTTAAAGTAATTTATGTTTAGAATGGGGCTTTGCTGCTTTTCCCTGCTGTTTTTATGCCGCTTTACACCCTCTTGATTCACTTGCAGAGAGATATCGATACATAGGTTTTCAGATTCTTACTAGTCAGATTTATTCTTGTGCGGTGACTAGGGGGTGTTGAGTCCAGTTTACTGAGCAGGGAGTAGGCCTTGTCTATTACATATTTGGCTTATGGAGAGGTCTCTGAGCTAATTTCAAACCCTTGTTTTATGCATCACCCCACCTCACCTTTCTCGTTAAGCAGCCATAGTGTGTCTTCTAAAGGTGTGACTCTGTTCTGTTTTGTAATTCAGTTCAAGTGTAGCGATTTTGACATTCCCTCTATAAGCGATATCTTAGGATAAGTGTCTTTTTCTGTGTGACTTATTTCACTTAGAATCATCGTCGCTAAATCCACTCATCATGCTGCTAACTAGCCTTATGACATTGATTTCATGGCTGAGTGACATTCCATTGTGCCAAGTACCACCATTTCTTTATCCATTTTTCTCTTTCCTGGGATATTGAAGGTGTACCGAAGCGGAGGTTCTTGGCAACAGAGCAGCCGTAAAGTTTGGGGTGCCTGTATCTTGTTGATTTTTAGTTTTCCCAATTTATACGCCCATGAGTGGAAATGCCCTATGCTCTCTACGCTGTGTTTATTACTTGTTTCAGGACACACCGTACTCTTCTCCAGAGTGCCTGTTGGCAATTTACATCCCGCCCATCAGCGTAGCAAGGCTCCCATGTCTCCATGGCCTGTCCTGCTTTTCTGGTTTTTACACTTTGTTCAGCATGGCCCTTTTGACCGAGGGCAAGCGAGACTTCTTTGTAGCGCTGATTTGCCCTTCCGGCTTGCTTGGTTGGCCAAAAAGGGCGTATGCGTTTTTTCCTGAATATATTCAGGAAAAAACGCATACGCCCTTTTTGGCCAAGGGCATCATTGTCAACGTTTTGCCGCTTTTCATGTGCTTTAAAGGCGAGTCGAATCTACCTCCTGAAATCTGTTTCCTGCAAATCTGCCTTGCTTTCAAATCCTCTTCGTTGCCTTCCCTCAATATATTTGTGGACGAGAGTTCTCATTTGTAACTCTGCACGTTTGTGAATTGCAGTGCCCCTGAGCTCCATTTGTCTCCTCGCTTTTTTGGGAGCTGGTCGCAAAAGCGCAGGATTGCTTCAGGCCCTATTTTGGTTCTGGGGGGCAGGCTGAGCCTGTGGTTCATTCTTCTTCCTGATGGGAAAATGGAGTGACCTACGCCTGTCCCAACACCTAGGGCTCGTCTCTCGTTGGTTCCGCGTCTTCCCGTTCATCCTCAGGACAAATTGCAACCTGTACAATCAGGAGGTTAAAGGTGCTGATTCTCCAAATAGGGAGATGGTTGGTCAAGCAGCTGGAATGGCGAACCCGAGCACAAGGAGAGGAGAAATGAGGTGCGTTTTAGAAACCTTTCCCGATCTCATGGCATACCATCTTCTGGGTTTCCCATGCATGTTTTGAGGTAGGAAGATGCCCTTTTACCTAGAGATTTGAGACCCATGGGGTGTGTACCCCGCGGTGTTACTTTAAAGTATCTGCATTTGCTCACCCGACCTCACCAATCCTCTCAGCCCCAAGAGTGTCCAGCCTTATGTCTCATCCAGCTGTGGGTCTAGATATGGTCAATCCAGGTTGCATCAGAGACCCTGAACGGATTTTGTAAGAATTTCTCTCTCTTTCACTGTCTTTGCTTTGTGGGTTTCTTAAAGTAATGTATGTTTAGAATGGGGTTTGGCTGCTTTTCCCTGCTGTGTTGATGCCGCTTTACACTCTCTTGATTCACTTGCAGAGAGATATCGATACATAGGTTTTCAGATTCATAGTAATCATATATATTCTTGTGCGGTGACTAGGGGGTGTTGAGTCCAGTTCACTGAGCAGGGAGTAGGCCTTGTCTATTACATATTTGGCTTATGGAGCGGTCTCTGAGCTAATTTCAAACCCTTGTTTTATGCATCACCCCACCTCACCTTTCTCGTTAAGCAGCCATAGTGTGTCTTCTAAAGGTGTGACTCTGTTCTGTTTTGTAATTCAGTTCAAGTTTAGCGATTTTGACATTCCCTGTATAAGCGATATCTTAGGATAAGTGCCTTTTTCTGTGTGACTTACTTCACTTAGAATCATCGTACCTAAATCCACTCATCATGCTGCTAACTAGCCTTATGACATTGATTTCATGGCTGAGTGATATTCCATTGTGCCAAGTACCACCATTTCTTTATCCATTTTTCTCTTTCTGGGATATTGAAGGTGTACCGAAGTGGAGGTTCTTGGAAACAGAGCAGCCGTAAAGGTTGGGGTGCCTGTGTCTTGTTGATTTTTATTTTTCCCAATTTATACGCCCATGAGTGGAAGTGCCCTATGCTCTCTAAGCTGTGTTTATTACTTGTTTCGGGACACACTGTACCCTTTTCCAGAGTGGCTGTTGGCAATTTACATCCCGCCCAGCAGCGTAGCAAGGCTCGCATGTCTCCATGGCCTGTCCTGCTTTTCTGGTTTTTACACTTTTTTCAGCATGGCCCTTTTGACCGAGGGCAAGCGAGACTTCTTTGTAGCGCTGATTTGCCCTTCCGGCTTGCTTGGTTGGCCAAAAAGGGCGTATGCGTTTTGTCCTGAGTATATTCAGGAAAAAACGCATACGCCCTTTTTGGCCAAGGACATCATTGTCAACGTTTTGCCGCTTTTCATGTGCTTTAAAGGCGAGTCGAATCTACCTCCTGAAATCTGTTTCCTGCAAATCTGCCTTGCTTTCAAATCCTCTTCGTTGCCTTCCCTCAATATATTTGTGGACGAGAGTTCTCATTTATAACTCTGCACGTTTGTGAATTGCAGTGCCCCTGAGCTCCATTTGTCTCCTCGCTTTTTTGGGAGCTGGCCGCAAAAGCGCAGGATTGCTTCAGGCCCTATTTTGGTTCTGAGGGGCAGGCTGAGCCTGTGGTTCATTCTTCTTCCTGATGGGAAAGTGGAGTGACCTGTGCCTGTCCCAACACCTAGGGCTAGTCTCTCGTTGGTTCCCCGTCTTCCCCTTCATCCTCAGGACAAATTGCAACCTGGACGAAACAGGAGGTTAAAGGTGCTGATTCTCCAATTAGGGAGATGGTTAGTCAAGTGGCTGGAATGGCGAACCCGAGCACAAGGAGAGGAGAAATGAGGTGCGTTTTAGAAACCTTTCCCGATCTCACGGCATACCATCTTCTGGGTTTCTCATGCATGTTTTGATGTAGGAAGATTCCCTTGTACCTGGAGATTTGAGACCCATGGGGTGGGTACCCCGCGGTGTTACTTTAAAGTATCTGCATTTGCTCACCTGACCTCACCAATCCTCTCAGCCCCAAGAGTGTCCAGCCTTATGTCTCATCCAGCTGTGGGTCTAGATATGGTCAATCCAGGTTGCATCAGAGACCCTGAACGGATTTTGTAAGAATTTCTCTCTCTTTCACTGTCTTTGCTTTGTGGGTTTTTTAAAGTAATGTATGTTTAGAATGGGGTTTGGCTGCTTTTCCCTGCTGTGTTTATGCCGCTTTACACCCTCTTGATTCACTTGCAGAGAGATATCGATACATAGGTTTTCAGATTCATACTAATCAGATATATTCTTGTGCGGTGACTAGGGGGTGTTGAGTCCAGTTCACTGAGCAGGGAGTAGGCCTTGTGTATTACATATTTGGCTTATGGAGCGGTCTCTGAGCTAATTTCAAACCCTTGTTTTATGCATCACCCCACCTCACCTTTCCCGTTAAGCAGCCATAGTGTGTCTTCTACAGGTGTGACTGTGTTCTGTTTTGTAATTCAGTTCAAGTGTAGCGATTTTGACGTTCCCTCTATAAGCGATATATTAGGATAAGTGTCTTTTTCTGTGTGACTTATTTCACTTAGAATCATCGTACCTACATCCACTCATCATGCTGCTAACTAGCCTTATGACATTGATTTCATGGCTGAGTGACATTCCATAGTGCCAAGTACCACCATTTGTTTATCCATTTTTCTCTTTCCTGGGATATTGAAGGTGTACCGAAGTGGAGGTTCTTGGAAACAGAGCAGCTGTAAAGTTTGGGGTGCCTGTGTCTTGTTGATTTTTATTTTTCCCAATTTATACGCCCATGAGTGGATGTGCCCTATGCTCTCTAAGCTGTGTTTATTACTTGTTTCAGGACACACCGTACACTTCTCCAGAGTGCCTGTTGGCAATTTACATCCCACCCATCAGCGTAGCAAGGCTCGCATGTCTCCATGGCCTGTCCTGCTTTTCTGGTTTTTACACTTTTTTCAGCATGGCCCTTTTGACCGAGGGAAAGCGAGACTTCTTTGTAGCGCTGATTTGCCCTTCCGGCTTGCTTGGTTGGCCAAAAACGGCGTATGCGTTTTTTCCTGAATATATTCAGGAAAAAACGCATACGCCGTTTATGGCCAAGGGCATCATTGTCAACGTTTTGCCGCTTTTCATGTGCTTTACAGGCGAGTCGAATTTACCTCCTGAAATCTGTTTCCTGCAAATCTGCCTTGCTTTCAAATCCTCTTCGTTGCCTTCCCTCAATATATTTGTGGACGAGAGTTCTCATTTATAACTCTGCACGTTTGTGAATTGCAGTGCCCCTGAGCTCCATTTGTCTCCTCGCTTTTTTGGGAGCTGGCCGCAAAAGGGCAGGATTGCTTCAGGCCCTATTTTGTTTCTGGGGGGCAGGCTGAGCCTGTGGTTCATTCTTCTTCCTGATGGGAAAATGGAGTAACCTGTGCCTGTCCCAACACCTAGGGCTAGTCTCTCGTTGTTTCCCCGTGTTCCCCTTCATCCTCAGGACAAATTGCAACCTGGACGAAAGAGGAGGTTAAATGTGCTGATTCTCCAATTAGGGAGATGGTTAGTCAAGTGGCTGGAATGGCGAACCCGAGCACAAGGAGAGGAGAAATGAGGTGCGTTTTAGAAGCCTTTCCCGATCTCACGGCATACAATTCTCTGGGTTTCCCATGCATGTTTTGATGTAGGAAGATGCCCTTGTACCTGGAGATTTGAGACCCATGGGGTGTGTTCCCCGCAGTGTTACTTTAAAGTATCTGCGTTTGCTCACCCAACCTCACCAATCCTCTCAGCCCCAAGAGTGTCCAGCCTTATGTCTCATCCAGCTGTGGGTCTAGATATGGTCAATCCAGGTTGCATCCGACACCCTGAACGGATTTTGTAAGAATTTCTCTCTCTTTCACTGTCTTTGTTTTGTGGGTTTTTTAAAGTAATTTATGTTTAGAATGGGGCTTGGCTGCTTTTCCCTGCTGTGTTTATTCCGCTTTACACCCTCTTGATTCACTTGCAGAGAGATATCGATACATAGGTTTTCAGATTCTTACTAGTCAGATATATTCTTGTGCGGTGACTAGGGGGTGTTGAGTCCAGTTCACTGAGCAGGGAGTAGGCCTTGTCTATTACATATTTGGCTTATGGAGCGGTCTCCGAGCTAATTTCAAACCCTTGTTCTATGCATCACCCCACCTCACCTTTCCCGTTAAGCAGCCATAGTGTGTCTTCTAAAGGTGTGACTCTGTTCTGTTTTGTACTTCAGTTCAAGTGTAGTGATTTTGACATTCCCTCTATAAGCGATATCTTAGGATAAGTGTCTTTTTCTGTGTGACTTATTTCACTTAGAATCATCGTACCTAAATCCACTCATCATGCTGCTAACTAGCCTTATGACATTGATTTCATGGCTGAGTGATATTCCATTGGGCCAAGTAGCACCATTTCTTTATCCATTTTTCTCTTTCCTGCGATATTGAAGGTGTACCGAAGTGGAGGTTCTTGGAAACAGAGCAGCCGTAAAGTTTGGGGTGCCTGTGTCTTGTTGATTTTTATTTTTCCCAATTTATACGCCCATGAGTGGAAGTGCCCTATGCTCTCTAAGCTGTGTTTATTACTTGTTTCAGGACACACCGTACACTTCTCCAGAGTGCCTGTTGGCAAATTACATCCTGCCCATCAGCGTAGCAAGGCTCGCATGTCTCCATGGCCTGTCCTGCTTTTCTGGTTTTTACACTTTTTTCAGCATGGCCCTTTTGACCGAGGGCAAGCGAGACTTTTTTGTAGCGCTGATTTGCCCTTCCGGCTTGCTTGGTTGGCCAAAAAGGGCGTATGCGTTTTTTCCTGAATATATTCAGGAAAAAACGCATACGCCCTTTTTTGCCCAGGGCATCATTTTCAACGTTTTTCCGCTTTTCATGTGCTTTAAAGGCGAGTCGAATCTACCTCCTGAAATCTGTTTCCTGCAAATCTGCCTTGCTTTCAAATCCTCTTCGTTGCCTTCCCTCAATATATTTGTGGACGAGAGTTATCATTTATAACTCTGCACGTTTGTGAATTGCAGTGCCCCTGAGCTCCATTTGTCTACTCGCTTTTTTGGGAGCTGGCAGCAAAAGCACAGGATTGCTTCAGGCCCTTTACGGCTTTCAGGGGGCCGCCGGAGCCTGTGGTTCATTCTTCTTCCTGATGGGAAAATGGAGTGACCTGTGCCTGTCCCAACACCTAGGGCTAGTCTCTCGTTGGTTGCCCGTCTTCCCGTTCATCCTCAGGACAAATTGCAACCTGTACGAAACAGGAGGTTAAAGGTGCTGATTCTCCAAGTAGGGAGATGGTTAGTCAAGCGGCTGGAATGGCGAATCCGAGCACAAGGAGAGGAGAAATGAGGTGCGTTTTAGAAGCCTTTCCCGATCTCACAGCATACCATCTTCTGGGTTTCACATGCATGTTTTGATGTAGGAAGATGCCCTTGTACCTGGAGATTTGAGACCCATGGGGTGGGTACCCCGCAGTGTTACTTTAATGTATCTGCATTTGCTCACCCAACCTCACCAATCCTCTGAGCCCCAAGAGTGTCCAGCCTTATGTCTCATCCAGCTGTGGGTCTAGATATGGTCAATCCAGGTTGCATCAGAGTCCCTGAACGGATTTTGTAAGAATTTCTCTCTCTTTCACTGTTTTTTTTGTGTGGGTTTTTTAAAGTAATTTATGTTTAGAATGGGGCTTGGCTGCTTTTCTCTGCTGTGTTTATGCCGCTTTACACCCTCTTGATTCACTCGCAGAGAAATATGGATACATAGGTTTTCAGATTCTTAATAGTCAGATATATTCTTGTGCGGTGACTAGGGGGTGTTGAGTCCAGTTCACTGAGCAGGGAGTAGGCCTTGTCTATTACATATTGGGCTTATGGCGCGGTCTCTGAGCTAATTTCAAACCCTTGTTTTATGCATCACCCCACCTCACCTTTCCCGTTAAGCAGCCATAGTGTGTCTTCTAAAGGTGTGACTCTGTTCTGTTTTGTAATTCAGTTCAAGTGTAGCGATTTTGACATTCCCTCTCTAAGCGATATCTTAGGATAAGTGTCTTTTTCTGTGTGACTTATTTCACTTAGAATCATCGTCGCTAAATCCACTCATCATGCTGCTAACTAGCCTTATGACATTGATTTCATGGCTGAGTGATATTCCATTGGGCCAAATACCACCATTTCTTTATCTATTTTTCTCTTTCCTGCGATATTGAAGGTGTACTGAAGTGGAGGTTCTTGGAAACAGAGCAGCTGTAAAGTTTGGGGTGCCTGTGTCTTGTTGATTTTTAGTTTTCCCAATTTATACGCCCATGAGTGGAAGTGCCCTATGCTCTCTAAGCTGTGTTTATTACTTGTTTCAGGACACACCGTACACTTCTCCAGAGTGCCTGTTGGCAATTTACATCCCGCCCATCAGCGTAGCAAGGCTCCCATGTCTCCATGGCCTGTCCTGCTTTTCTGGTTTTTACACTTTCTTCAGCATGGCCCTTTTGACCGAGGGCAAGCGAGATTTCTTTGTAGCGCTGATTTGCCCTTCCGGCTTGCTTGGTTGGCCAAAAAGGGCGTATGCGTTTTTTCCTGAATATATTCAGGAAAAAACGCATACGCCCTTTTTTGCCCAGGGCATCATTGTCAACGTTTTTCCTCTTTTCATGTGCTTTAAAGGCGAGTCGAATCTACCTCCTGAAATCTGTTTCCTGCAAATCTGCCTTGCTTTCAAATCCTCTTCGTTGCCTTCCCTCAATATATTTGTGGACGAGAGTTATCATTTATAACTCTGCACGTTTGTGAATTGCAGTGCCCCTGAGCTCCATTTGTCTACTCGCTTTTTTGGGAGCTGGCAGCAAAAGCACAGGATTGCTTCAGGCCCTTTACGGCTTTCAGGGGGCCGCCGGAGACTGTGGTTCATTCTTCTTCCTGATGGGAAAATGGAGTGACCTGTGCCTGTCCCAACACCTAGGGCTAGTCTCTCGTTGGTTGCCCGTCTTCCCGTTCATCCTCAGGACAAATTGCAACCTGTACGAAACAGGAGGTTAAAGGTGCTGATTCTCCAAGTAGGGAGATGGTTAGTCAAGCGGCTGGAATGGCGAACCCGAGCACAAGGAGAGGAGAAATGAGGTGCGTTTTAGAAGCCTTTCCCGATCTCACAGCATACCATCTTCTGGGTTTCACATGCATGTTTTGATGTAGGAAGATGCCCTTGTACCTGGAGATTTGAGACCCATGGGGTGGGTACCCCGCAGTGTTACTTTAATGTATCTGCATTTGCTCACCCAACCTCACCAATCCTCTGAGCCCCAAGAGTGTCCAGCCTTATGTCTCATCCAGCTGTGGGTCTAGATATGGTCAATCCAGGTTGCATCAGAGTCCCTGAACGGATTTTGTAAGAATTTCTCTCTCTTTCACTGTTTTTTTTGTGTGGGTTTTTTAAAGTAATTTATGTTTAGAATGGGGCTTGGCTGCTTTTCTCTGCTGTGTTTATGCCGCTTTACACCCTCTTGATTCACTTGCAGAGAAATATGGATACATAGGTTTTCAGATTCTTAATAGTCAGATATATTCTTGTGCGGTGACTAGGGGGTGTTGAGTCCAGTTCACTGAGCAGGGAGTAGGCCTTGTCTATTACATATTTGGCTTATGGAGAGGTCTCTGAGCTAATTTCAAACCCTTGTTTTATGCATCACCCCACCTCAACTTTCCCGTTAAGCAGCCATAGTGTGTCTTCTAAAGGTGTGACTCTGTTCTGTTTTGTAATTCAGTTCAAGTGTAGCGATTTTGACATTCCCTCTCTAAGCGATATCTTAGGATAAGTGTCTTTTTCTGTGTGACTTATTTCACTTAGAATCTTCGTCGCTAAATCCACTCATCATGCTGCTAACTAGCCTTATGACATTGATTTCATGGCTGAGTGATATTCCATTGGGCCAAGTAGCACCATTTCTTTATCCATTTTTCTCTTTCCTGCGATATTGAAGGTGTACCGAAGTGGAGGTTCTTGGAAACAGAGCAGCCGTAAAGTTTGGGGTGCCTGTGTTTTGTTGATTTTTAGTTTTCCCAATTTATACGCCCATGAGTGGAAGTGCCCTATGCTCTCTAAGCTGTGTTTATTACTTGTTTCGGGACACACTGTACCCTTTTCCAGAGTGGCTGTTGGCAATTTACATCCCGCCCATCAGCGTAGCAAGGCTCGCATGTCTCCATGGCCTGTCCTGCTTTTCTGGTTTTTACAGTTTTTTAACCATGGCCCTTTTGACCGAGGGCAAGCGAGACGTGTTTGTAGCGTTGATTTGCCCTTCCGGCTTGCTTGGTTGGCCTAAAAGGGCGTATGCGTTTTTTCCTGAATATATTCAGGAAAAAACGCATACGCCCTTTTTGGCCAAGGGCATCATTGTCAACGTTTTGCCACTTTTCATGTGCTTTAAAGGCGAGTCAAATCTACCTCCTGAAATCTGTTTCCTGCAAATCTGCCTTGCTTTCAAATCCTCTTCGTTGCCTTCCCTCAATATATTTGTGGACGAGAGTTCTCTTTTATAACTCTGCACGTTTGTGAATTGCAGTGCCCCTGAGCTCCATTTGTCTACTCGCTTTTTTGGGAGCTGGCCGCAAAAGCGCAGGATTGCTTCAGGCCCTATTTTGGTTCTGGGGGGCAGGCTGAGCCTGTGGTTCATTCTTCTTCCTGATGGGAAAATGGAGTGACCTGTGCCTGTCCCAACACCTAGGGCTAGTCTCTCGTTGGTTGCCCGTCTTCCCGTTCATCCTCAGGACAAATTGCAACCTGTACGAAACAGGAGGTTAAAAGTGCTGATTCTCCAAGTAGGGAGATGGTTAGTCAAGCGGCTGGAATGGCGAACCCAAGCACAAGGAGAGGAGAAATGAGGTGCGTTTTAGAAACCTTTCCCGATCTCACGGCATACCAACTTCTGGGTTTCCCATGCATGTTTTGATGTAGGAAGTTGCCCTTGTACCTGGAGATTTGAGACCCATGGGGTGTGTACCCCGCGGTGTTACTTTAAAATATCTGGGTTTGCTCACCCAACCTCACCAATCCTCTCAGCCCCAAGAGTGTCCAGCCTTATGTCTCATCCAGCTGTGGGTCTAGATATGGTCAATCCAAGTTGCATCAGAGACCCTGAACGGATTTTGTAAGAATTTCTCTTTCACTGTCTTTGTTTTGTGGGTTTTTTAAGTAATTTATGTTTAGAATGGGGCTTGGCTGCTTTTCCCTGCTGTGTTTATTCCGCTTTACACCCTCTTGATTCACTTGCAGAGAGATATCGATACATAGGTTTTCAGATTCTTACTAGTCCGATATATTCTTGTGTCGGTGACTAGGGGGTGTTGAGTCCAGTTCACTGAGCAGGGAGTAGGCCTTGTCTATTACATATTTGGCTTATGGAGCGGTCTCCGAGCTAATTTCAAACCCTTGTTCTATGCATCACCCCACCTCACCTTTCCCGTTAAGCAGCCATAGTGTGTCTTCTAAAGGTGTGACTCTTTTCTGTTTTGTACTTCAGTTCAAGTGTAGTGATTTTGACATTCCCTCTATAAGCGATATCTTAGGATAAGTGTCTTTTTCTGTGTGACTTATTTCACTTAGAATCATCGTTGCTAAATCCACTCATCATGCTGCTATCTAGCCTTATGACATTGATTTCATGGCTGAGTGATATTCCATTGGGCCAAGTACCACTATTTCTTTATCCATTTTTCTCTTTCTGGGATATTGAAGGTGTACCGAAGTGGAGGTTCTTGGAAATACAGCTGCCGTAAAGGTTGGGGTGCCTGTGTTTTGTTGATTTTTAGTTTTCCCAGTATATACGCCCATGAGTGGAAGTGCCCTATGCTCTCTACGCTGTGTTTATTACTTGTTTCAGGACACACCGTACTCTTCTCCAGAGTGCCTGTTGGCAATTTACATCCCGCCCATCAGCGTAGCAAGGCTCCCATGTCTCCATGGCCTGTCCTGCTTTTCTGGTTTTTACACTTTGTTCAGCATGGCCCTTTTGACCGAGGGCAAGCGAGACTTCTTTGTAGCGCTGATTTGCCCTTCCGGCTTGCTTGGTTGGCCAAAAAGGGCGTATGCGTTTTTTCCTGAATATATTCAGGAAAAAACGCATACGCCCTTTTTGGCCAAGGGCATCATTGTCAACGTTTTGCCGCTTTTCATGTGCTTTATAGGTGAGTCGAATCTACCCCCTGAAATCTGTTTCCTGCAAATCTGCCTTGCTTTCAAATCCTCTTCGTTGCCTTCCCTCAATATATTTGTGGACGAGAGTTCTCATTTATAACTCTGCACGTTTGTGAATTGCAGTGCCCCTGAGCTCCATTTGTCTCCTCGCTTTCTTGGGAGCTGGCCGCAAAAGCGCAGGATTGCTTCAGGCCCTATTTTGGTTCTGGGGGGCAGGCTGAGCCTGTGGTTCATTCTTCTTCCTGATGGGAAAATGGAGTGACCTGTGCCTGTCCCAACACCTAGGGCTCGTCTCTCGTTGGTTCCGCGTCTTTCCGTTCATCCTCAGGACAGATTGCAACCTGTACAATCAGGAGGTTAAAGGTGCTGATTCTCCAAGTAGGGAGATGGTTAGTCAAGCGGCTGGAATGGCGAACCCGAGCACAAGGAGAGGAGAAATGAGGTGCGTTTTAGAAACCTTTCCCGATCTCACGGCATACCATCTTCTGGGTTTCCCATGCATGTTTTGATGTAGGAAGATGCCCTTGTACCTGGAGATTTGAGACCCATGGGGTGTGTACCCCGCGGTGTTACTTTAAAGTATCTGGGTTTGCTCACTGAACCTCACCAATCCTCTCAGCCCCAAGAGTGTCCAGCCTTATGTCTCATCCAGCTGTGGGTCTAGATATGGTCAATCCAGGTTGCATCAGAGACCCTGAACGGATTTTGTAAGAATTTCTCTCTCTTTCACTGTCTTTGTTTTGTGGGTTTTTTAAAGTAATTTATGTTTAGAATGGGGCTTTGCTGCTTTTCCCTGCTGTTTTTATGCCGCTTTACACCCTCTTGATTCACTTGCAGAGAGATATCGATACATAGGTTTTCAGATTCTTACTAGTCAGATTTATTCTTGTGCGGTGACTAGGGGGTGTTGAGTCCAGTTTACTGAGCAGGGAGTAGGCCTTGTCTATTACATATTTGGCTTATGGAGAGGTCTCTGAGCTAATTTCAAACCCTTGTTTTATGCATCACCCCACCTCACCTTTCTCGTTAAGCAGCCATAGTGTGTCTTCTAAAGGTGTGACTCTGTTCTGTTTTGTAATTCAGTTCAAGTGTAGCGATTTTGACATTCCCTCTATAAGCGATATCTTAGGATAAGTGTCTTTTTCTGTGTGACTTATTTCACTTAGAATCATCGTCGCTAAATCCACTCATCATGCTGCTAACTAGCCTTATGACATTGATTTCATGGCTGAGTGACATTCCATTGTGCCAAGTACCACCATTTCTTTATCCATTTTTCTCTTTCCTGGGATATTGAAGGTGTACCGAAGCGGAGGTTCTTGGCAACAGAGCAGCCGTAAAGTTTGGGGTGCCTGTATCTTGTTGATTTTTAGTTTTCCCAATTTATACGCCCATGAGTGGAAATGCCCTATGCTCTCTACGCTGTGTTTATTACTTGTTTCAGGACACACCGTACTCTTCTCCAGAGTGCCTGTTGGCAATTTACATCCCGCCCATCAGCGTAGCAAGGCTCCCATGTCTCCATGGCCTGTCCTGCTTTTCTGGTTTTTACACTTTGTTCAGCATGGCCCTTTTGACCGAGGGCAAGCGAGACTTCTTTGTAGCGCTGATTTGCCCTTCCGGCTTGCTTGGTTGGCCAAAAAGGGCGTATGCGTTTTTTCCTGAATATATTCAGGAAAAAACGCATACGCCCTTTTTGGCCAAGGGCATCATTGTCAACGTTTTGCCGCTTTTCATGTGCTTTAAAGGCGAGTCGAATCTACCTCCTGAAATCTGTTTCCTGCAAATCTGCCTTGCTTTCAAATCCTCTTCGTTGCCTTCCCTCAATATATTTGTGGACGAGAGTTCTCATTTGTAACTCTGCACGTTTGTGAATTGCAGTGCCCCTGAGCTCCATTTGTCTCCTCGCTTTTTTGGGAGCTGGTCGCAAATGCGCAGGATTGCTTCAGGCCCTATTTTGGTTCTGGGGGGCAGGCTGAGCCTGTGGTTCATTCTTCTTCCTGATGGGAAAATGGAGTGACCTACGCCTGTCCCAACACCTAGGGCTCGTCTCTCGTTGGTTCCGCGTCTTCCCGTTCATCCTCAGGACAAATTGCAACCTGTACAATCAGGAGGTTAAAGGTGCTGATTCTCCAAATAGGGAGATGGTTGGTCAAGCAGCTGGAATGGCGAACCCGAGCACAAGGAGAGGAGAAATGAGGTGCGTTTTAGAAACCTTTCCCGATCTCATGGCATACCATCTTCTGGGTTTCCCATGCATGTTTTGATGTAGGAAGATGCCCTTTTACCTAGAGATTTGAGACCCATGGGGTGTGTACCCCGCGGTGTTACTTTAAAGTATCTGCATTTGCTCACCCGACCTCACCAATCCTCTCAGCCCCAAGAGTGTCCAGCCTTATGTCTCATCCAGCTGTGGGTCTAGATATGGTCAATCCAGGTTGCATCAGAGACCCTGAACGGATTTTGTAAGAATTTCTCTCTCTTTCACTGTCTTTGCTTTGTGGGTTTCTTAAAGTAATGTATGTTTAGAATGGGGTTTGGCTGCTTTTCCCTGCTGTGTTGATGCCGCTTTACACTCTCTTGATTCACTTGCAGAGAGATATCGATACATAGGTTTTCAGATTCATAGTAATCATATATATTCTTGTGCGGTGACTAGGGGGTGTTGAGTCCAGTTCACTGAGCAGGGAGTAGGCCTTGTCTATTACATATTTGGCTTATGGAGCGGTCTCTGAGCTAATTTCAAACCCTTGTTTTATGCATCACCCCACCTCACCTTTCTCGTTAAGCAGCCATAGTGTGTCTTCTAAAGGTGTGACTCTGTTCTGTTTTGTAATTCAGTTCAAGTTTAGCGATTTTGACATTCCCTGTATAAGCGATATCTTAGGATAAGTGCCTTTTTCTGTGTGACTTACTTCACTTAGAATCATCGTACCTAAATCCACTCATCATGCTGCTAACTAGCCTTATGACATTGATTTCATGGCTGAGTGATATTCCATTGTGCCAAGTACCACCATTTCTTTATCCATTTTTCTCTTTCTGGGATATTGAAGGTGTACCGAAGTGGAGGTTCTTGGAAACAGAGCAGCCGTAAAGGTTGGGGTGCCTGTGTCTTGTTGATTTTTATTTTTCCCAATTTATACGCCCATGAGTGGAAGTGCCCTATGCTCTCTAAGCTGTGTTTATTACTTGTTTCGGGACACACTGTACCCTTTTCCAGAGTGGCTGTTGGCAATTTACATCCCGCCCAGCAGCGTAGCAAGGCTCGCATGTCTCCATGGCCTGTCCTGCTTTTCTGGTTTTTACACTTTTTTCAGCATGGCCCTTTTGACCGAGGGCAAGCGAGACGTCTTTGTAGCGCTGATTTGCCCTTCCGGCTTGCTTGGTTGGCCAAAAAGGGCGTATGCGTTTTGTCCTGAGTATATTCAGGAAAAAACGCATACGCCCTTTTTGGCCAAGGGCATCATTGTCAACGTTTTGCCGCTTTTCATGTGCTTTAAAGGCGAGTCGAATCTACCTCCTGAAATCTGTTTCCTGCAAATCTGCCTTGCTTTCAAATCCTCTTCGTTGCCTTCCCTCAATATATTTGTGGACGAGAGTTCTCATTTATAACTCTGCACGTTTGTGAATTGCAGTGCCCCTGAGCTCCATTTGTCTACTCGCTTTTTTGGGAGCTGGCCGCAAAAGCGCAGGATTGCTTCAGGCCCTATTTTGGTTCTGGGGGGCAGGCTGAGCCTGTGGTTCATTCTTCTTCCTGATGGGAAAATGGAGTGACCTACGCCTGTCCCAACACCTAGGGCTCGTCTCTCGTTGGTTCCGCGTCTTCCCGTTCATCCTCAGGACAAATTGCAACCTGTACAATCAGGAGGTTAAAGGTGCTGATTCTCCAAGTAGGGAGATGGTTAGTCAAGCGGCTGGAATGGCGAACCCGAGCACAAGGAGAGGAGAATTGAGGTGCGTTTTAGAAGCCTTTCCCGATCTCACAGCATACCATCTTCTGGGTTTCCCATGCATGTTTTGATGTAGGAAGATGCCCTTGTACCTGGAGATTTGAGACCCATGGGGTGGGTACCCCGCAGTGTTACTTTAAAGTATCTGCATTTGCTCTCCCAACCTCACCAATCCTCTGAGCCCCAAGAGTGTCCAGCCTTATGTCTCATCCAGCTGTGGGTCTAGATATGGTCAATCCAGGTTGCATCAGAGACCCTGAACGGATTTTGTAAGAATTTCTCTCTCTTTCACTGTCTTTGTTTTGTGGGTTTTTAAAAGTAATTTATGTTTAGAATGGGGCTTGGCTGCTTTTCCCTGCTGTGTTGATGCCGCTTTACACCCTCTTGATTCACTTGCAGAGAGATATCGATACATAGGTTTTCAGATTCTTACTACTCAGATATATTCTTGTGTGGTGACTAGGGTGTGTTGAGTCCAGTTCACTGAGCAGGGAGTAGGCCTTGTCTATTACATATTTGGCTTATGGAGCGGTCGCTGAGCTAATTTCAAACCCTTGTTTTATGCATCACCCCACCTCACCTTTCCCGTTAAGCAGCCATAGTGTGTCTTCTAAAGGTGTGACTCTGTTCTGTTATGTAATTCAGTTCAAGTGTAGCGATTTTGCCATTCCCTCTATAAGCGATATCTTAGGATAAGTGTCTTTTTCTGTGTGACTTATTTCACTTAGAATCATCGTCGCTAAATCCACTCATCATGCTGCTAAGTAGCCTTATGACATTGATTTCATGGCTGAGTGACATTCCATTGTGCCAAGTACCACCATTTGTTTATCCATTTTTCTCTTTCCTGGGATATTGAAGGTGTACCGAAGTGGAGGTTCTTGGAAACAGAGCAGCTGTAAAGTTTGGGGTGCCTGTGTCTTGTTGATTTTTAGTTTTCCC
Source organism: Eubalaena glacialis (assembly GCF_028564815.1). Classification (NCBI taxonomy): domain Eukaryota; kingdom Metazoa; phylum Chordata; class Mammalia; order Artiodactyla; family Balaenidae; genus Eubalaena; species Eubalaena glacialis. The sequence goes on from NW_026871205.1 coordinate 737,602, forward strand.
AATTTATACGCCCATGAGTGGAAGTGCCCTATGCTCTCTAAGCTGTGTTTATTACTTGTTTCAGGACACACCGTACACTTCTCCAGAGTGCCTGTTGGCAATTTACATCCCGCCCATCAGCGTAGCAAGGCTCGCATGTCTCCATGGCCTGTCCTGCTTTTCTGGTTTTTACACTTTTTTCAGCATGGCCCTTTTGACCGAGGGCAAGCGAGACTTCTTTGTAGCGCTGATTTGCCCTTCCGGCTTGCTTGGTTGGCCAAAAAGGGCGTATGCGTTTTTTCCTGAATATATTCAGGAAAAAACGCATACGCCGTTTTTGTCCAAGGGCATGATTGTCAACGTTTTGCCGCTTTTCATGTGTTTTAAAGGCGAGCCGAATCTACCTCCTGAAATCTGTTTCCTGCAAATCTGCCTTGCTTTCAAATCCTCTTCGTTGCCTTCCCTCAATATATTTGTGGACGAGAGTTCTCATTTATAACTCTGCACGTTTGTGAATTGCAGTGCCCCTGAGCTCCATTTGTCTCCTCGCTTTTTTGGGAGCTGGCCGCAAAAGCGCAGGATTGCTTCAGGCCCTATTTTGGTTCTGAGGGGCAGGCTGAGCCTGTGGTTCATTCTTCTTCCTGATGGGAAAGTGGAGTGACCTGTGCCTGTCCCAACACCTAGGGCTAGTCTCTCGTTGGTTCCCCGTCTTCCCCTTCATCCTCAGGACAAATTGCAACCTGGACGAAACAGGAGGTTAAAGGTGCTGATTCTCCAATTAGGGAGATGGTTAGTCAAGTGGCTGGAATGGCGAACCCGAGCACAAGGAGAGGAGAAATGAGGTGCGTTTTAGAAACCTTTCCCGATATCACGGCATACCATCTTCTGGGTTTCTCATGCATGTTTTGATGTAGGAAGATTCCCTTGTACCTGGAGATTTGAGACCCATGGGGTGGGTACCCCGCGGTGTTACTTTAAAGTATCTGCATTTGCTCACCTGACCTCACCAATCCTCTCAGCCCCAAGAGTGTCCAGCCTTATGTCTCATCCAGCTGTGGGTCTAGATATGGTCAATCCAGGTTGCATCAGAGACCCTGAACGGATTTTGTAAGAATTTCTCTCTCTTTCACTGTCTTTGCTTTGTGGGTTTTTTAAAGTAATGTATGTTTAGAATGGGGTTTGGCTGCTTTTCCCTGCTGTGTTTATGCCGCTTTACACCCTCTTGATTCACTTGCAGAGAGATATCGATACATAGGTTTTCAGATTCATACTAATCAGATATATTCTTGTGCGGTGACTAGGGGGTGTTGAGTCCAGTTCACTGAGCAGGGAGTAGGCCTTGTGTATTACATATTTGGCTTATGGAGCGGTCTCTGAGCTAATTTCAAACCCTTGTTTTATGCATCACCCCACCTCACCTTTCCCGTTAAGCAGCCATAGTGTGTCTTCTACAGGTGTGACTGTGTTCTGTTTTGTAATTCAGTTCAAGTGTAGCGATTTTGACGTTCCCTCTATAAGCGATATATTAGGATAAGTGTCTTTTTCTGTGTGACTTATTTCACTTAGAATCATCGTACCTACATCCACTCATCATGCTGCTAACTAGCCTTATGACATTGATTTCATGGCTGAGTGACATTCCATAGTGCCAAGTACCACCATTTGTTTATCCATTTTTCTCTTTCCTGGGATATTGAAGGTGTACCGAAGTGGAGGTTCTTGGAAACAGAGCAGCTGTAAAGTTTGGGGTGCCTGTGTCTTGTTGATTTTTATTTTTCCCAATTTATACGCCCATGAGTGGATGTGCCCTATGCTCTCTAAGCTGTGTTTATTACTTGTTTCAGGACACACCGTACACTTCTCCAGAGTGCCTGTTGGCAATTTACATCCCACCCATCAGCGTAGCAAGGCTCGCATGTCTCCATGGCCTGTCCTGCTTTTCTGGTTTTTACACTTTTTTCAGCATGGCCCTTTTGACCGAGGGAAAGCGAGACTTCTTTGTAGCGCTGATTTGCCCTTCCGGCTTGCTTGGTTGGCCAAAAACGGCGTATGCGTTTTTTCCTGAATATATTCAGGAAAAAACGCATACGCCGTTTATGGCCAAGGGCATCATTGTCAACGTTTTGCCGCTTTTCATGTGCTTTACAGGCGAGTCGAATTTACCTCCTGAAATCTGTTTCCTGCAAATCTGCCTTGCTTTCAAATCCTCTTCGTTGCCTTCCCTCAATATATTTGTGGACGAGAGTTCTCATTTATAACTCTGCACGTTTGTGAATTGCAGTGCCCCTGAGCTCCATTTGTCTCCTCGCTTTTTTGGGAGCTGGCCGCAAAAGGGCAGGATTGCTTCAGGCCCTATTTTGTTTCTGGGGGGCAGGCTGAGCCTGTGGTTCATTCTTCTTCCTGATGGGAAAATGGAGTAACCTGTGCCTGTCCCAACACCTAGGGCTAGTCTCTCGTTGTTTCCCCGTCTTCCCCTTCATCCTCAGGACAAATTGCAACCTGGACGAAAGAGGAGGTTAAATGTGCTGATTCTCCAATTAGGGAGATGGTTAGTCAAGTGGCTGGAATGGCGAACCCGAGCACAAGGAGAGGAGAAATGAGGTGCGTTTTAGAAGCCTTTCCCGATCTCACGGCATACAATTCTCTGGGTTTCCCATGCATGTTTTGATGTAGGAAGATGCCCTTGTACCTGGAGATTTGAGACCCATGGGGTGTGTTCCCCGCAGTGTTACTTTAAAGTATCTGCGTTTGCTCACCCAACCTCACCAATCCTCTCAGCCCCAAGAGTGTCCAGCCTTATGTCTCATCCAGCTGTGGGTCTAGATATGGTCAATCCAGGTTGCATCCGACACCCTGAACGGATTTTGTAAGAATTTCTCTCTCTTTCACTGTCTTTGTTTTGTGGGTTTTTTAAAGTAATTTATGTTTAGAATGGGGCTTGGCTGCTTTTCCCTGCTGTGTTTATTCCGCTTTACACCCTCTTGATTCACTTGCAGAGAGATATCGATACATAGGTTTTCAGATTCTTACTAGTCAGATATATTCTTGTGCGGTGACTAGGGGGTGTTGAGTCCAGTTCACTGAGCAGGGAGTAGGCCTTGTCTATTACATATTTAGCTTATGGAGCGGTCTCCGAGCTAATTTCAAACCCTTGTTCTATGCATCACCCCACCTCACCTTTCCCGTTAAGCAGCCATAGTGTGTCTTCTAAAGGTGTGACTCTGTTCTGTTTTGTACTTCAGTTCAAGTGTAGTGATTTTGACATTCCCTCTATAAGCGATATCTTAGGATAAGTGTCTTTTTCTGTGTGACTTATTTCACTTAGAATCATCGTACCTAAATCCACTCATCATGCTGCTAACTAGCCTTATGACATTGATTTCATGGCTGAGTGATATTCCATTGGGCCAAGTAGCACCATTTCTTTATCCATTTTTCTCTTTCCTGCGATATTGAAGGTGTACCGAAGTGGAGGTTCTTGGAAACAGAGCAGCCGTAAAGTTTGGGGTGCCTGTGTCTTGTTGATTTTTATTTTTCCCAATTTATACGCCCATGAGTGGAAGTGCCCTATGCTCTCTAAGCTGTGTTTATTACTTGTTTCAGGACACACCGTACACTTCTCCAGAGTGCCTGTTGGCAAATTACATCCTGCCCATCAGCGTAGCAAGGCTCGCATGTCTCCATGGCCTGTCCTGCTTTTCTGGTTTTTACACTTTTTTCAGCATGGCCCTTTTGACCGAGGGCAAGCGAGACTTTTTTGTAGCGCTGATTTGCCCTTCCGGCTTGCTTGGTTGGCCAAAAAGGGCGTATGCGTTTTTTCCCAGGAAAAAACGCATACGCCCTTTTTGGCCAAGGGCATCATTGTCAACGTTTTGCCGCTTTTCATGTGCTTTAAAGGCGAGTCGAATCTACCTCCTGAAATCTGTTTCCTGCAAATCTGCCTTGCTTTCAAATCCTCTTCGTTGCCTTCCCTCAATATATTTGTGGACGAGAGTTCTCATTTATAACTCTGCACGTTTGTGAATTGCAGTGCCCCTGAGCTCCATTTGTCTACTCGCTTTTTTGGGAGCTGGCCGCAAAAGCGCAGGATTGCTTCAGGCCCTTTTTTGGTTCTGGGGGGCAGGCTGAGCCTGTGGTTCATTCTTCTTCCTGATGGGAAAATGGAGTGACCTACGCCTGTCCCAACACCTAGCGCTCGTCTCTCGTTGGTTCCGCGTCTTCCCGTTCATCCTCAGGACAAATTGCAACCTGTACAATCAGGAGGTTAAAGGTGCTGATTCTCCAAGTAGGGAGATGGTTGGTCAAGCAGCTGGAATGGCGAACCCGAGCACAAGGAGAGGAGAAATGAGGTGCGTTTTAGAAACCTTTCCCGATCTCATGGCATACCATCTTCTGGGTTTCCCATGCATGTTTTGATGTAGGAAGATGCCCTTGTACCTGGAGATTTGAGACCCATGGGGTGTGTTCCCCGCAGTTTTACTTTAAAGTATCTGCGTTTGCTCACCCAACCTCACCAATCCTCTCAGCCCCAAGAGTGTCCAGCCTTATGTCTCATCCAGCTGTGGGTCTAGATATGGTCAATCCAGGTTGCATCAGAGACCCTGAACGGATTTTGTAAGAATTTCTCTCTCTTTCACTGTCTTTGTTTTGTGGGTTTTTTAAAGTAATTTATGTTTAGAATCGGGCTTGGCTGCTTTTCCCTGCTGTGTTGATGCCGCTTTACACCCTCTTGATTCACTTGCAGAGAGATATCGATACATAGGTTTTCAGATTCTTACTACTCAGATATATTCTTGTGTGGTGACTAGGGTGTGTTGAGTCCAGTTCACTGAGCAGGGAGTGGCCTTGTCTATTACATATTTGGCTTATGGAGCGGTCTCTGAGCTAATTTCAAACCCTTGTTTTATGCATCACCCCACCTCACCTTTCCCGTTAAGCAGCCATAGTGTGTCTTCTAAAGGTGTGACTCTGTTCTGTTTTGTAATTCAGTTCAAGTGTAGCGATTTTGACATTCCCTCTATAAGCGATATCTTAGGATAAGTGTCTTTTTCTGTGTGACTTATTTCACTTAGAATCATCGTCGCTAAATCCACTCATCATGCTGCTAACTAGCCTTATGACATTTATTTCATGGCTGAGTGACATTCCATTGTGCCAATTACCAACATTTGTTTATCCATTTTTCTCTTTCCTGGGATATTGAAGGTGTACCGAAGTGGAGGTTCTTGGAAACAGAGCAGCTGTAAATTTTGGGGTGCCTGTGTCTTGTTGATTTTTAGTTTTCCCAATTTATTCGCCCATGAGTGGAAGTGCCCTATGCTCTCTAAGCTGTGTTTATTACTTGTTTCAGGACACACCGTACACTTCTCCAGAGTGCCTGTTGGCAATTTACATCCCGCCCATCAGTGTAGCAAGGCTCGCATGTCTCCATGGCCTGTCCTGCTTTTCTGGTTTTTACACTTTGTTCAGCATGGCCCTTTTGACCGAGGGCAAGCGAGACTTCTTTGTAGCGCTGATTTGCCCTTCCGGCTTGCTTGGTTGGCCAAAAAGGGCGTATGCGTTTTTTCCTGAATATATTCAGGAAAAAACGCATACGCCCTTTTTGGCCAAGGGCATCATTGTCAACGTTTTGCCACTTTTCATGTGCTTTAAAGGCGAGTTGAATCTACCTCCTGAAATCTGTTTCCTGCAAATCTGCCTTGCTTTCAAATCCTCTTCGTTGCCTTCCCTCAATATATTTGTGGACGAGAGTTCTCATTTATAACTCTGCACGTTTGTGAATTGCAGTGCCCCTGAGCTCCATTTGGCTCCTCGCTTTTTTGGGAGCTGGCCGCAAAAGCGCAGGATTGCTTCAGGCCCTTTTTTGGTTCTGGGGGGTAGGCTGAGCCTGTGGTTCATTCTTCTTCCTGATGGGAAAATGGAGTGACCTGTGCCTGTCCCAACACCTAGGGCTAGTCTCTCGTTGTTTCCCCGTCTTCCCCTTCATCCTCAGGACAAATTGCAACCTGGACGAAACAGGAGGTTAAAGGTGCTGATTCTCCAATTAGGGAGATGGTTAGTCAAGTGGCTGGAATGGCGAACTTGTGCACAAGGAGAGGAGAAATGAGGTGCGTTTTAGAAACCTTTCCCGATCTCATGGCATACCATCTTCTGGGTTTCCCATGCATGTTTTGATGTAGGAAGATTCCCTTGTACCTGGAGATTTGAGACCCATGGGGTGGGTACCCGCGGTGTTACTTTAAAGTATCTGCATTTGCTCACCCGACCTCACCAATCCTCTCAGCCCCAAGAGTGTCCAGCCTTATGTCTCATCCAGCTGTGGGTCTAGATATGGTCCATCCAGGTTGCATCAGAGAACCTGAACGGATTTTGTAAGAATTTCTCTCTCTTTCACTGTCTTTGCTTTGTGGGTTTTTTAAAGTAATTTATGTTTAGAATGGGGCTTGGCTGCTTTTCCCTGCTGTGTTTATTCCGCTTTACACCCTCTTGATTCACTTGCAGAGAGATATCGATACATAGGTTTTCAGATTCTTACTAGTCAGATATATTCTTGTGCGGTGACTAGGGGGTGTTGAGTCCAGTTCACTGAGCAGGGAGTAGGCCTTGTCTATTACATATTTGGCTTATGGAGCGGTCTCCGAGCTAATTTCAAACCCTTGTTCTATGCATCACCCCACCTCACCTTTCCCGTTAAGCAGCCATAGTGTGTCTTCTAAAGGTGTGACTCTGTTCTGTTTTGTACTTCAGTTCAAGTGTAGTGATTTTGACATTCCCTCTATAAGCGATATCTTAGGATAAGTGTCTTTTTCTGTGTGACTTATTTCACTTAGAATCATCGTACCTAAATCCACTCATCATGCTGCTAACTAGCCTTATGACATTGATTTCATGGCTGAGTGATATTCCATTGGGCCAAGTAGCACCATTTCTTTATCCATTTTTCTCTTTCCTGCGATATTGAAGGTGTACCGAAGTGGAGGTTCTTGGAAACAGAGCAGCCGTAAAGTTTGGGTGCCTGTGTCTTGTTGATTTTTAGTTTTCCCAATTTATACGCCCATGAGTGGAAGTGCCCTATGCTCTCTAAGCTGTGTTTATTACTTGTTTCAGGACACACCGTACCCTTCTCCAGAGTGGCTGTTGGCAATTTACAACCTGCCCATCAGCGTAGCAAGGCTCCCATGTCTCCATGGCCTGTCCTGCTTTTCTGGTTTTTACAGTTTGTTCAGCATGGCCCTTTTGACCGAGGGCAAGCGAGAGTTCTTTGTAGCGCTGATTTGCCCTTCCGGCTTGCTTGGTTGGCCAAAAAGGGCGTATGCGTTTTTTCCTGAATATATTCAGGAAAAAACGCATACGCCCTTTTTGGCCAAGGGCATCATTGTCAACGTTTTGCCACTTTTCATGTGCTTTAAAGGCGAGTCGAATCTACCTCCTGAAATCTGTTTCCTGCAAATCTGCCTTGCTTTCAAATCCTCTTCGTTGCCTTCCGTCAATATATTTGTGGACGAGAGTTATCATTGATAACTCTGCACGTTTGTGAATTGCAGTGCCCCTGAGCTCCATTTGTCTACTCGCTTTTTTGGGAGCTGGCCGCAAAAGCGCAGGATTGCTTCAGGCCCTTTTTTGGTTCTGGGGGGCAGGCTGAGCCTGTGGTTCATTCTTCTTCCTGATGGGAAAATGGAGTGACCTACGCCTGTCCCAACACCTAGCGCTCGTCTCTCGTTGGTTCCGCGTCTTCCCGTTCATCCTCAGGACAAATTGCAACCTGTACAATCAGGAGGTTAAAGGTGCTGATTCTCCAAGTAGGGAGATGGTTGGTCAAGCAGCTGGAATGGCGAACCCGAGCACAAGGAGAGGAGAAATGAGGTGCGTTTTAGAAACCTTTCCCGATCTCATGGCATACCATCTTCTGGGTTTCCCATGCATGTTTTGATGTAGGAAGATGCCCTTGTACCTGGAGATTTGAGACCCATGGGGTGTGTTCCCCGCAGTTTTACTTTAAAGTATCTGCGTTTGCTCACCCAACCTCACCAATCCTCTCAGCCCCAAGAGTGTCCAGCCTTATGTCTCATCCAGCTGTGGGTCTAGATATGGTCAATCCAGGTTGCATCAGAGACCCTGAACGGATTTTGTAAGAATTTCTCTCTCTTTCACTGTCTTTGTTTTGTGGGTTTTTTAAAGTAATTTATGTTTAGAATCGGGCTTGGCTGCTTTTCCCTGCTGTGTTGATGCCGCTTTACACCCTCTTGATTCACTTGCAGAGAGATATCGATACATAGGTTTTCAGATTCTTACTACTCAGATATATTCTTGTGTGGTGACTAGGGTGTGTTGAGTCCAGTTCACTGAGCAGGGAGTGGCCTTGTCTATTACATATTTGGCTTATGGAGCGGTCTCTGAGCTAATTTCAAACCCTTGTTTTATGCATCACCCCACCTCACCTTTCCCGTTAAGCAGCCATAGTGTGTCTTCTAAAGGTGTGACTCTGTTCTGTTTTGTAATTCAGTTCAAGTGTAGCGATTTTGACATTCCCTCTATAAGCGATATCTTAGGATAAGTGTCTTTTTCTGTGTGACTTATTTCACTTAGAATCATCGTCGCTAAATCCACTCATCATGCTGCTAACTAGCCTTATGACATTTATTTCATGGCTGAGTGACATTCCATTGTGCCAATTACCAACATTTGTTTATCCATTTTTCTCTTTCCTGGGATATTGAAGGTGTACCGAAGTGGAGGTTCTTGGAAACAGAGCAGCTGTAAATTTTGGGGTGCCTGTGTCTTGTTGATTTTTAGTTTTCCCAATTTATTCGCCCATGAGTGGAAGTGCCCTATGCTCTCTAAGCTGTGTTTATTACTTGTTTCAGGACACACCGTACACTTCTCCAGAGTGCCTGTTGGCAATTTACATCCCGCCCATCAGTGTAGCAAGGCTCGCATGTCTCCATGGCCTGTCCTGCTTTTCTGGTTTTTACACTTTGTTCAGCATGGCCCTTTTGACCGAGGGCAAGCGAGACTTCTTTGTAGCGCTGATTTGCCCTTCCGGCTTGCTTGGTTGGCCAAAAAGGGCGTATGCGTTTTTTCCTGAATATATTCAGGAAAAAACGCATACGCCCTTTTTGGCCAAGGGCATCATTGTCAACGTTTTGCCACTTTTCATGTGCTTTAAAGGCGAGTTGAATCTACCTCCTGAAATCTGTTTCCTGCAAATCTGCCTTGCTTTCAAATCCTCTTCGTTGCCTTCCCTCAATATATTTGTGGACGAGAGTTCTCATTTATAACTCTGCACGTTTGTGAATTGCAGTGCCCCTGAGCTCCATTTGGCTCCTCGCTTTTTTGGGAGCTGGCCGCAAAAGCGCAGGATTGCTTCAGGCCCTTTTTTGGTTCTGGGGGGTAGGCTGAGCCTGTGGTTCATTCTTCTTCCTGATGGGAAAATGGAGTGACCTGTGCCTGTCCCAACACCTAGGGCTAGTCTCTCGTTGTTTCCCCGTCTTCCCCTTCATCCTCAGGACAAATTGCAACCTGGACGAAACAGGAGGTTAAAGGTGCTGATTCTCCAATTAGGGAGATGGTTAGTCAAGTGGCTGGAATGGCGAACTTGTGCACAAGGAGAGGAGAAATGAGGTGCGTTTTAGAAACCTTTCCCGATCTCATGGCATACCATCTTCTGGGTTTCCCATGCATGTTTTGATGTAGGAAGATTCCCTTGTACCTGGAGATTTGAGACCCATGGGGTGGGTACCCGCGGTGTTACTTTAAAGTATCTGCATTTGCTCACCCGACCTCACCAATCCTCTCAGCCCCAAGAGTGTCCAGCCTTATGTCTCATCCAGCTGTGGGTCTAGATATGGTCAATCCAGGTTGCATCAGAGAACCTGAACGGATTTTGTAAGAATTTCTCTCTCTTTCACTGTCTTTGCTTTGTGGGTTTTTTAAAGTAATTTATGTTTAGAATGGGGCTTGGCTGCTTTTCCCTGCTGTGTTTATTCCGCTTTACACCCTCTTGATTCACTTGCAGAGAGATATCGATACATAGGTTTTCAGATTCTTACTAGTCAGATATATTCTTGTGCGGTGACTAGGGGGTGTTGAGTCCAGTTCACTGAGCAGGGAGTAGGCCTTGTCTATTACATATTTGGCTTATGGAGCGGTCTCCGAGCTAATTTCAAACCCTTGTTCTATGCATCACCCCACTTCACCTTTCCCGTTAAGCAGCCATAGTGTGTCTTCTAAAGGTGTGACTCTGTTCTGTTTTGTACTTCAGTTCAAGTGTAGTGATTTTGACATTCCCTCTATAAGCGATATCTTAGGATAAGTGTCTTTTTCTGTGTGACTTATTTCACTTAGAATCATCGTACCTAAATCCACTCATCATGCTGCTAACTAGCCTTATGACATTGATTTCATGGCTGAGTGATATTCCATTGGGCCAAGTAGCACCATTTCTTTATCCATTTTTCTCTTTCCTGCGATATTGAAGGTGTACCGAAGTGGAGGTTCTTGGAAACAGAGCAGCCGTAAAGTTTGGGGTGCCTGTGTCTTGTTGATTTTTATTTTTCCCAATTTATACGCCCATGAGTGGAAGTGCCCTATGCTCTCTAAGCTGTGTTTATTACTTGTTTCAGGACACACCGTACACTTCTCCAGAGTGCCTGTTGGCAAATTACATCCTGCCCATCAGCGTAGCAAGGCTCGCATGTCTCCATGGCCTGTCCTGCTTTTCTGGTTTTTACACTTTTTTCAGCATGGCCCTTTTGACCGAGGGCAAGCGAGACTTTTTTGTAGCGCTGATTTGCCCTTCCGGCTTGCTTGGTTGGCCAAAAAGGGCGTATGCGTTTTTTCCTGAATATATTCAGGAAAAAACGCATACGCCCTTTTTGGCCAAGGGCATCATTGTCAACGTTTTGCCGCTTTTCATGTGCTTTAAAGGCGAGTCGAATCTACCTCCTGAAATCTGTTTCCTGCAAATCTGCCTTGCTTTCAAATCCTCTTCGTTGCCTTCCCTCAATATATTTGTGGACGAGAGTTCTCATTTATAACTCTGCACGTTTGTGAATTGCAGTGCCCCTGAGCTCCATTTTTCTACTCGCTTTTTTGGGAGCTGGCCGCAAAAGCGCAGGATTGCTTCAGGCCCTATTCGGCTTCCAGGGGGCCGCCGGAGCCTGTGGTTCATTCTTCTTCCTGATGGGAAAATGGAGTGACCTGTGCCTGTCCCAACACCTAGGGCTAGTCTCTCGTTGGTTGCCCTTCTTCCCGTTCATCCTCAGGACAAATTGCAACCTGTACGAAACAGGAGGTTAAAAGTGCTGATTCTCCAAGTAGGGAGATGGTTAGTCAAGCGGCTGGAATGGCGAACCCGAACACAAGGAGAGGAGAAATGAGGTGCGTTTTAGAAGCCTTTCCCGATCTCACAGCATACCATCTTCTGGGTTTCCTATGCATGTTTTGATGTAGGAAGATGCCCTTGTACCTGGAGATTTGAGACCCATGGGGTGGGTACCCCGCAGTGTTACTTTAAAGTATCTGCATTTGCTCACCCAACCTCACCAATCCTCTGAGCCCCAAGAGTGTCCAGCCTTATGTCTCATCCAGCTGTGGGTCTAGATATGGTCAATCCAGGTTGCATCAGAGACCCTGAACGGATTTCGTAAGAATTTCTCTCTCTTTCACTGTCTTTGTTTTGTGGGTTTTTAAAGTAATTTATGTTTAGAATGGGGCTTGGCTGCTTTTCTATGCTGTGTTTATGCTGCTTTACACCCTCTTGATTCACTTGCAGAGAGATATCGATACATAGGTTTTCAGATTCTTACTACTCAGATATATTCTTGTGCAGTGACTAGGGGGTGTTGAGTCCAGTTCACTGAGCAGGGAGTAGGCCTTGTCTATTACATATTTGGCTTATGGAGAGGTCTCTGAGCTAATTTCAAACCCTTGTTTTATGCATCACCCCACCTCACCTTTCCCGTTAAGCAGCCATAGTGTGTCTTCTAAAGGTGTGACCCTGTTCTGTTTTGTAATTCAGTTCAAGTGTAGCGATTTTGACATTCCCTCTATAAGCGATATCTTAGGATAAGTGTCTTTTTCTGTGTGACTTATTTCACTTAGAATCATCGTCGCTAAATCCACTCATCATGCTGCTAACTAGCCTTATGACATTGATTTCATGGCTGAGTGATATTCCATTGGGCCAAGTACCACCATTTCTTTATCCATTTTTCTCTTTCTGGGATATTGAAGGTGTACCGAAGTGGAGGTTTTTGGAAACAGAGCAGCCGTAAAGGTTGGGGTGCCTGTGTCTTGTTGATTTTTCTTTTTCCCAATTTATACGCCCATGAGTGGAAGTGCCCTATGTACTCTAAGCTGTGTTTATTACTTGTTTCAGGACACACCGTACCCTTTTCCAGAGTGGCTGTTGGCAATTTACAACCTGCCCATCAGCGTAGCAAGGCTCCCATGTCTCCATGGCCTGTCCTGCTTTTCTGGTTTTTACACTTTTTTCAGCATGGCCCTTTTGACCGAGGGCAAGCGAGACTTCTTTGTAGCGCTGATTTGCCCTTCCAGCTGGCTTGATTGGCCAAAAAGGGCGTATGCCTTTTTTCCTGAATATATTCAGGAAAAAACGCATACGCCCTTTTTGGCCAAGGGCATCATTGTCAACGTTTTGCCACTTTTCATGTGCTTTAAAGGCGAGTCGAATCTACCTCCTGAAATCTGTTTCCTGCAAATCTGCCTTGCTTTCAAATCCTCTTCGTTGCCTTCCCTCAATATATTTGTGGACGAGAGTTATCATTGATAACTCTGCACGTTTGTGTATTGCAGTGCCCCTGAGCTCCATTTGTCTATTCGCTTTTTTGGGAGCTGGCCGCAAAAGCGCAGGATTGCTTCAGGCCCTTTTTGGTTCTGGGGGGCAGGCTGAGCCTGTGGTTCATTCTTCTTCCTGATGGTAAAATGGAGTGACCTGTGCCTGTCCCAAGACCTAGGGCTAGTCTCTCGTTGGTTGCCCGTCTTCCCGTTCATCCTCAGGACAAATTGCAACCTGTACAAAACAGGAGGTTAAAGGTGCTGATTCTCCAAGTAGGGAGATGTTTAGTCAAGCAGCTAGAATGGCGAATCCGAGCACAAGGAGAGGAGAAATGAGGTGCATTTTAGAAGCCTTTCCCGATCTCACGGCATACAATTCTCTGGGTTTCCCATGCATGTTTTGATGTAGGAAGATGCCCTTGTACCTGGAGATTTGAGACCCATGGGGTGGGTACCCCGCAGTATTACTTTAAAGTATCTGCGTTTGCTCACCCAACCTCACCAATCCTCTCAGCCCCAAGAGTGTCCAGCCTTAAGTCTCATCCAGCTGTGGGTCTAGATATGGTCTATCCAGGTGGCATCAGAGCTCCTGAACTGATTTTGTAAGAATTTCTCTCTCTTTCACTGTCTTTGTTTTGTGGGTTTTTTTAAGTAATTTATGTTTAGAATGGGGCTTGGCTGCTTTTCCCTGTTGTGTTTATGCCGCTTTACACCCTCTTGATTCACTTGCAGAGAGATATCGATACATAGGTTTTCAGATTCTTACTACTCAGATATATTCTTGTGCAGTGACTAGGGGGTGTTGAGTCCAGTTCACTGAGCAGGGAGTAGGCCTTGTCTATTACATATTTGGCTTATGGAGAGGTCTCTGAGCTAATTTCACACCCTTGTTTTATGCATCACCCCACCTCACCTTTCCCGTTAAGCAGCCATAGTGTGTCTTCTAAAGGTGTGACTCTGTTCTGTTTTGTAATTCAGTTCAAGTGTAGCGATTTTGACATTCCCTCTATAAGCGATATCTTAGGATAAGTGTCTTTTTCTGTGTGACTTATTTCACTTAGAATCATCGTCGCTAAATCCACTCATCATGCTGCTAACTAGCCTTATGACATTGATTTCATGGCTGAGTGATATTCCATTGGGCCAAGTACCACCATTTCTTTATCCATTTTTCTCTTTCTGGGATATTGAAGGTGTACCGAAGTGGAGGTTCTTGGAAACAGAGCAGCCGTAAAGTTTGGGGTGCCTGTGTCTTGTTGATTTTTAGTTTTCCCAATTTATACGCCCATGAGTGGAAGTGCCCTATGCTCTCTAAGCTGTGTTTATTACTTGTTTCAGGACACACCGTACCCTTCTCCAGAGTGGCTGTTGGCAATTTACAACCTGCCCATCAGCGTAGCAAGGCTCCCATGTCTCCATGGCCTGTCCTGCTTTTCTGGTTTTTACAGTTTGTTCAGCATGGCCCTTTTGACCGAGGGCAAGCGAGAGTTCTTTGTAGCGCTGATTTGCCCTTCCGGCTTGCTTGGTTGGCCAAAAAGGGCGTATGCGTTTTTTCCTGAATATATTCAGGAAAAAACGCATACGCCCTTTTTGGCCAAGGGCATCATTGTCAACGTTTTGCCACTTTTCATGTGCTTTAAAGGCGAGTCGAATCTACCTCCTGAAATCTGTTTCCTGCAAATCTGCCTTGCTTTCAAATCCTCTTCGTTGCCTTCCCTCAATATATTTGTGGACGAGAGTTATCATTGATAACTCTGCACGTTTGTGAATTGCAGTGCCCCTGAGCTCCATTTGTCTACTCGCTTTTTTGGGAGCTGGCCGCAAAAGCGCAGGATTGCTTCAGGCCCTTTTTTGGTTCTGGGGGGCAGGCTGAGCCTGTGGTTCATTCTTCTTCCTGATGGGAAAATGGAGTGACCTGTGCCTGTCCCAACACCTAGGGCTAGTCTCTCGTTGGTTCCCCGTCTTCCCGTTCATCCTCAGGACAGATTGCAACCTGTACGAAACAGGAGGTTAAAGGTGCTGATTCTCCAAGTAGGGAGATGGTTAGTCAAGCGGCTGGAATGGCGAACCCGAGCACAAGGAGAGGAGAAATGAGGTGCGTTTTAGAAACCTTTCCCGATCTCACGGCATACCATCTTCTGGGTTTCCCATGCATGTTTTGATGTAGGAAGATGCCCTTCTACCTGGAGATTTGAGACCCATGGGGTGTGTACCCCGCGGTGTTACTTTAAAGTATCTGGGTTTGCTCACTGAACCTCACCAATCCTCTCAGCCCCAAGAGTGTCCAGCCTTATGTCTCATCCAGCTGTGGGTCTAGATATGGTCAATCCAGGTTGCATCAGAGACCCTGAACGGATTTTGTAAGAATTTCTCTCTCTTTCACTGTCTTTGTTTTGTGGGTTTTTTAAAGTAATTTATGTTTAGAATGGGGCTTGGCTGCTTTTCTCTGCTGCGTTTATGCCGCTTTACACCCTCTTGATTCACTTGCAGAGAGATATCGATACATAGATTTTCAGATTCTTCATAGTCAGTTATATTCTTGTGCGGTGACTAGGCAGTGTTGAGTCCAGTTTACTGAGCAGGGAGTAGGCCTTGTCTATTACATATTTGGCTTATGGAGCGGTCTCCGAGCTAATTTCAAACCCTTGTTCTATGCATCACCCCACCTCACCTTTCCCGTTAAGCAGCCATAGTGTGTCTTCTAAAGGTGTGACTCTGTTCTGTTTTGTACTTCAGTTCAAGTGTAGTGATTTTGACATTCCCTCTATAAGCGATATCTTAGGATAAGTGTCTTTTTCTGTGTGACTTATTTCACTTAGAATCATCGTACCTAAATCCACTCATCATGCTGCTAACTAGCCTTATGACATTGATTTCATGGCTGAGTGATATTCCATTGGGCCAAGTACCACCATTTCTTTATCCATTTTTCTCTTTCTGGGATATTGAAGGTGTACCGAAGTGGAGGTTTTTGGAAAAAGAGCAGCCGTAAAGGTTGGGGTGCCTGTGTCTTGTTGATTTTTATTTTTCCCAATTTATACGCCCATGAGTGGAAGTGCCCTATGTACTCTAAGCTGTGTTTATTACTTGTTTCAGGACACACCGTACCCTTCTCCAGAGTTGCTGTTGGCAATTTACAACCTGCCCATCAGCGTAGCAAGGCTCCCATGTCTCCATGGCCTGTCCTGCTTTTCTGGTTTTTACACTTTTTTCAGCATGGCCCTTTTGACCGAGGGCAAGCGAGACTTCTTTGTAGCGCTGATTTGCCCTTCCGGCTGGCTTGATTGGCCAAAAAGGGCGTATGCCTTTTTTCCTGAATATATTCAGGAAAAAACGCATACGCCCTTTTTGGCCAAGGGCATCATTGTCAACGTTTTGCCACTTTTCATGTGCTTTAAAGGCGAGTCGAATCTACCTCCTGAAATCTGTTTCCTGCAAATCTGCCTTGCTTTCAAATCCTCTTCGTTGCCTTCCCTCAATATATTTGTGGACGAGAGTTATCATTGATAACTCTGCACGTTTGTGAATTGCAGTGCCCCTGAGCTCCATTTGTCTCCTCGCTTTTTTGGGAGCTGGCCGCAAAAGGGCAGGATTGCTTCAGGCCCTATTTTGTTTCTGGGGGGCAGGCTGAGCCTGTGGTTCATTCTTCTTCCTGATGGGAAAATGGAGTAACCTGTGCCTGTCCCAACACCTAGGGCTAGTCTCTCATTGTTTCCCCGTCTTCCCCTTCATCCTCAGGACAAATTGCAACCTGGACGAAAGAGGAGGTTAAATGTGCTGATTCTCCAATTAGGGAGATGGTTAGTCAAGTGGCTGGAATGGCGAACCCGAGCACAAGGAGAGGAGAAATGAGGTGCGTTTTAGAAGCCTTTCCCGATCTCACGGCATAGAATTCTCTGGGTTTCCCATGCATGTTTTGATGTAGGAAGATGCCCTTGTACCTGGAGATTTGAGACCCATGGGGTGTGTTCCCCGCAGTGTTACTTTAAAGTATCTGCGTTTGCTCACCCAACCTCACCAATCCTCTCAGCCCCAAGAGTGTCCAGCCTTATGTCTCATCCAGCTGTGGGTCTAGATATGGTCAATCCAGGTTGCATCCGACACCCTGAACGGATTTTGTAAGAATTTCTCTCTCTTTCACTGTCTTTGTTTTGTGGGTTTTTTAAAGTAATTTATGTTTAGAATGGGGCTTGGCTGCTTTTCCCTGCTGTGTTTATTCCGCTTTACACCCTCTTGATTCACTTGCAGAGAGATATCGATACATAGGTTTTCAGATTCTTACTAGTCAGATATATTCTTGTGCGGTGACTAGGGGGTGTTGAGTCCAGTTCACTGAGCAGGGAGTAGGCCTTGTCTATTACATATTTGGCTTATGGAGCGGTCTCCGAGCTAATTTCAAACCCTTGTTCTATGCATCACCCCACCTCACCTTTCCCGTTAAGCAGCCATAGTGTGTCTTCTAAAGGTGTGACTCTGTTCTGTTTTGTACTTCAGTTCAAGTGTAGTGATTTTGACATTCCCTCTATAAGCGATATCTTAGGATAAGTGTCTTTTTCTGTGTGACTTATTTCACTTAGAATCATCGTACCTAAATCCACTCATCATGCTGCTAACTAGCCTTATGACATTGATTTCATGGCTGAGTGATATTCCATTGGGCCAAGTAGCACCATTTCTTTATCCATTTTTCTCTTTCCTGCGATATTGAAGGTGTACCGAAGTGGAGGTTCTTGGAAACAGAGCAGCCGTAAAGTTTGGGGTGCCTGTGTCTTGTTGATTTTTATTTTTCCCAATTTATACGCCCATGAGTGGAAGTGCCCTATGCTCTCTAAGCTGTGTTTATTACTTGTTTCAGGACACACCGTACACTTCTCCAGAGTGCCTGTTGGCAAATTACATCCTGCCCATCAGCGTAGCAAGGCTCGCATGTCTCCATGGCCTGTCCTGCTTTTCTGGTTTTTACACTTTTTTCAGCATGGCCCTTTTGACCGAGGGCAAGCGAGACTTTTTTGTAGCGCTGATTTGCCCTTCCGGCTTGCTTGGTTGGCCAAAAAGGGCGTATGCGTTTTTTCCTGAATATATTCAGGAAAAAACGCATACGCCCTTTTTGGCCAAGGGCATCATTGTCAACGTTTTGCCGCTTTTCATGTGCTTTAAAGGCGAGTCGAATCTACCTCCTGAAATCTGTTTCCTGCAAATCTGCCTTGCTTTCAAATCCTCTTCGTTGCCTTCCCTCAATATATTTGTGGACGAGAGTTCTCATTTATAACTCTGCACGTTTGTGAATTGCAGTGCCCCTGAGCTCCATTTTTCTACTCGCTTTTTTGGGAGCTGGCCGCAAAAGCGCAGGATTGCTTCAGGCCCTATTCGGCTTCCAGGGGGCCGCCGGAGCCTGTGGTTCATTCTTCTTCCTGATGGGAAAATGGAGTGACCTGTGCCTGTCCCAACACCTAGGGCTAGTCTCTCGTTGGTTGCCCTTCTTCCCGTTCATCCTCAGGACAAATTGCAACCTGTACGAAACAGGAGGTTAAAAGTGCTGATTCTCCAAGTAGGGAGATGGTTAGTCAAGCGGCTGGAATGGCGAACCCGAACACAAGGAGAGGAGAAATGAGGTGCGTTTTAGAAGCCATTCCCGATCTCACAGCATACCATCTTCTGGGTTTCCTATGCATGTTTTGATGTAGGAAGATGCCCTTGTACCTGGAGATTTGAGACCCATGGGGTGGGTACCCCGCAGTGTTACTTTAAAGTATCTGCATTTGCTCACCCAACCTCACCAATCCTCTGAGCCCCAAGAGTGTCCAGCCTTATGTCTCATCCAGCTGTGGGTCTAGATATGGTCAATCCAGGTTGCATCAGAGACCCTGAACGGATTTCGTAAGAATTTCTCTTTCACTGTCTTTGTTTTGTGGGTTTTTAAAGTAATTTATGTTTAGAATGGGGCTTGGCTGCTTTTCTATGCTGTGTTTATGCTGCTTTACACCCTCTTGATTCACTTGCAGAGAGATATCGATACATAGGTTTTCAGATTCTTACTACTCAGATATATTCTTGTGCAGTGACTAGGGGGTGTTGAGTCCAGTTCACTGAGCAGGGAGTAGGCCTTGTCTATTACATATTTGGCTTATGGAGAGGTCTCTGAGCTAATTTCAAACCCTTGTTTTATGCATCACCCCACCTCACCTTTCCCGTTAAGCAGCCATAGTGTGTCTTCTAAAGGTGTGACCCTGTTCTGTTTTGTAATTCAGTTCAAGTGTAGCGATTTTGACATTCCCTCTATAAGCGATATCTTAGGATAAGTGTCTTTTTCTGTGTGACTTATTTCACTTAGAATCATCGTCGCTAAATCCACTCATCATGCTGCTAACTAGCCTTATGACATTGATTTCATGGCTGAGTGATATTCCATTGGGCCAAGTACCACCATTTCTTTATCCATTTTTCTCTTTCTGGGATATTGAAGGTGTACCGAAGTGGAGGTTCTTGGAAACAGAGCAGCCGTAAATTTTGGGGTGCCTGTGTCTTGTTGATTTTTAGTTTTCCCAATTTATACGCCCATGAGTGGAAGTGCCCTATGCTCTCTAAGCTGTGTTTATTACTTGTTTCAGGACACACCGTACCCTTCTCCAGAGTGGCTGTTGGCAATTTACAACCTGCCCATCAGCGTAGCAAGGCTCCCATGTCTCCATGGCCTGTCCTGCTTTTCTGGTTTTTACAGTTTGTTCAGCATGGCCCTTTTGACCGAGGGAAAGCGAGACTTCTTTGTAGCGCTGATTTGCCCTTCCGGCTTGCTTGGTTGGCCAAAAAGGGCGTATGCGTTTTTTCCTGAATATATTCAGGAAAAAACGCATACGCCCTTTTTGGCCAAGGGCATCATTGTCAACGTTTTGCCACTTTTCATGTGCTTTAAAGGCGAGTCGAATCTACCTCCTGAAATCTGTTTCCTGCAAATCTGCCTTGCTTTCAAATCCTCTTCGTTGCCTTCCGTCAATATATTTGTGGACGAGAGTTATCATTGATAACTCTGCACGTTTGTGAATTGCAGTGCCCCTGAGCTCCATTTGTCTACTCGCTTTTTTGGGAGCTGGCCGCAAAAGCGCAGGATTGCTTCAGGCCCTTTTTTGGTTCTGGGGGGCAGGCTGAGCCTGTGGTTCATTCTTCTTCCTGATGGGAAAATGGAGTGACCTACGCCTGTCCCAACACCTAGCGCTCGTCTCTCGTTGGTTCCGCGTCTTCCCGTTCATCCTCAGGACAAATTGCAACCTGTACAATCAGGAGGTTAAAGGTGCTGATTCTCCAAGTAGGGAGATGGTTGGTCAAGCAGCTGGAATGGCGAACCCGAGCACAAGGAGAGGAGAAATGAGGTGCGTTTTAGAAACCTTTCCCGATCTCATGGCATACCATCTTCTGGGTTTCCCATGCATGTTTTGATGTAGGAAGATGCCCTTGTACCTGGAGATTTGAGACCCATGGGGTGTGTTCCCCGCAGTTTTACTTTAAAGTATCTGCGTTTGCTCACCCAACCTCACCAATCCTCTCAGCCCCAAGAGTGTCCAGCCTTATGTCTCATCCAGCTGTGGGTCTAGATATGGTCAATCCAGGTTGCATCAGAGACCCTGAACGGATTTTGTAAGAATTTCTCTCTCTTTCACTGTCTTTGTTTTGTGGGTTTTTTAAAGTAATTTATGTTTAGAATCGGGCTTGGCTGCTTTTCCCTGCTGTGTTGATGCCGCTTTACACCCTCTTGATTCACTTGCAGAGAGATATCGATACATAGGTTTTCAGATTCTTACTACTCAGATATATTCTTGTGTGGTGACTAGGGTGTGTTGAGTCCAGTTCACTGAGCAGGGAGTGGCCTTGTCTATTACATATTTGGCTTATGGAGCGGTCTCGGAGCTAATTTCAAACCCTTGTTTTATGCATCACCCCACCTCACCTTTCCCGTTAAGCAGCCATAGTGTGTCTTCTAAAGGTGTGACTCTGTTCTGTTTTGTAATTCAGTTCAAGTGTAGCGATTTTGACATTCCCTCTATAAGCGATATCTTAGGATAAGTGTCTTTTTCTGTGTGACTTATTTCACTTAGAATCATCGTCGCTAAATCCACTCATCATGCTGCTAACTAGCCTTATGACATTGATTTCATGGCTGAGTGATATTCCATTGGGCCAAGTACCACCATTTCTTTATCCATTTTTCTCTTTCCTGCGATATTGAAGGTGTACCGAAGTGGAGGTTCTTGGAAACAGAGCAGCCGTAAAGTTTGGGGTGCCTGTGTCTTGTTGATTGTTAGTTTTCCCAATTTATACGCCCATGAGTGGAAGTGCCCTATGCTCTCTAAGCTGTGTTTATTACTTGTTTCAGGACACACCGTACACTTCTCCAGAGTGCCTGTTGGCAAATTACATCCTGCCCATCAGCGTAGCAAGGCTCGCATGTCTCCATGGCCTGTCCTGCTTTTCTGGTTTTTACACTTTTTTCAGCATGGCCCTTTTGACCGAGGGCAAGCGAGACTTTTTTGTAGCGCTGATTTGCCCTTCCGGCTTGCTTGGTTGGCCAAAAAGGGCGTATGCGTTTTTTCCTGAATATATTCAGGAAAAAACGCATACGCCCTTTTTGGCCAAGGGCATCATTGTCAACGTTTTGCCGCTTTTCATGTGCTTTAAAGGCGAGTCGAATCTACCTCCTGAAATCTGTTTCCTGCAAATCTGCCTTGCTTTCAAATCCTCTTCGTTGCCTTCCCTCAATATATTTGTGGACGAGAGTTCTCATTTATAACTCTGCACGTTTGTGAATTGCAGTGCCCCTGAGCTCCATTTTTCTACTCGCTTTTTTGGGAGCTGGCCGCAAAAGCGCAGGATTGCTTCAGGCCCTATTCGGCTTCCAGGGGGCCGCCGGAGCCTGTGGTTCATTCTTCTTCCTGATGGGAAAATGGAGTGACCTGTGCCTGTCCCAACACCTAGGGCTAGTCTCTCGTTGGTTGCCCTTCTTCCCGTTCATCCTCAGGACAAATTGCAACCTGTACGAAACAGGAGGTTAAAAGTGCTGATTCTCCAAGTAGGGAGATGGTTAGTCAAGCGGCTGGAATGGCGAACCCGAACACAAGGAGAGGAGAAATGAGGTGCGTTTTAGAAGCCTTTCCCGATCTCACAGCATACCATCTTCTGGGTTTCCCATGCATGTTTTGATGTAGGAAGATGCCCTTGTACCTGGAGATTTGAGACCCATGGGGTGGGTACCCCGCAGTGTTACTTTAAAGTATCTGCATTTGCTCACCCAACCTCACCAATCCTCTGAGCCCCAAGAGTGTCCAGCCTTATGTCTCATCCAGCTGTGGGTCTAGATATGGTCAATCCAGGTTGCATCAGAGACCCTGAACGGATTTCGTAAGAATTTCTCTCTCTTTCACTGTCTTTGTTTTGTGGGTTTTTAAAGTAATTTATGTTTAGAATGGGGCTTGGCTGCTTTTCTATGCTGTGTTTATGCTGCTTTACACCCTCTTGATTCACTTGCAGAGAGATATCGATACATAGGTTTTCAGATTCTTACTACTCAGATATATTCTTGTGCAGTGACTAGGGGGTGTTGAGTCCAGTTCACTGAGCAGGGAGTAGCCCTTGTCTATTACATATTTGGCTTATGGAGAGGTCTCTGAGCTAATTTCAAACCCTTGTTTTATGCATCACCCCACCTCACCTTTCCCGTTAAGCAGCCATAGTGTGTCTTCTAAAGGTGTGACCCTGTTCTGTTTTGTAATTCAGTTCAAGTGTAGCGATTTTGACATTCCCTCTATAAGCGATATCTTAGGATAAGTGTCTTTTTCTGTGTGACTTATTTCACTTAGAATCATCGTCGCTAAATCCACTCATCATGCTGCTAACTAGCCTTATGACATTGATTTCATGGCTGAGTGATATTCCATTGGGCCAAGTACCACCATTTCTTTATCCATTTTTCTCTTTCTGGGATATTGAAGGTGTACCGAAGTGGAGGTTTTTGGAAACAGAGCAGCCGTAAAGGTTGGGGTGCCTGTGTCTTGTTGATTTTTCTTTTTCCCAATTTATACGCCCATGAGTGGAAGTGCCCTATGTACTCTAAGCTGTGTTTATTACTTGTTTCAGGACACACCGTACCCTTCTCCAGAGTGGCTGTTGGCAATTTACAACCTGCCCATCAGCGTAGCAAGGCTCCCATGTCTCCATGGCCTGTCCTGCTTTTCTGGTTTTTACACTTTTTTCAGCATGGCCCTTTTGACCGAGGGCAAGCGAGACTTCTTTGTAGCGCTGATTTGCCCTTCCGGCTGGCTTGATTGGCCAAAAAGGGCGTATGCCTTTTTTCCTGAATATATTCAGGAAAAAACGCATACGCCCTTTTTGGCCAAGGGCATCATTGTCAACGTTTTGCCACTTTTCATGTGCTTTAAAGGCGAGTCGAATCTACCTCCTGAAATCTGTTTCCTGCAAATCTGCCTTGCTTTCAAATCCTCTTCGTTGCCTTCCCTCAATATATTTGTGGACGAGAGTTATCATTGATAACTCTGCACGTTTGTGTATTGCAGTGCCCCTGAGCTCCATTTGTCTATTCGCTTTTTTGGGAGCTGGCCGCAAAAGCGCAGGATTGCTTCAGGCCCTTTTTGGTTCTGGGGGGCAGGCTGAGCCTGTGGTTCATTCTTCTTCCTGATGGTAAAATGGAGTGACCTGTGCCTGTCCCAAGACCTAGGGCTAGTCTCTCGTTGGTTGCCCGTCTTCCCGTTCATCCTCAGGACAAATTGCAACCTGTACAAAACAGGAGGTTAAAGGTGCTGATTCTCCAAGTAGGGAGATGTTTAGTCAAGCAGCTAGAATGGCGAATCCGAGCACAAGGAGAGGAGAAATGAGGTGCATTTTAGAAGCCTTTCCCGATCTCACGGCATACAATTCTCTGGGTTTCCCATGCATGTTTTGATGTAGGAAGATGCCCTTGTACCTGGAGATTTGAGACCCATGGGGTGGGTACCCCGCAGTATTACTTTAAAGTATCTGCGTTTGCTCACCCAACCTCACCAATCCTCTCAGCCCCAAGAGTGTCCAGCCTTAAGTCTCATCCAGCTGTGGGTCTAGATATGGTCTATCCAGGTGGCATCAGAGCTCCTGAACTGATTTTGTAAGAATTTCTCTCTCTTTCACTGTCTTTGTTTTGTGGGTTTTTTTAAGTAATTTATGTTTAGAATGGGGCTTGGCTGCTTTTCCCTGTTGTGTTTATGCCGCTTTACACCCTCTTGATTCACTTGCAGAGAGATATCGATACATAGGTTTTCAGATTCTTACTACTCAGATATATTCTTGTGCAGTGACTAGGGGGTGTTGAGTCCAGTTCACTGAGCAGGGAGTAGGCCTTGTCTATTACATATTTGGCTTATGGAGAGGTCTCTGAGCTAATTTCACACCCTTGTTTTATGCATCACCCCACCTCACCTTTCCCGTTAAGCAGCCATAGTGTGTCTTCTAAAGGTGTGACTCTGTTCTGTTTTGTAATTCAGTTCAAGTGTAGCGATTTTGACATTCCCTCTATAAGCGATATCTTAGGATAAGTGTCTTTTTCTGTGTGACTTATTTCACTTAGAATCATCGTCGCTAAATCCACTCATCATGCTGCTAACTAGCCTTATGACATTGATTTCATGGCTGAGTGATATTCCATTGGGCCAAGTACCACCATTTCTTTATCCATTTTTCTCTTTCTGGGATATTGAAGGTGTACCGAAGTGGAGGTTCTTGGAAACAGAGCAGCCGTAAAGTTTGGGGTGCCTGTGTCTTGTTGATTTTTAGTTTTCCCAATTTATACGCCCATGAGTGGAAGTGCCCTATGCTCTCTAAGCTGTATTTATTACTTGTTTCAGGACACACCGTACCCTTCTCCAGAGTGGCTGTTGGCAATTTACAACCTGCCCATCAGCGTAGCAAGGCTCCCATGTCTCCATGGCCTGTCCTGCTTTTCTGGTTTTTACAGTTTGTTCAGCATGGCCCTTTTGACCGAGGGCAAGCGAGAGTTCTTTGTAGCGCTGATTTGCCCTTCCGGCTTGCTTGGTTGGCCAAAAAGGGCGTATGCGTTTTTTCCTGAATATATTCAGGAAAAAACGCATACGCCCTTTTTGGCCAAGGGCATCATTGTCAACGTTTTGCCACTTTTCATGTGCTTTAAAGGCGAGTCGAATCTACCTCCTGAAATCTGTTTCCTGCAAATCTGCCTTGCTTTCAAATCCTCTTCGTTGCCTTCCCTCAATATATTTGTGGACGAGAGTTATCATTGATAACTCTGCACGTTTGTGAATTGCAGTGCCCCTGAGCTCCATTTGTCTACTCGCTTTTTTGGGAGCTGGCCGCAAAAGCGCAGGATTGCTTCAGGCCCTTTTTTGGTTCTGGGGGGCAGGCTGAGCCTGTGGTTCATTCTTCTTCCTGATGGGAAAATGGAGTGACCTGTGCCTGTCCCAACACCTAGGGCTAGTCTCTCGTTGGTTCCCCGTCTTCCCGTTCATCCTCAGGACAGATTGCAACCTGTACGAAACAGGAGGTTAAAGGTGCTGATTCTCCAAGTAGGGAGATGGTTAGTCAAGCGGCTGGAATGGCGAACCCGAGCACAAGGAGAGGAGAAATGAGGTGCGTTTTAGAAACCTTTCCCGATCTCACGGCATACCATCTTCTGGGTTTCCCATGCATGTTTTGATGTAGGAAGATGCCCTTGTACCTGGAGATTTGAGACCCATGGGGTGTGTACCCCGCGGTGTTACTTTAAAGTATCTGGGTTTGCTCACCCAACCTCACCAATCCTCTCAGCCCCAAGAGTGTCCAGCCTTATGTCTCATCCAGCTGTGGGTCTAGATATGGTCAATCCAGGTTGCATCAGAGACCCTGAACGGATTTTGTAAGAATTTCTCTCTCTTTCACTGTCTTTGTTTTGTGGGTTTTTTAAAGTAATTTATGTTTAGAATGGGGCTTGGCTGCTTTTCTCTGCTGCGTTTATGCCGCTTTACACCCTCTTGATTCACTTGCAGAGAGATATCGATACATAGATTTTCAGATTCTTCATAGTCAGTTATATTCTTGTGCGGTGACTAGGCGGTGTTGAGTCCAGTTTACTGAGCAGGGAGTAGGCCTTGTCTATTACATATTTGGCTTATGGAGAGGTCTCTGAGCTAATTTCAAACCCTTGTTTTATGCATCACCCCACCTCACCTTTCCCGTTAAGCAGCCATAGTGTGTCTTCTAAAGGTGTGACCCTGTTCTGTTTTGTAATTCAGTTCAAGTGTAGCGATTTTGACATTCCCTCTATAAGCGATATCTTAGGATAAGTGTCTTTTTCTGTGTGACTTATTTCACTTAGAATCATCGTCGCTAAATCCACTCATCATGCTGCTAACTAGCCTTATGACATTGATTTCATGGCTGAGTGATATTCCATTGGGCCAAGTACCACCATTTCTTTATCCATTTTTCTCTTTCTGGGATATTGAAGGTGTACCGAAGTGGAGGTTTTTGGAAAAAGAGCAGCCGTAAAGGTTGGGGTGCCTGTGTCTTGTTGATTTTTATTTTTCCCAATTTATACGCCCATGAGTGGAAGTGCCCTATGTACTCTAAGCTGTGTTTATTACTTGTTTCAGGACACACCGTACCCTTCTCCAGAGTGGCTGTTGGCAATTTACAACCTGCCCATCAGCGTAGCAAGGCTCCCATGTCTCCATGGCCTGTCCTGCTTTTCTGGTTTTTACACTTTTTTCAGCATGGCCCTTTTGACCGAGGGCAAGCGAGACTTCTTTGTAGCGCTGATTTGCCCTTCCGGCTGGCTTGATTGGCCAAAAAGGGCGTATGCCTTTTTTCCTGAATATATTCAGGAAAAAACGCATACGCCCTTTTTGGCCAAGGGCATCATTGTCAACGTTTTGCCACTTTTCATGTGCTTTAAAGGCGAGTCGAATCTACCTCCTGAAATCTGTTTCCTGCAAATCTGCCTTGCTTTCAAATCCTCTTCGTTGCCTTCCCTCAATATATTTGTGGACGAGAGTTATCATTGATAATTCTGCACGTTTGTGTATTGCAGTGCCCCTGAGCTCCATTTGTCTATTCGCTTTTTTGGGAGCTGGCCGCAAAAGCGCAGGATTGCTTCAGGCCCTTTTTGGTTCTGGGGGGCAGGCTGAGCCTGTGGTTCATTCTTCTTCCTGATGGTAAAATGGAGTGACCTGTGCCTGTCCCAAGACCTAGGGCTAGTCTCTCGTTGGTTGCCCGTCTTCCCGTTCATCCTCAGGACAAATTGCAACCTGTACAAAACAGGAGGTTAAAGGTGCTGATTCTCCAAGTAGGGAGATGTTTAGTCAAGCAGCTAGAATGGCGAATCCGAGCACAAGGAGAGGAGAAATGAGGTGCATTTTAGAAGCCTTTCCTGATCTCACGGCATACAATTCTCTGGGTTTCCCATGCATGTTTTGATGTAGGAAGATGCCCTTGTACCTGGAGATTTGAGACCCATGGGGTGGGTACCCCGCAGTATTACTTTAAAGTATCTGCGTTTGCTCACCCAACCTCACCAATCCTCTCAGCCCCAAGAGTGTCCAGCCTTAAGTCTCATCCAGCTGTGGGTCTAGATATGGTCTATCCAGGTGGCATCAGAGCTCCTGAACTGATTTTGTAAGAATTTCTCTCTCTTTCACTGTCTTTGTTTTGTGGGTTTTTTTAAGTAATTTATGTTTAGAATGGGGCTTGGCTGCTTTTCCCTGTTGTGTTTATGCCGCTTTACACCCTCTTGATTCACTTGCAGAGAGATATCGATACATAGGTTTTCAGATTCTTACTACTCAGATATATTCTTGTGCAGTGACTAGGGGGTGTTGAGTCCAGTTCACTGAGCAGGGAGTAGGCCTTGTCTATTACATATTTGGCTTATGGAGAGGTCTCTGAGCTAATTTCACACCCTTGTTTTATGCATCACCCCACCTCACCTTTCCCGTTAAGCAGCCATAGTGTGTCTTCTAAAGGTGTGACTCTGTTCTGTTTTGTAATTCAGTTCAAGTGTAGCGATTTTGACATTCCCTCTATAAGCGATATCTTAGGATAAGTGTCTTTTTCTGTGTGACTTATTTCACTTAGAATCATCGTCGCTAAATCCACTCATCATGCTGCTAACTAGCCTTATGACATTGATTTCATGGCTGAGTGATATTCCATTGGGCCAAGTACCACCATTTCTTTATCCATTTTTCTCTTTCTGGGATATTGAAGGTGTACCGAAGTGGAGGTTCTTGGAAACAGAGCAGCCGTAAAGTTTGGGGTGCCTGTGTCTTGTTGATTTTTAGTTTTCCCAATTTATACGCCCATGAGTGGAAGTGCCCTATGTACTCTAAGCTGTGTTTATTACTTGTTTCAGGACACACCGTACCCTTCTCCAGAGTGGCTGTTGGCAATTTACAACCTGCCCATCAGCGTAGCAAGGCTCCCATGTCTCCATGGCCTGTCCTGCTTTTCTGGTTTTTACAGTTTGTTCAGCATGGCCCTTTTGACCGAGGGCAAGCGAGAGTTCTTTGTAGCGCTGATTTGCCCTTCCGGCTTGCTTGGTTGGCCAAAAAGGGCGTATGCGTTTTTTCCTGAATATATTCAGGAAAAAACGCATACGCCCTTTTTGGCCAAGGGCATCATTGTCAACGTTTTGCCACTTTTCATGTGCTTTAAAGGCGAGTCGAATCTACCTCCTGAAATCTGTTTCCTGCAAATCTGCCTTGCTTTCAAATCCTCTTCGTTGCCTTCCCTCAATATATTTGTGGACGAGAGTTATCATTGATAACTCTGCACGTTTGTGAATTGCAGTGCCCCTGAGCTCCATTTGTCTACTCGCTTTTTTGGGAGCTGGCCGCAAAAGCGCAGGATTGCTTCAGGCCCTTTTTTGGTTCTGGGGGGCAGGCTGAGCCTGTGGTTCATTCTTCTTCCTGATGGGAAAATGGAGTGACCTGTGCCTGTCCCAACACCTAGGGCTAGTCTCTCGTTGGTTCCCCGTCTTCCCGTTCATCCTCAGGACAGATTGCAACCTGTACGAAACAGGAGGTTAAAGGTGCTGATTCTCCAAGTAGGGAGATGGTTAGTCAAGCGGCTGGAATGGCGAACCCGAGCACAAGGAGAGGAGAAATGAGGTGCGTTTTAGAAACCTTTCCCGATCTCACGGCATACCATCTTCTGGGTTTCCCATGCATGTTTTGATGTAGGAAGATGCCCTTGTACCTGGAGATTTGAGACCCATGGGGTGTGTACCCCGCGGTGTTACTTTAAAGTATCTGGGTTTGCTCACCCAACCTCACCAATCCTCTCAGCCCCAAGAGTGTCCAGCCTTATGTCTCATCCAGCTGTGGGTCTAGATATGGTCAATCCAGGTTGCATCAGAGACCCTGAACGGATTTTGTAAGAATTTCTCTCTCTTTCACTGTCTTTGTTTTGTGGGTTTTTTAAAGTAATTTATGTTTAGAATGGGGCTTGGCTGCTTTTCTCTGCTGCGTTTATGCCGCTTTACACCCTCTTGATTCACTTGCAGAGAGATATCGATACATAGATTTTCAGATTCTTCATAGTCAGTTATATTCTTGTGCGGTGACTAGGCGGTGTTGAGTCCAGTTTACTGAGCAGGGAGTAGGCCTTGTCTATTACATATTTGGCTTATGGAGAGGTCTCTGAGCTAATTTCAAACCCTTGTTTTATGCATCACCCCACCTCACCTTTCCCGTTAAGCAGCCATAGTGTGTCTTCTAAAGGTGTGACCCTGTTCTGTTTTGTAATTCAGTTCAAGTGTAGCGATTTTGACATTCCCTCTATAAGCGATATCTTAGGATAAGTGTCTTTTTCTGTGTGACTTATTTCACTTAGAATCATCGTCGCTAAATCCACTCATCATGCTGCTAACTAGCCTTATGACATTGATTTCATGGCTGAGTGATATTCCATTGGGCCAAGTACCACCATTTCTTTATCCATTTTTCTCTTTCTGGGATATTGAAGGTGTACCGAAGTGGAGGTTTTTGGAAAAAGAGCAGCCGTAAAGGTTGGGGTGCCTGTGTCTTGTTGATTTTTATTTTTCCCAATTTATACGCCCATGAGTGGAAGTGCCCTATGTACTCTAAGCTGTGTTTATTACTTGTTTCAGGACACACCGTACCCTTCTCCAGAGTGGCTGTTGGCAATTTACAACCTGCCCATCAGCGTAGCAAGGCTCCCATGTCTCCATGGCCTGTCCTGCTTTTCTGGTTTTTACACTTTTTTAAGCATGGCCCTTTTGACCGAGGGCAAGCGAGACTTCTTTGTAGCGCTGATTTGCCCTTCCGGCTGGCTTGATTGGCCAAAAAGGGCGTATGCCTTTTTTCCTGAATATATTCAGGAAAAAACGCATACGCCCTTTTTGGCCAAGGGCATCATT
Organism: Eubalaena glacialis; assembly: GCF_028564815.1. Lineage (NCBI taxonomy): Eukaryota > Metazoa > Chordata > Mammalia > Artiodactyla > Balaenidae > Eubalaena > Eubalaena glacialis. Next base: position 767,801 of record NW_026871205.1, read on the forward strand.
GTCAACGTTTTGCCACTTTTCATGTGCTTTAAAGGCGAGTCGAATCTACCTCCTGAAATCTGTTTCCTGCAAATCTGCCTTGCTTTCAAATCCTCTTCGTTGCCTTCCCTCAATATATTTGTGGACGAGAGTTATCATTGATAATTCTGCACGTTTGTGTATTGCAGTGCCCCTGAGCTCCATTTGTCTATTCGCTTTTTTGGGAGCTGGCCGCAAAAGCGCAGGATTGCTTCAGGCCCTTTTTGGTTCTGGGGGGCAGGCTGAGCCTGTGGTTCATTCTTCTTCCTGATGGTAAAATGGAGTGACCTGTGCCTGTCCCAAGACCTAGGGCTAGTCTCTCGTTGGTTGCCCGTCTTCCCGTTCATCCTCAGGACAAATTGCAACCTGTACAAAACAGGAGGTTAAAGGTGCTGATTCTCCAAGTAGGGAGATGTTTAGTCAAGCAGCTAGAATGGCGAATCCGAGCACAAGGAGAGGAGAAATGAGGTGCATTTTAGAAGCCTTTCCTGATCTCACGGCATACAATTCTCTGGGTTTCCCATGCATGTTTTGATGTAGGAAGATGCCCTTGTACCTGGAGATTTGAGACCCATGGGGTGGGTACCCCGCAGTATTACTTTAAAGTATCTGCGTTTGCTCACCCAACCTCACCAATCCTCTCAGCCCCAAGAGTGTCCAGCCTTAAGTCTCATCCAGCTGTGGGTCTAGATATGGTCTATCCAGGTGGCATCAGAGCTCCTGAACTGATTTTGTAAGAATTTCTCTCTCTTTCACTGTCTTTGTTTTGTGGGTTTTTTTAAGTAATTTATGTTTAGAATGGGGCTTGGCTGCTTTTCCCTGTTGTGTTTATGCCGCTTTACACCCTCTTGATTCACTTGCAGAGAGATATCGATACATAGGTTTTCAGATTCTTACTACTCAGATATATTCTTGTGCAGTGACTAGGGGGTGTTGAGTCCAGTTCACTGAGCAGGGAGTAGGCCTTGTCTATTACATATTTGGCTTATGGAGAGGTCTCTGAGCTAATTTCACACCCTTGTTTTATGCATCACCCCACCTCACCTTTCCCGTTAAGCAGCCATAGTGTGTCTTCTAAAGGTGTGACTCTGTTCTGTTTTGTAATTCAGTTCAAGTGTAGCGATTTTGACATTCCCTCTATAAGCGATATCTTAGGATAAGTGTCTTTTTCTGTGTGACTTATTTCACTTAGAATCATCGTCGCTAAATCCACTCATCATGCTGCTAACTAGCCTTATGACATTGATTTCATGGCTGAGTGATATTCCATTGGGCCAAGTACCACCATTTCTTTATCCATTTTTCTCTTTCTGGGATATTGAAGGTGTACCGAAGTGGAGGTTCTTGGAAACAGAGCAGCCGTAAAGTTTGGGGTGCCTGTGTCTTGTTGATTTTTAGTTTTCCCAATTTATACGCCCATGAGTGGAAGTGCCCTATGCTCTCTAAGCTGTGTTTATTACTTGTTTCAGGACACACCGTACCCTTCTCCAGAGTGGCTGTTGGCAATTTACAACCTGCCCATCAGCGTAGCAAGGCTCCCATGTCTCCATGGCCTGTCCTGCTTTTCTGGTTTTTACAGTTTGTTCAGCATGGCCCTTTTGACCGAGGGCAAGCGAGAGTTCTTTGTAGCGCTGATTTGCCCTTCCGGCTTGCTTGGTTGGCCAAAAAGGGCGTATGCGTTTTTTCCTGAATATATTCAGGAAAAAACGCATACGCCCTTTTTGGCCAAGGGCATCATTGTCAACGTTTTGCCACTTTTCATGTGCTTTAAAGGCGAGTCGAATCTACCTCCTGAAATCTGTTTCCTGCAAATCTGCCTTGCTTTCAAATCCTCTTCGTTGCCTTCCCTCAATATATTTGTGGACGAGAGTTATCATTGATAACTCTGCACGTTTGTGAATTGCAGTGCCCCTGAGCTCCATTTGTCTACTCGCTTTTTTGGGAGCTGGCCGCAAAAGCGCAGGATTGCTTCAGGCCCTTTTTTGGTTCTGGGGGGCAGGCTGAGCCTGTGGTTCATTCTTCTTCCTGATGGGAAAATGGAGTGACCTGTGCCTGTCCCAACACCTAGGGCTAGTCTCTCGTTGGTTCCCCGTCTTCCCGTTCATCCTCAGGACAGATTGCAACCTGTACGAAACAGGAGGTTAAAGGTGCTGATTCTCCAAGTAGGGAGATGGTTAGTCAAGCGGCTGGAATGGCGAACCCGAGCACAAGGAGAGGAGAAATGAGGTGCGTTTTAGAAACCTTTCCCGATCTCACGGCATACCATCTTCTGGGTTTCCCATGCATGTTTTGATGTAGGAAGATGCCCTTGTACCTGGAGATTTGAGACCCATGGGGTGTGTACCCCGCGGTGTTACTTTAAAGTATCTGGGTTTGCTCACCCAACCTCACCAATCCTCTCAGCCCCAAGAGTGTCCAGCCTTATGTCTCATCCAGCTGTGGGTCTAGATATGGTCAATCCAGGTTGCATCAGAGACCCTGAACGGATTTTGTAAGAATTTCTCTCTCTTTCACTGTCTTTGTTTTGTGGGTTTTTTAAAGTAATTTATGTTTAGAATGGGGCTTGGCTGCTTTTCTCTGCTGCGTTTATGCCGCTTTACACCCTCTTGATTCACTTGCAGAGAGATATCGATACATAGATTTTCAGATTCTTCATAGTCAGTTATATTCTTGTGCGGTGACTAGGCGGTGTTGAGTCCAGTTTACTGAGCAGGGAGTAGGCCTTGTCTATTACATATTTGGCTTATGGAGAGGTCTCTGAGCTAATTTCAAACCCTTGTTTTATGCATCACCCCACCTCACCTTTCCCGTTAAGCAGCCATAGTGTGTCTTCTAAAGGTGTGACCCTGTTCTGTTTTGTAATTCAGTTCAAGTGTAGCGATTTTGACATTCCCTCTATAAGCGATATCTTAGGATAAGTGTCTTTTTCTGTGTGACTTATTTCACTTAGAATCATCGTCGCTAAATCCACTCATCATGCTGCTAACTAGCCTTATGACATTGATTTCATGGCTGAGTGATATTCCATTGGGCCAAGTACCACCATTTCTTTATCCATTTTTCTCTTTCTGGGATATTGAAGGTGTACCGAAGTGGAGGTTTTTGGAAAAAGAGCAGCCGTAAAGGTTGGGGTGCCTGTGTCTTGTTGATTTTTATTTTTCCCAATTTATACGCCCATGAGTGGAAATGCCCTATGTACTCTAAGCTGTGTTTATTACTTGTTTCAGGACACACCGTACCCTTCTCCAGAGTGGCTGTTGGCAATTTACAACCTGCCCATCAGCGTAGCAAGGCTCCCATGTCTCCATGGCCTGTCCTGCTTTTCTGGTTTTTACACTTTTTTCAGCATGGCCCTTTTGACCGAGGGCAAGCGAGACTTCTTTGTAGCGCTGATTTGCCCTTCCGGCTGGCTTGATTGGCCAAAAAGGGCGTATGCCTTTTTTCCTGAATATATTCAGGAAAAAACGCATACGCCCTTTTTGGCCAAGGGCATCATTGTCAACGTTTTGCCACTTTTCATGTGCTTTAAAGGCGAGTCGAATCTACCTCCTGAAATCTGTTTCCTGCAAATCTGCCTTGCTTTCAAATCCTCTTCGTTGCCTTCCCTCAATATATTTGTGGACGAGATTAATCATTGATAACTCTGCACGTTTGTGTATTGCAGTGCCCCTGAGCTCCATTTGTCTATTCGCTTTTTTGGGAGCTGGCCGCAAAAGCGCAGGATTGCTTCAGGCCCTTTTTGGTTCTGGGGGGCAGGCTGAGCCTGTGGTTCATTCTTCTTCCTGATGGTAAAATGGAGTGACCTGTGCCTGTCCCAAGACCTAGGGCTAGTCTCTCGTTGGTTGCCCGTCTTCCCTTTCATCCTCAGGACAAATTGCAACCTGTACAAAACAGGAGGTTAAAGGTGCTGATTCTCCAAGTAGGGAGATGTTTAGTCAAGCAGCTAGAATGGCGAATCCGAGCACAAGGAGAGGAGAAATGAGGTGCATTTTAGAAGCCTTTCCCGATCTCACGGCATACAATTCTCTGGGTTTCCCATGCATGTTTTGATGTAGGAAGATGCCCTTGTACCTGGAGATTTGAGACCCATGGGGTGGGTACCCCGCAGTATTACTTTAAAGTATCTGCGTTTGCTCACCCAACCTCACCAATCCTCTCAGCCCCAAGAGTGTCCAGCCTTAAGTCTCATCCAGCTGTGGGTCTAGATATGGTCTATCCAGGTGGCATCAGAGCTCCTGAACTGATTTTGTAAGAATTTCTCTCTCTTTCACTGTCTTTGTTTTGTGGGTTTTTTTAAGTAATTTATGTTTAGAATGGGGCTTGGCTGCTTTTCCCTGCTGTGTTTATGCCGCTTTACACCCTCTTGATTCACTTGCAGAGAGATATCGATACATAGGTTTTCAGATTCATACTAGTCAGATATATTCTTGTGCGGTGACTAGGGGGTGTTGAGTCCAGTTCACTGAGCAGGGAGTAGGCCTTGTCTATTACATATTTGGCTTATGGAGAGGTCTCTGAGCTAATTTCACACCCTTGTTTTATGCATCACCCCACCTCACCTTTCCCGTTAAGCAGCCATAGTGTGTCTTCTAAAGGTGTGACTCTGTTCTGTTTTGTAATTCAGTTCAAGTGTAGTGATTTTGACATTCCCTCTATAAGCGATATCTTAGGATAAGTGTCTTTTTCTGTGTGACTTATTTCACTTAGAATCATCGTACCTAAATCCACTCATCATGCTGCTAACTAGCCTTATGACATTGATTTCATGGCTGAGTGACATTCCATTGTGCCAAGTACCACCATTTGTTTATCCATTTTTCTCTTTCCTGGGATATTGAAGGTGTACCGAAGCGGAGGTTCTTGGCAACAGAACAGCCGTAAAGTTTGGGGTGCCTGTGTCTTGTTGATTTTTAGTTTTCCCAATTTATACGCCCATGAGTGGAAATGCCCTATGCTCTCTACGCTGTGTTTATTACTTGTTTCAGGACACACCGTACACTTCTCCAGAGTGCCTGTTGGCAATTTACATCCCGCCCATCAGCATAGCAAGGCTCCCATGTCTCCATGGCCTGTCCTGCTTTTCTGATTTTTACACTTTCTTCAGCATGGCCCTTTTGACCTAGGGAAAGCGAGACTACTTTGTAGCGCTGATTTGCCCTTCCGGCTTGCTTGGTTGGCCAAAAAGGGCGTATGCGTTTTTTCCTGAATATATTCAGGAAAAAACGCATACGCCCTTTTTGGCCAAGGGCCTCATTGTCAACGTTTTTCCGCTTTTCATGTGCTTTCAAGGCGAGTCGAATCTACCTCCTGAAATCTGTTTCCTGCCAATCTGCCTTGCTTTCAAATCCTCTTCGTTGCCTTCCCTCAATATATTTGTGGACGAGAGTTCTCATTTATAACTCTGCACGTTTGTGAATTGCAGTGCCCCTGAGCTCCATTTGTCTCCTCGCTTTTTTGGGAGCTGGCCGCAAAAGCGCAGGATTGCTTCAGGCCCTATTTTGGTTCTGGGGGGCAGGCTGAGCCTGTGGTTCATTCTTCTTCCTGATGGGAAAATGGAGTGACCTGTGCCTGTCCCAACACCTAGGGCTAGTCTCTCGTTGTTTCCCCGTCTTCCCCTTCATCCTCAGGACAAATTGCAACCTGGACGAAACAGGAGGTTAAAGGTGCTGATTCTCCAATTAGGGAGATGGTTAGTCAAGTGGCTGGAATGGCGAACTTGTGCACAAGGAGATGAGAAATGAGGTGCGTTTTAGAAACCTTTCCCGATCTCATGGCATACCATCTTCTGGGTTTCCCATGCATGTTTTGATGTAGGAAGATTCCTTTGTACCTGGAGATTTGAGACCCATGGGGTGGGTACCCCGCGGTGTTACTTTAAAGTATCTGCATTTGCTCACCCGACCTCACCAATCCTCTCAGCCCCAAGAGTGTCCAGCCTTATGTCTCATCCAGCTGTGGGTCTAGATATGGTCAATCCAGGTTGCATCAGAGAACCTGAACGGACTTTGTAAGAATTTCTCTCTCTTTCACTGTCTTTGCTTTGTGGGTTTTTTAAAGTAATGTATGTTTAGAATGGGGTTTGGCTGCTTTTCCCTGCTGTGTTTATGCCGCTTTACACCCTCTTGATTCACTTGCAGAGAGATATCGATACATAGGTTTTCAGATTCATACTAATCAGATATAATCTTGTGCGGTGACTAGGGGGTGTTGAGTCCAGTTAACTGAGCAGGGAGTAGGCCTTGTCTATTACATATTTGGCTTATGGAGCGGTGTCTGAGCTAATTTCAAACCCTTGTTTTATGCATCACCCCACCTCACCTTTCCGGTTAAGCAGCCATAGTGTGTCTTCTAAAGGTGTGCCTCTGTTCTGTTTTGTAATTCAGTTCAAGTTTAGCGATTTTGACATTCCCTCTATAAGCGATATCTTAGGATAAGTGTCTTTTTCTGTGTGACTTATTTCACTTAGAATCATCGTACCTAAATCCACTCATCATGCTGCTAACTAGCCTTATGACATTGATTTCATGGCTGAGTGACATTCCATTGTGCCAATTACCACCATTTGTTTATCCATTTTTCTCTTTCCTGGGATATTGAAGGTGTACCGAAATGGACGTTCTTGGAAACAGAGCAGCTGTAAATTTTGGGGTGCCTGTGTCTTGTTGATTTTTAGTTTTCCCAATTTATACGCCCATGAGTGGAAGTGCCCTATGCTCTCTAAGCTGTGTTTATTACTTGTTTCAGGACACACCATACACTTCTCCAGAGTGCCTGTTGGCAATTTACATCCCGCCCATCAGTGTAGCAAGGCTCGCATGTCTCCATGGCCTGTCCTGCTTTTCTGGTTTTTACACATTTTTCAGCATGGCCCTTTTGACCGAGGGCAAGCGAGACTTCTTTGTAGCGCTGATTTGCCCTTCCGGCTTGCTTGGTTGGCCAAAAAGGGCGTATGCGTTTTTTCCAGAATATATTCAGGAAAAAACGCATACGCCCTTTTTGGCCAAGGGCATCATTGTCAACGTTTTTCCGCTTTTCATGTGCTTTACAGGCGAGTCGAATCTACATCCTGAAATCTGTTTCCTGAAAATCTGCCTTACTTTCAAATCCTCTTCGTTGCCTTCCCTCAATATATTTGTGGACGAGAGTTCTCATTTATAACTCTGCACGTTTGTGAATTGCAGTGCCCCTGAGCTCCATTTGTCTCCTCGCTTTTTTGGGAGCTGGCCGCAAAAGCGCAGGATTGCTTCAGGCCCTATTTTGGTTCTGGGGGGCAGGCTGAGCCTGTGGTTCATTCTTCTTCCTGATGGAAAAATGGAGTGACCTGTGCCTGTCCCAACACCTAGGGCTAGTCTCTCGTTGGTTGCCCGTCTTCCCGTTCATCCTCAGGAAAATTGCAACCTGTAGGATACAGGAGTTTAAAGATGCTGATTCTCCAAGTAGGTAGATGGTGAATCAAGCGGCTGAAATGGGGAACCCGAGCACAAGGAGAGGAGAAATGAGGTGCGTTTTAGAAACCTTTCCCGATCTCATGGCATACCATCTTCTGGGTTTCACATGCATGTTTGGATGTAGGAAGATGCCCTTGTACCTGGAGATTTGAGACCCATGGTGTGGGTACCCCGCGGTATTACTTTAAAGTATCTGCGTTTCCTCACCCAACCTCACCAATCCTCTCAGCCCCAAGAGTGTCCAGCCTTATGTCTCATCCAGCTGTGGGTCTAGATATGGTCAATCCAGGTTGCATCAGAGACCCTGAACGGATTTTGTAAGAATTTCTCTCTCTTTCACTGTCTTTGCTTTGTGGGTTTTTTAAAGTAATGTATGTTTAGAATGGGGTTTGGCTGCTTTTCCCTGCTGCGTTTATGCCGCTTTACACCCTCTTGATTCACTTGCAGAGAGATATCAATACACAGGTTTTCAGATTCATACTAGTCAGATATATTCCTGTGCGGTGACTAGGGGGTGTTGAGTCCAGTTCACGGAGCAGGGAGTAGGCCTTGTCTATTACATATTTGGCTTATGGAGCGGTCTCTGAGCTAATTTCAAACCCTTGTTTTATGCATCACCCCACCTCACCTTTCCGGTTAAGCAGCCATAGTGTGTCTTCTAAAGGTGTGCCTCTGTTCTGTTTTGTAATTCAGTTCAAGTGTAGCGATTTTGACATTCCCTCTATAAGCGATATCTTAGGATAAGTGCCTTTTTCTGTGTGACTTATTTCACTTAGAATCATCGTACCTAAATCCACTCATCATGCTGCTAACTAGCCTTATGACATTGATTTCATGGCTGAGTGATATTCCATTGTGCCAAGTACCACCATTTGTTTATCCATTTTTCTCTTTCCTGGGATATTGAAGGTGTACCGAAGCGGAGGTTCTTGGCAACGGAACAGCCGTAAAGTTTGGGGTGCCTGTGTCTTGTTGATTTTTAGTTTTCCCAATTTAGACGCCCATGAGTGGAAGTGCCCTATGCTCTCTACGCTGTGTTTATTACTTGTTTCAGGACACACCGTACACTTCTCCAGAGTGCCTGTTGGCAATTTACATCCTGCCCATCAGCGTAGCAAGGCTCCCATGTCTCCATGGCCTGTCCTGCTTTTCTGGTTTTTACACTTTCTTTAGCATGGCCCTTTTGACCGAGGGAAAGCGAGACTTCTTTGTAGCGCTGATTTGCCCTTCCGGCTTGCTTGGTTGGCCAAAAAGGGCGTATGCGTTTTTTCCTGAATATATTCAGGAAAAAACGCATACGCCCTTTTTGGCCAAGGGCCTCATTGTCAACGTTTTGCCGCTTTTCATGTGCTTTAAAGGCGAGTCGAATCTACCTCCTGAAATCTGTTTCCTGCAAATCTGCCTTGCTTTCAAATCCTCTTCGTTGCCTTCCCTCAATATATTTGTGGACGAGAGTTCTCATTTATAACTCTGCACGTTTGTGAATTGCAGTGCCCCTGAGCTCCATTTGTCTCCTCGCTTTTTTGGGAGCTGGCCGCAAAAGCGCAGGATTGCTTCAGGCCCTATTTTGGTTCTGGGGGGCAGGCTGAGCCTGTGGTTCATTCTTCTTCCTGATGGGAAAATGGAGTGACCTGTGCCTGTCCCAACACCTAGGGCTAGTCTCTCGGTGTTTCCCCGTCTTCCCCTTCATCCTCAGGACAAATTGCAACCTGGACAAAACAGGAGGTTAAAGGTGCTGATTCTCCAATTAGGGAGATGGTTAGTCAAGTGGCTGGAATGGGGAATCCGAGCACAAGGAAAGGAGAAATGAGGTGCGTTTTAGAAACCTTTCCCGATCTCATGGCATACCATCTTCTGGGTTTCCCATGCATGTTTTGATGTAGGAAGATTCCCTTGTACCTGGAGATTTGAGACCCATGGGGTGGGTACCCCGCGGTGTTACTTTAAAGTATCTGCATTTGCTCACCCGACCTCACCAATCCTCTCAGCCCCAAGAGTGTCCAGCCTTATGTCTCATCCAGCTGTGGGTCTAGATATGGTCAATCCAGGTTGCATCAGAGACCCTGAACGGATTTTGTAAGAATTTCTCTCTCTTTCACTGTCTTTGCTTTGTGGGTTTTTTAAAGTAATGTATGTATAGAATGGGGTTTGGCTGCTTTTCCCTGCTGTGTTTATGCCGCTTTACACCCTCTTGATTCACTTGCAGACAGATATCGATACATAGGTTTTCAGATTCTTACTAGTCAGATATATTCTTGTGTGGTGACTAGGGTGTGTTGAGTCCAGTTCACTGAGCAGGGAGTAGGCCTTGTCTATTACATATTTGGCTTATGGAGCGGTGTCTGAGCTAATTTCAAACCCTTGTTTTATGCATCACCCCACCTCACCTTTCCGGTTAAGCAGCCATAGTGTGTCTTCTAAAGGTGTGCCTCTGTTCTGTTTTGTAATTCAGTTCAAGTTTAGCGATTTTGACATTCCCTCTATAAGCGATATCTTAGGATAAGTGCCTTTTTCTGTGTGACTTATTTCACTTAGAATCATCGTACCTAAATCCACTCATCATGCTGCTAACTAGCCTTATGACATTGATTTCATGGCTGAGTGATATTCCATTGTGCCAAGTACCACCATTTCTTTATCCATTTTTCTCTTTCCTGGGATATTGAAGGTGTACCGAAGCGGAGGTTCTTGGCAACAGAGCAGCCGTAAAGTTTGGGGTGCCTGTGTCTTGTTGATTTTTAGTTTTCCCAATTTACACGCCCATGAGTGGAAGTGCCCTATGCTCTCTACACTGTGTTTATTACTTGTTTCAGGACACACCGTACTCTTCTCCAGAGTGCCTGTTGGCAATTTACATCCCGCCCATCAGCGTAGCAAGGCTCCCATGTCTCCATGGCCTGTCCTGCTTTTCTGGTTTTTACACTTTGTTCAGCATGGCCCTTTTGACCGAGGGCAAGCGAGACTTCTTTGTAGCGCTGATTTGCCCTTCCGGCTTGCTTGGTTGGCCAAAAAGGGCGTATGCGTTTTTTCCTGAATATATTCAGGAAAAAACGCATACGCCCTTTTTGGCCAAGGGCATCATTGTCAACGTTTTGCCGCTTTTCATGTGCTTTAAAGGCGAGTCGAATCTACCTCCTGAAATCTGTTTCCTGCAAATCTGCCTTGCTTTCAAATCCTCTTCGTTGCCTTCCCTCAATATATTTGTGGACGAGAGTTCTCATTTATAACTCTGCACGTTTGTGAATTGCAGTGCCCCTGAGCTCCATTTGTCTCCTCGCTTTTTTGGGAGCTGGCCGCAAAAGCGCAGGATTGCTTCAGGCCCTATTTTGGTTCTGGGGGGCAGGCTGAGCCTGTGGTTCATTCTTCTTCCTGATGGGAAAATGGAGTGACCTACGCCTGTCCCAACACCTAGGGCTCGTCTCTCGTTGGTTCCGCGTCTTCCCGTTCATCCTCAGGAAAAATTGCAACCTGTACAATCAGGAGGTTAAAGGTGCTGATTCTCCAAGTAGGGAGATGGTTGGTCAAGCAGCTGGAATGGCGAACCCGAGCACAAGGAGAGGAGAAATGAGGTGCGTTTTAGAAA